>NC_082662.1:157672178-157975208 GCF_025265405.1 Mesoplodon densirostris | reverse complement strand
TTTTCCCCATTGACTGTCTTGGCACCCTTGTCAAAAATGAATTTCCGGGGCTTCCCTGGTGGTGCAGTGGTTGAGAATCTGCCTGCTAATGCAGGGGACACGGGTTCGAACCCTGGTCTGGGAGGATCCCACATGCCGCGGAGCCACTAGGCCCGTGAGCCACAACTACTGAGCCTGCGCGTCTGGGGCCTGTGCTCCGCAACAAGAGAGGCCGCGATAGTGAGAGGCCCGCGCACTGCGATGAAGGGTAGCCCCCGCTTGCCACAACTAGAGAAAGCCCTTGCACAGAAACAAAGACCCAACACAGCAAGAATAAATTAATTAATTAATAAACTCCTACCCCCAACATCTAAAAAAAAAAAAAATGAATTGCCTACAAATATAAGGGTTTATTTCTGTACTCTCAATTCCATTCCATTTTTATATGTCTAGCCTTATGCCAGTAGTGCACTGTCTTTATTACTGTGGCTTTGTAGGGCAAACATGTTTTTGAATGTTACAGAAATCAATTATAGAAATGTTGAACAAGACAGGACTGAGGAAAGAGCCCTGCGGCACTAGAATATAAGTTCCATGAAGGCAGGAGCTTTGTCTCCTTTGGTCACTAGTACATTCTCAGTACCTAGAAAAGGGTCTGACACATGGTAAAGCTCTGACTAAATATCTGTTGACACTGAATGAATGACTGAATAAAAAATATGATTAGAATCCACTATCAAATTACAACCACATATGAATCTACTTACTTGGACCAGCATCTGCCTTCTCCTTCCATCAAGTCTGGAAAGCTCATGTGGAAGACCTTGCCAAATACTTTGCTGAAGTCTAAAGGGCACTTATTTTAACACTCAGTGTCAGAATACCGTATATGACATCCATCAACTTAGAGTTACCAGAAGAACAGTGACTTAGACCATTCCTGGCACAGGCAGGACACCACCTGATAACTTAAGAAGGAAATCCTCTCTTACCTATTCTTTTAAAACAGTTATTACCAACTTAGAAGAATTGCAAAATCCTATGGCAATCACATTCATATCATTTAATAACCCCTGTCTGGTAAGTTAATACTTTGAGATGTCCCATTTGCCCTTTTCGGAAGAGCAAGCCCAGGAAGCAACAATGAAAAACAAGCAAAAAGAGACCCTGCACACACCCGCAACACTGGCTCTGCCAGAGCTCTCCCTGCTTCTGAACAGGACCTAGATGATTGAAAGATGACAGCATGGGGAGATTTCGTCAAAAAGTGAAAGAAACATCAACAAAGAAAAGGAGCGATTTCAACTTTTCCCATAGATTAACGACTAACACTTTTATTTTTTAAAGTTCCATTTTTTTCTTAATTGTATGTGAAAGCTGACTTTTCAGCTGTGTGTTTGTATATAGGACTGTTAGGTCTCTGAATTTCATTGAAGGTTTTTATTCTGGGGTTTATGTTTTGGGTACAGATGTGCAAACAAATACTGATACTGACATCAGCTCCCAAGAGAGCCTGCCTTGTAGAAATATCCTTGCCTGAAATCTCACGAACTTTCAGGCTTCAGCCTTATGTACTAACGCTGCCTCCTTGCTAAAAAAAAATCATCACAATTTTCAGTTGAGATCACTACACAAATTACCTCACTTAATCTTCTCAGCTGAAAGAGATATTGTTCTCTGCTCTACAGATGAGAACAGCAAGGCTGAGAGAAGTTAAGAAAATGATCAATTCGTCATCAGAGGAGCCAAGACTCAAACCCAGGTCAGTCTGACACCAAACTGCATGTTCTTAGCCACTGTATATCCTGCCTCTCAAATGAATATAATGCACTATAAATGCACACAGGTGGTTTTAAATGAAGACAGGCTGCCTGAGCACATGATTGTCTTCTGAGTAAAATCCAACTGCCCTTCCTCCTCTAGATCCTTGCCCTGGACTTTGCCAATTCAAATGCCCATAATCTCAAGCCCACTGCCTTCTCTTTTTATCCTTCTCACATTCTCAATATGTATTTTCATTCTCAATGTTTGCTTGCGGGGGCGGGGGGCACAATTCACATGAAATCTACCTTCTTAACAAATTTTTAAGTGTACAGTACAGTACTGTTAACTATATACACACTGTTGCACAACAGAGCTCTAAAATTTTTTCATCTTGTATTACTGAAACTCTGTACCCATGGAAAAGCATCTTCCCATTTCTCCCTCCCTCTGGTCCCTGGCATCCACCATTCTACTTTCTGTTTCTCTGAGTTTTACTACTTTGGATACCTCATGTAAGTGGAACTATGTACTATTATTTGTCCTTCAGTGATGGATTATCTTCATTTATTCATCAATGGACATTTAGATTGTCCCATATCTTTGTTATTGTTAATAATGCTGCAATGAACATGGAAATGCAAATATCTCTTCAAGACCCTGTTTTCAATTATTTTAGATAAATACTCAGAAGTGGGATTGCTGGATTATTTTATATAGTAGTTCTACTTTTAAATTTTTGAGGAAACTTCATAATGTTTTCCACAGTGGCTGTACCATTTTACATTCCCACAGTGTACAAAAGTTTGAATTTCTCCACAGCATTACCAATGCTCACTATTTCCTATTTTTTGTGTTTTTTTTTTATGATAGCTATCTTAATAGGTGTGAAGTGATAGCTCATGATCTGCACTTCTCTGATGATTAATTATGTTGAGCATCTTTCATAAACTTGTTGACCATTTGTGTGTCTTGGAGAAGTGTCTATTCAAGTTCTTAGCACATTTTTTTGTTTGTTTGTTTGTTTGGTTGGTTTTTTTTTTGCGGTATGTGGGCCTCTCGCTGTTGTGGCCTCTCCCATTGCGGAGCACAGGCTCCGGACGCGCAGGCCCAACGGCCACGGCCCACGGGCCCAGCCGCTCCGCAGCATGCGGAATCCTCCCGGACTGGGGCACGAACCCACGTCCCCTGCATCGGCAGGCGGACTCCCAACCACTGCGCCACCAGGGAAGCCCTTAGCACATTTTTAAATGAAGTTATTTGGTTTTATCATTGGAGTTCCTTAATATATTGGCTATTAACCTCTTATCATAATATGGTTTGCAAATATTTTTTCCCATTCCATAGGTTGCCTTTTCACTCTGTTGATTGTTTTCTTTGCTGTACAGAAGCTTTTCAGTTTGAGGGACTTCTCTGGTGGTCCAGTGGTTAAGAATCTGCCTTCCAAGGCAGGGGACATAGGTTTGATCCCTGGTCGGGGAACAAAGATACCACATGCTGCAGGGCAAATAAGTCTGTGTGCCGCAACTACTGAGCCCACACACCTCAACTAGAGAGAAGCCCATGCACCACAACTAGAGAGAAGCCTGCGTACTGTAACAAAGAGCCCATGCACCACAACGAAAGATCCCGCATGCCGCAACCAAGACCTGATGTAGCCAAAAATAAATAAACATTTTTTTTTTAAAGAAGCTCTTCAGTTTGATGTAGTCCCACTTGTCCATTTTCAGGTCTTATGCTTAAGTATTTAATCCATTCTGAGTTGATTTTTAACATAAGGGTCCAACTTCATTCTTCTGTACATGGATATCCAGGTTTCCCAACACCATTTATTAAAGAAATTATTCTTTCCCTATTGTGTTGTCTTGGCAATCTTGCTAAAGATAATTTGACAGGGTGTGCTTGGATCTAGTTCTAGACTCTCTATTCTGTTCCATTGGTCTATATGTCTACCATTGTGCCAATATCATACTGTTTCGATTAGCACAGCTTCATATTATGTTTTGAAGTCTAAATGGAAACACATCCCTGTGCATGGATTGAAAGACTTAATATTGTTAAAATGTCCATACTATCTAAAGTAATCTACAGATTCAATCCAATGCCTATTAAAAATTCCAATGGCATATTTTGCAGAAATAGGAAAAAAATCCTAAAATTCATGTGGAATCACAAGGATCCTGATAGCCAAAATGATCTTGTGAAATAAGAACAAAGCTCAATAAGTGTTTTTACTCTTGCTGCTTCTTGCAGATCAACCCACTAACAAGACCACAGCAGTAATTTTTGCACGTCTATGACACACTCTCTCTTTAACACTAGCTTTGAGAGAAAACTTGGATGTCATTCAGATGCACGAATCTCAGATACCCAAAGCCTGCTCAAGCACCTCAAGTCCAATATAGCTAACTTCTAAAAGTAAACCCAGTTTAGAACAACTCATGCAGAGATCTTAACAGTTCCCTCATTCGTCCCCAGTCTTGACAAAACTCCTATCATTTTTGCTCATCAGTATCAGTTCTCCAATCATCACCACCACTGGGAAAATGCCGTGATATTTTCAAAGAAAGTCCCATAACTATTTTTTTTTTCCCAACTGCCAAACACCTCCACCTTATTTCATAAGGAAATGTCTCCACATAGGTTCACCCGTAACAACTGCAGCTCCAACGAACACAGTCCTTGGGGTTAGAACATGGTTTAAATCCTAATCTCATCATCTATCAGCCATGTGTCTCTACACAACTCACTTAATAAATCTAAGCCTCAATTTCCCCACCTAAAACTGGCTATAGTAATGATACCTCTATCAAAGATTTGTCATAAAGATGAAATAATACAGTGCCTGGCACTTAGCAAAGCCTGCATAATAATCATTATTATTAATATTATTTTGGTTTCATTTTCCTTTAATTTTTTTAAAAAGCCCCTAAATTTTGTGGCCTCCAGGAAGCATCAGAGAAACGAAGTGCCACTTCTGTACACTTTGTAAGGCAAGACCTAGATGCGCACGCCGCGGGGAACGCCCCCAGTTGCTCTGACCGCGCAGCACTCTGGCCTCCGGGAGACCACGATGACCACTCGGACCGGGCCCACAGTGGGTCTTGGGACTGGCTTTAAGGCGTTTGTCTCCCACTGCTCGGCCGGCAACGCCGAGCCAACTCAAGAAAACCAGGCACACCTGGCACCGCCCAAGGGGCCCAGTGCTGGCCGCCCAGAGGTCTGGGCCCTGGGGCAGCGGCTGGAGTAGGTGTGCAGGAACTCCCTGCCAGCCACACCCAGGCTTTGGAGCGGCATTTCGGCTGGGGGCCGCCCTCACCCAGCCTTCCCCTTTGGCCTGGGGAGGCCCAGGGCGGGCTCACCTCTGGCAGCAACGTCCCACAGCAACCCCTGGAGAACACGGCCCCCGGATGGAGGGAGAGAAGCTGCACTTTATGGCACTAACGGGGCCGGCAGCTGCACTACTTACTCAACGGACACTGGCAGAGACGCAAGGCAGAGCGGCCGCTGGCGTTTTCTTTTCTCCTTGTTTTAAATAGCTAATGCTCTTGGAAGGGCGGACTAGGCACAGGTGTAAGGAATCTCGTCCAAAGTCTCATGTAAAGAAAGTGATCCCACGTGTGGAGGGCAGCTCTGCCGACCCGGCAGTCTGCGTCCGGCTGCGGTCACGTGGCCATGGCCAAGTTGGCCCCGAGGGGTTGCAGCGGGAGGATTCAGGGGCCACCGCTCCAGGGTCACTAGCGTGGCTCCAGCGATTTTCTCTTTCTCCTCTGAAGCAAACAGCAGCACTTGGTGTCGTCAGCCACCTCCACGTCTGCAGGGGCTGTGATGGGGACACTGAAGTGACCAGCGGTGGTGTCATCGGCATTCAGCTCCCCGTGGATGGAGTTCAGTGCCTGGGTTTTGCTGTGTAGCAAGGCTTTGTCCCGAGCCTGAGGCTGCGAGGGCAGGTTGGGGTGGACCGTGCATTGGCGTGGGCCGGGGCTTCCTGGCCCAGTCGGACTGGTAACCAAACACAAAGCGGCTGCGGTCAGAGGTAGTGAAGAACTTGTGCAGGTAGTCAGAGTTCAGCTTCTCGAAGAAGTCCAGGCGCCGCCCGTAGCCCAGGTACGTGGCCATCTCCGGGAACCTCTCGGGGAGGCTCTCGATAGGCGTGGCCCGCTTGGTGTCCCGGATCTTCCGGTAGCGCTCCGTGAGCGTCTGGGCCTTGAGCCTCTACCCGCGCAGGCTGTCGCACAGGAAGCACAGAAGCGTGTAGCCCAGCGCCTCCAGGTCATCACAACGGCTCTGGTCCTTACCCAGGTGAGTGTTGATGCTTATGTAGCACATCGTGCTCACGGTACGGGAAGTACGGGATGTGCTTCTTGGTCTCGGGGTTGATGGACTCCTTGGCTAGGCCGGAGTCAGTCGATGATGTTGATGGCGTGCCCGGCAGCCCAGCCAGGAAGTTCTCGGGCTTCACGTCCCGGTAGGTGAGGCCCTTGCTGTGCATGTACTTCATGCGCCTGACCAGCTGGATTGCGATCATGAGCACCATTTTGAGCGTCAACGTGTGGTTCCAGGAGTGGAACAGGTCCTCCAGGCCAGACCCGAGCAGCTCCAGCACCGTGGCGTTGTAGTACTTCCCTCACGGGCGGAAGTAGTAGAGCTGGCGCACGCCCTCTGCGGCTCTGAGCTGCGCTTATAAGCTGTACTCCAGGTGCAGCTGTGGCGCCTGGGACTTGATGAGCTCCAACTGGATATAGTTAAGTATTGATTTGTATAGCGATTCTTTTCTAGCCAGAGCTCCCCAAAGTTGCTAACTGGCTGTCTACTCTCCCCAAATCTCTTAAATGACCCTGTCTGTGATTTAGGTTCCAAGAGGTCGTGAAGTGAACCGAGATCACCTTCTATTAATGTTAAATGAGCCTGTAAGTGAATGTTGGGCAGCAAATCAAAACCACTGTTAGCAGCTACTCTGAGGAAGTTCCTCTCTTAAAGGGCCAGCTGCCCTTTCATAAAAGACCACTTTTTTCTATGAATAATACATATAATAGTAGGGAAGAAAACGTTTCCATTAAGCAATATCAATTCGCAACACAGTGGCTATAATCTCTTATGCCTCCATAATTAAAAATTAAACACAAAGTATTATGTTAAAAAACTCCAAAGCTGATTTTTATGTACTCTTTTTCTCCAAAAACATCATTCTTACCAGCCTTTCAATATAATTATATTCCAGGGCAAAACATGCAGGTAGAAAAGAATAAATGAACATATAATCTTCCTTTAAAGTCCTAGCTTAGATTTTATTATGTGTACAGGCTGTTCAAAAAAAAAAAAAATCAGGTCTGAAATTTTCCACAATCAACATATAGTATATTCCATTATTTTGTTATTTTAAAAGGGAAAGTCATGTAAAATATCAGATCTGTTGTATTTTTAGACACAAGAGACTTTCATGGACTGTGCAGGCTTTCACTGACTGTGTGAGTTTCTGTTAACCTATTTCTAGGTCTTAAGTCCCTGACAAATAGCTGGTGATTAATGTATATTTTTCTAAATAAATAAATACTAATATTAAAAATAAAAACTAAGAAGATATTTGAGGTTGGGACAATTCAATGTTTTGCCAATATTATTGCCCAGTGGATTTCCCCCTCTTCTTCTCCACTTTCCTCTTTACTAAATAAAGAGTAATTTCAAGGAAACTATAACTGGGAAGTAGGAGGATTCTTACTGCTGTCCTTAATTCACTTAGGACAAGCATGCTCATCTTATTTAAGAAAGTCCATGTGAAAGTCATTGAACTCAGAAAAGCATGGGCATCTATCTTCTTAAACTATGAAAGTAAAAATAATGATAATATATTTAATTACAAGAAAAAATTTCGTTGTATGCATTTCGATCAACATACCCAAATTGATTAAAATTCAAATCACAGGATTTCTAAAGCTGGAAAGATTCTTACATGTCTTGGAATCTAACCCTTCCTTTTTAAAATTGTGGAAGCTGAGGTCGAAGAAGTTAAGTGATTGTCCCAAAGATACAGAACTAGTAAATGGCAGACAGACTTGTTCCCAGGTACCTAATTCCAATTTCAACACATGTTCCATTTCACTTCACTCTACGATAAACCCCTTAGTGTTTTACAGACCGATAATAAAAATTAGTTAATAAAGATGATGATGGTAATGAAATTTCACTGTGCTGGAAACAGGGAAATGAGGTCAGTTAGCTGGCATTTGGTGATGCTTTTGTTAAGGCAGAACATCTATTATTTTCCATCTCCCTCTGCATTTAAAAAAAATCTATGTACTTTGTTAAAAAAAAAAGCCTTAGGCAACTAAGTTTCATTCACTAAAACATTTAAGACAACTGACAGCTCCTAGTAATACACTTCCAGAACAGAACAAGCAGGATAAAGATAACTTAGCAACTGCATACACATAGAATTTTTCTACTGATACCCTAATCCCCTGCTGGCCAATTTTTAAAAGTAGACTTTCATTGTTCCATAAAAATGAACAAGCTGAAGCTTTCACATCTGGAGAAAGGTTGGTACCAGCATGGAAAATGTTTTGCCTTCAGGAGTCCAGGATGAGAAAAAACCATTATTACTCCTAGGTAAGGACAACTAACTATGTGATAGAAATGAGTATTGAAATTCCATTTGTGAGTAGCACATAAACTACAGCCTTAGCAGATGATTCCATTTCTAAGTATAAGATGATTACTGATGCAAGGTTGGTCTTGTTACCACTAATATGACTTTGTCTTTTAAAACAAAAACCCAGCTTTGGAGAACTATTTGACAGCAGCTATGAAAGCTAGGCACTTGCATCCACTATACACTGGAAATTCCACTCATCGGTATGTACCTGACTAAAATGCATTTATATATGAGTCAAAAGACATGCACAAGAATGTTCATAGCAGCCCTATTCAAAATAGCCCCAAACTGGAAGCTACTCAAATGGCCATCAAAAATAGGATGGATAAACACATTGTGATATAATCACACAATGGAATACCACTTTGCAGTGATAGGGGGTAAACTACAGCTACTGTCAGTAACACGAACAAATTTTTACAAAAACATATTGTAGATTAAAAGAAGCCACCTATGGGAAAAGTTTGCACTGTATGATTCTGTTATATAAAATTTAAAAGTGATCCTATTAATCTATGGTGTTACAAATCCAGTTAATGCTTCCCCTTGGCGGGGAGGTGGTGACTGAAATGGGCACAAGGAGGATTTGGGGGAGGGTGCTAACTCTGTTTTCTTTGGTGATCAGGGTCCTGGTTATACAGGGTTGCTATCTTTGTTTAAATGCATTGACCTATACGCTTATGATTTGTAAGTTAATATGAGTTTATGTATATGTCATTTAAAAAGTCTGAAACCCTAAACATTTTCCTATAAAAACATGATAGGGTGGGCTTCCCTGGTAGTACAGTGGTTGAGAGTCCGCCTGCCGATGCAGGGGACACGGGTCCGTGCCCCGGTCCGGGAAGATCCCACGTGCCACGGAGCGGCTGGGCCCGTGAGCCATGGCCGCTGAGCCTGCACGTCCGGAGCCTGTGCCCCACAATGGGAGAGGCCACAACAGTGAGAGGCCCGCGTACCGCAAAAAAAAAAAAAAAAAAAAAAAAGAACCAGCTTATATCTGCAGAGAGAAGCACTGTTTAAGTGCTAAGTGACCCCCAATACAGGGAGCCTTGAACAATGCAGATTGGTGTCGGTCTTGCACAGATCACACATGTTCTCACCTCCCAACAGAGAAGGTTGGAGAGTGACCCCCTAGCTCATAATGAGACACAAAAGCAAATGGATGATGCGGAGATATATCTGGGGACTAAATGAAGAAATCAGAAAAAAAATTGGAGTGAAATTTGCCAGGCTAAAAGTGACCTACAGTAGCCCTGCCCTTGCATACAAAATCACAGGATGGACATTTGTCCTCTGCATGCTCTCTGGCAGGGTTGGCTGGACTGGGCACTGGGAGAGTTGACTGAACCCACACCAGAGACAGCAGCCACAGAGACTCAATTAAAACTGATCTAACATGAGAACAGAGAAGAGGATACACTGAGCTACAGAGATGGAGCAGCAGGTACTCAATGGGTATGCAAAAGTAGTAAAGCAATAGATAAATCAGACTTAATAGCTGGCTCCTGATCAGGTGACTCTCCTCCAGGGCTTCCACCTGGTGGCAAGCATAGGTGAATACTAAGAACAAGCTCCCAGGCTCTGACTTAGGTCATTTTACATGTTTATCACACAGTCCTCTCACCAGCCGCTGAAAAGTAGGTATTATCATTTTTCAAGAAATGAGGGTCAAAGTGACAAAGTAACTCACATTAAGACAGTGCCACCATCACTAAAATATAGGTCTGGCTG
Organism: Mesoplodon densirostris; assembly: GCF_025265405.1. Taxonomy (NCBI): domain Eukaryota; kingdom Metazoa; phylum Chordata; class Mammalia; order Artiodactyla; family Ziphiidae; genus Mesoplodon; species Mesoplodon densirostris. The sequence continues at coordinate 157,965,085 of NC_082662.1, read as the reverse complement.
AGACAGGAGCCCTTGCTCATTAAACTGGGTCCTCCATCTCTCATCACAGTTATTCACTGTGTATACTAGCTCTGAGCAGATCCCCAGGCCGACTCAGTAGGAAATCCAAACCATGGTACCTGGCTTTGTAGTTAAAGGGTATGGCCTGTAGTACAGTAACTGATCCAATAAGCATTTGAAGAGGCCCTGCTATGGGCCAGGTTTGTGCTAGATGAGAATAATGCAGAAAAAAGAAGACCCACTGGGCTTCCCTGGTGGCGCAGTGGTTGAGAGTCCGCCTGCCGATGCAGGGGACACGGATTCATGCCCCGGTCCGGGAGGATCCCACGTGCCGTGGAGCGGCTGGGCCCGTGAGCCATGGCCACCGAGCCTACGCGTCCGGGGCCTGTGCTCCATAACGGGAGAGGCCGCAACAGTGAGAGGCCCGCGTACCGCAAAAAAAAAAAAAAAAAAAAAAAAGAAGACTCACTCCTTCACCTTGGCAACTTCCATTGGCATCCAACAAGCATGGTGCAGCAGCCATTCTGGGCAAGTTCTCCAGCACAGACTTCAGCCACAGTTGGTGAGATGCGTAAGCAATCACAGAGGTTATGGCCCCCTTGAAAGCCATTCTCAAGGAGGCCTCAGCAAACAGAGGATATTCTTTAGTCTCAGTTTTGACAGTTCTTTATTAATCTCCTGAGGATTATGGCTAAAAACTGTTGCATGTTCTTTTACTTTTAATTACAGTCCTATAGAAGGTTTGATTTTATTTAAAAAAAAAACTAGTAAAATTATTGCAGAAGAAAAAAGTTCTTAATAATTTATTCATAATGTTGTTAAGACAAAGTCATGTTTTATTGGGCTCTGCGTGTTTACGTTGTGATGCAGAAGTCAGTAAGAGGGAGCTTTAGTAATATATAATATCTATGAATATTCTCCATGCATGTTCACCAAACAATGTCTCAGCATCACTAAAGGATTTCAATAATTAAAAGGTATGATTTTCCCCGGTTTAACTATTTCCTACTAAAAGGGTGCCACAGACGCTTATACTGACAGCCTCTCATTCCCAGCAAAAGCAACTGCACTTTATGGGGAGAGAGATAGAGTGGAATGAATGTTAGTCCAGGAAGGGGCTCTTGTCTCCATGCTGATGCTAACTGCACATGACCTTGAGGTCTAGGCCCTTCCCTCTTCATCTGTACGATGAAAAGATTTAGATGAGGCAATGCCCACGCCTTCCCCAGCTTTCCAACTGTGAAATAGCACTCCCCTGGGCCTTATCTTTATCCCTTCTTGATCACCACTACCTTTTGTCAGGTGTCATTTTGAAATGAGTTTCTTGTTTCCCAAATGGGCATTGCTCTTTGACTACTTAGCCTGGCTCACAGAGTTAATAGGCAGAATGGAGGCCCACTGGCTATGGAGACAAGTGATGGTTCCCTCTCCAACTTGCTGTTTGCCCTTGATCAGGGAGTCACTTAGGAATTCCAGGGCCATCATTTCCTCACTGATGGGGGATTATGTGACAATATTTAGCTACCACGAAGGAGTGAGAGAGGATTAAATAATATGCTTGTATGGGACTTAGCCAATACTTGATGTTACACTGGATACTTGGTAATAATTACCTTTTGAGTCTCATAGAACTCACCTGAAATACCTTCCTGATTCAAGGCCTAAATGGTTCCATAAGAGGGTTTAGTTCCTTTTCATTCCCTAAAAGAACTGTGCCACAGAGTGAGAGCCTTGATATACCATTGCAAGCATGGGTTTCCTTTGCCTTAGCTCCCCAGAATCACTACAGAATCATGATCACTATGTTTTACAGTCTCAAATCATTTTCCCCATATTCCTTTATAGATAGACGCTTATTATGCCGTAAACATAAAGGGAAAATATCCAGTGGGTATTTTGACACTGTTAACACTCCCTCTCAGGGAGACCTTCAAGATGGCAGAGGAGTAAAATGTGGAGATCACCTTCCTCCCCACAGATACATCAGAAATACATCTACATGTGGAACAACTCCTACAGAACACCTACTGAACGCTGGCAGAAAACCTCAGACTTCCCAAAAGGCAAGAAAAGTCCCCACATACCTGGGGAGGGCAAAAGAAAAAAGAAAAAACAGAGACAAAAGAATAGGGATGGGACCTGCACCTCTGAGAGGGAGCTGTGAAGGCGGAAAGGTTTCCACACATTAGGGAGGTCCTTCACTGGCGGAGACCGGGGTGTGGGGAAGTTTCAGAGCCCCGGACCAGAGCGCAGCAACAGGGGTGCCGAGGGCAAAGCGGAGAGATTCCCACACAGAGGATCGGTGCTGAGCGTCACTCACCAGCCCGAGGGGCTTGTCTGCTCACCTGCCGGGGCGGGCGGGGCTGGAGCTGAGGCTCCGGCTTTGGTTGGAGCGCAGAGGAAAGGACTGGGGTTGGCAGCTTGAACACAGCCTGAAGGGGGCTTGTGCACCACGGCTAGCCGGGAGGGAGTGCAGGAAAAACTCTGGACCTGCCCAAGAGGCAAAAGACCATTGTTATGGGGTGTGCAAGGAGAGGGGATTCAGAGCACTGCCTAAATGAGCTCGAGGTGGGCGCGAGTTGCTGCTATCAGGCAGACCGCAGAGACGGGCATGAAACGCTAAGGCGGCTGCTGCAGCCACCAAGAAGCCTGTGTGCGAGCACAGGTCACTATCCACACCTCCCCTCCCAGGAGCCTGTGCAGCCTGCCACTGCCAGGGTCCCGTGATCCAGGGACAACTTCCCCGGGAGAACACATGGCGCGCCTCAGGCTGGTGCAACGTCACGCTAGCCTCTGCCACCGCAGGCTCACCCCGCATCCGTACCCCTCCCTCCCCCCGGGCTGAGTGAGCCAGAGCCCCCCAATCAGCTTCTCCTTTAACCCCATCCTCTCTGGGCACGGAACAGATGCCCTCAGGCAACCTACACGCAGAGGCCAGTCTAAATCCAAAGCTGAACCCCAGGAGCTGTACGAACAAAGAAGAGAAACGGAAATCTCTCCGTGCAGCCTCAGGAGCAGCGGATTAAATCTCCACAATCAACTTGATGCACCCTGCATCTGTGGAATACCTGAATAGACAACAAATCGTCGCAAAATTGAGCTGGTGGACTTCGGGAGCAACTGTAAACTTGGGGTTGCTTTCTGCATCCAATTTTTTGTTGTTGTTTAATGTTTGTCTTAGTTTACTATTTAGAGATTATAATAATTGGTAGATTCGTTTATTGATTTCATTGCTCTCTTTTTATATATATATAGCTTTTTTCTCTTTTTCTGAGTGTGTATGCATATGCTTCATTGTGTGATTTTGTCTGTATAGCTTTGCTTTTACCATTTGTCCTAGGGTTCTGTTTGTCTGTTTTAATTTGCTTTTTTGTTTGTTTTTTAGTATAGTTTTTACCGCTTTTTATCATTGCTGGATTTGTTCTTTGGTTTGGTTGCTCTTTTTATCTTTCTTTTTTTTAATTACTATTTAATTTTTTTAATTTTTAATAATTTTTAAAAATTTTTTATTTTAATAACTTTCTTTTATTTTATTTTTTTCTCTCTTTCTTTCTTTTTTCCTCCCTTTTATTCTAAGCCGGGTGGCTAACAGGGTCTTGGTGCTCCGGCCGGGTGTCAGGCCTGTGCCTCTGGGGAGAGAGAGCCAAGTGCAGGACACAGGTACACAGGTACAAAGACCTCCCGGCTCCACATAATATCAAACAGCAAAAGCGCTCCCAGAGATCACCATCTCAGCGCTAAGACCCAGCTCCACTCTATGACCAGCAAGCTACAGTGCTGGACACCCTATGCCTAACAACTAGCAAGACAGGACACAACCCCACCCATTAGCAGAGAGGCTGCCTAAAATCATAATAAGATCACAGACACCCCAAAACACACCACTGGACGTGGTCCTGCCCACCAGAAAGACAAGATCCAGACTCATCCACCAGAACACAGGCACCAGTCCCCTCCACCAGGAAGCCTACACAACCAACTGAAACAACCTTAGCCACTGGGGGCAGACACCATAAACAAGGGGAACTACGAACCTGCAGCCTGCGAAAAGGAGATGCCAAACACAGTAAGTTAAGAAAAATGAAAAGACAGAGAAACACACAGCAGAGGAAGGAGCAAGGTAAAAACCCACCACACCAAACAAATGAAGAGGAAATAGGCAGTCTACCTGACAAAGAATTCAGAGTAATGATAGTAAAGATGATCCAAAATCTTGAAAATAGAATGGAAAAAGTACAAGAAACGTTTAACAAGGACCTAGAAGAACTAAAGAGAAAACAAACAATGATGAACAACACAATAAATGAAATTAAAAATTCTCTAGAAGGAATCAATAGCAGAATAACTGAGGCAGAAGAACAGATAAGTGACGTGGAAGAGAAAATAGTGGAAATAACTACTGCAGAGCAGAAAAAAAAAAAAAGAATGAAAAGAATTGAGGACAGTCTTAGAGACCTCTGGGACAACATTAAACACACCAACATTTGAATTATAGGGGTCCCAGAAGGAGAAGAGAAAAAGAAAGGGAATGAGAAAATATTTGAAGAGATTGTAGTTGAAAATATCCCTAATATGGGAAAGGAAATAGTCAGTCAAATCCAGGATGAACAGAGAGTCCCATACAGAATAAATCCAAGGAGAAAAATGCCAACATACACGTTAATTAAACTATCAAAAATTAAATACAAAGAAAAAATATTAAAGGCAGCAATGGAAAAACAACAAATAACATACAAGAGAATCCCCATAAGGTTAACAGCTGATCTTTCAGCAGAAACTCTGCAAGCCATAAGGGAGTGGCAGGACATATTTAAAGTGATGAAAGGGAAAAACCTACAACCAAGATGACTCTCCCCAGCAAGGATCTCATTCCTATTTCACAGAGAAATTAAAACCTTTACAGACAAGCAAAAGCTAAGAGAATTCAGCACCACCTAACTAGCTTTACAACAAATGCTAAAGGAACTTCTCTAGGCAGAAAACACAAGGGAAAGAAAAGACCTACAATAACAAACCCAAACAATTAAGAAAATGGTAATAGGAACATACATATTAATAATTACCTTAAATGTAAATGAATTAAATGCTCTAACCAAAACACATAGACTGGCTGAATGGATACAAAAACAAGACCTGTATATATGCTCTCTACAAGAGACCAACTTCAGACCTAGGGACACATACAGACAGAAAGTGAGGGGATGGATAAAGATATTCCATGTAAATGCAATCAAAAGAAAGCTGGAGTAGCAAATCTCATATCAGACAAAATAGACTTTAAAACAGAGTATTCCAAGAGACAAAGAAGGACACTACATAATGATCAAGGGATCGATCCAAAAAGAAGATATAACAACTGTAAATGTTCATGCACCCAACATAGGAGCACCTCAATACATAAGGCAAATGCTAACAGCCATAAAAGGGGATATCGACAGTAACACAATCATAGTAGGGGACTTTAACACCCCACTTTCACCAATGGACAGATCATCCAAAATGAAAATAAATAAGGAAACACAAGCTTTAAATGACACATTAAACAAGATGGACTTAATTGATATTTATAGGACATTCCATCCAAAAACAACGGAATACACTTTCTTCTCAAGTGCTCATGGAACATTCTCCAGGAGTGACCATAACTTGGGTCACAAATCAAGCCTCGGTAAATTTAAGAAAATTGAAATTGTATCAAGTATCTTTTCTGACCACAACGCTATGAGACTAGATATCAATTACAGGAAAAAAATCTGTAAAAACTACAAACACATGGAGGCTAAACAATACACTACTAAATAACCAAGAGATCACTGAAGAAATCAAAACATACCTACAAACAAATGAATACATGACAACCCAAAACCTATGGGATGCAGCAAAATCAGTTCTAAGAGGGAAGTTTGTAGCAATACAATCCTACCTCAAGAAACAAGAAGCATCTGAAATGACCTAAACTTACACCTAAAGCAATTAAAGAAGAACAAAAAAACCCCAAAGTTAGCAGAAGGAAAGAAATCATAAGATCAGATCAGAAATAAATGAAAAAAGAAATGAAGACAACAGTAGCAAAGATCAATAAAACCAAAAGCTTGTTCTTTGAGAAGATTAAAAAAATTGATAACCAATTAGCCAGACTCATCAAGAAAAAAAGGGAGAAGACTCAAATCAGTAGAATTAGAAATGAAAAAGGAGAAGTCACAACAGACACTGCAGAAATACAAAGGATCATGAGATTACTACAAGCAACTATATGCCAATAAAATGCACAACCTGGAAAAAATGGACAAATTCTTAGAAAAGCACAACCTTCCAAGACTGAACCAGGAAGAAATAGAACATATAAACAGACAAATCACAAGCACTGAAATTGAGACTGTGATTAAAAATCTTCCAACAAACAAAAGCCCAGGACCAGATGGCTTCACAGGCAAATTCTATCAAAAATTTAGAGAAGAGCTAACACCTATCCTTCTCAAACTCTTCCAAAATATAGCAAAGGGAGGAACACTCCCAAACTCATTCTATGAGGCCACCATCACCCTGATACCAAAACCAGAAAAAGATGTTCCAAAAAAAGAAAACTACAGGCCAATATCACTGATGAACATAGATGCAAATATCCTCACCAAACTACTACCAAACAAAATCCAACAGCACATTAAAAGGATCATATACCATGATCAAGTGGGGTTTATCCCAGGAATTCAGGGATCCTTCAATATATGTAAATCAATCAATGTGATACACCATATTAACCAATTGAAGGAGAAAAACCATATGATTATCTCAATAGATGCAGAAAAAGCTTTTGACAAAATTCAACACCCATTTATGATAAAAACCCTCCAGAAAGTAGGCATAGAGGGAACTTAACCTCAACATAATAAAGGCCATATATGAAAAAAACCACAGCCAACATCATTCTCAATGGTGAAAAACTGAAACCATTTCCACTAAGATCAGGAGCAAAACAAGGTTGTCCAGTCTCACCACTATCATTCAACATAGTTTTGGAAGTTTCAGCCACAGCAATCAGAGAGAAAAAGAAATAAAAGGAATACAAATCGGAAAAGAAGAAGTAAAGCTGTCACTGTTTGAAGATGACGTGATACTATACATAGAGAATCCTAATGATGCTACGAGAAAACTACTAGAGATAATCAATGAATTTGGTGAAGTAGCAGGATAAAAAATTAATGCACAGAAATCTCTAGCATTCTTATACACTAATGATGAAAAATCTGAAAGTGAAATTAAGAAAACACTCCTATTTACCATTGCAACAAAAAGAATAAAATATCTAGGAATAAACCTACCTAAGGAGACAAAAGACCTGTATGCAGAAAATTATAAGACACTGATGAAACAAATTAAAGATGATACAAATAGATGGAGAGATATACCATGTTCTTGGATTGGAAGAGTCAACATTGTGAAAATGACTCTACTACCCAAAGCAATCTACAGATTCAATGCAATCCCTATCAAACTACCACTGGCATTTTTCACAGAACTAGAACAAAAAATTTCACAATTTGTATGGAAACACAAAAGACCCCGAATAGCCAAAGAAATCTTGAGAACGAAAAATGGAGCTGGAGGAATCAGTCTGACTTCAGACTACACTACAAAGCTACAGTAATCAAGACAGTATGGGACTGGCACAAAAACAGAAAGATAGATCAATGGAACAGGATAGAAAGCCCAGAGATAAACCCACGCACCTATGGTCAACTAATCTATGACAAAGGACGCAAGGACATACAATGGAGAAAAGACAGCCTCTTCAATAAGTGGTGCTGGGAAAACTGGACAGGTACATGTAAAAGTATGAGATTAGAACACTCCCTAACACCATACACAAAAATAAACTCTAAATGGATTAAAGACCTAAATGTAAGGCCAGAAACTATCAAACTCTTGGAGGAAAACATAGGCAGAACACTCCATGACATAAATCACAGCAAGATCCTTTTGGACCCACCTCCTAGAGAAATGGAAATAAAAACAAAAATAAACAAATGGGACCTAATGAAACTTCAAAGCTTTTGCACAGTGAAAGAAACCATAAACAAGACCAAAAGACAACCCTCAGAATGGGAGAAAATATTTGCAAATGAAGCAACGGACAAAGGATCAATCTCCAAAATTTACAAGCAGCTCATGCAGCTCAATATCAAAAAAACAAACAACCCAATCCAAAAATGGGCAGAAGACCTAAATAGACATTTCTCTAAAGAAGATATACAGATTGCCAACAAACACATGAAAGAATGCTCAACATCATTAATCATTAGAGAAATGCAATTCAAAACTACAATGAGATACCATCTCACACCAGTCAGAATGGCCATCATCAAAAAATCTAGAAACAATAAATGCTGGAGAGGGTGTGGAAAAAAGGGAACCCTCTTGCACTGCTGGTGGGAATGTGAATTGTTACCGCCACTATGGAGAACAGTATGGAGGTTCCTTAAAAAACTAAAAATAGAATTACCATACAACCCAGCAATCCCACTACTAGGCATATACCCTGAGAAAACCATGATTCAAAAAGAGTCATGTACAACAATGTCATTGCAGCTCTATTTACAATAGCCAGGACATGGAAGCAACATCAGTGTCTGTCGGCAGATGAATGGATAAAGAAGATGTGGCACATATATACAATGGAATATTACTCAGCCATTAAAAGAAACGAAATTGAGTTGTTTGTAGTGAGGTGGATGGACCTAGAGTCTGTCATACAGAGTGAAGTAAGTCACAAAGAGAAAAACAAATACTGTATGTTAACACATGTATGTGGAATCTAAAAAAAAGGTTCTGAAGAACCTAGGGGCAGGACAGGAATAAAGATGCAGACATAGAGAATGGACTTGAGCACATGGGGAGGGGGAAGGGTTAGCTGAGACGAAGTGAGAGAGTGGCATGGACATATATACACTACCAAATGTAATATAGATAGCTAGTGGGAAGCAGCCGCATAGCACTGGGAGATCAGCTCAGTGCTTTGTGACAGAGGGGTGGGATAGGGAGAGTGGAAAGGAGACACAAGAGGGAGGAGATATGGGGATATATGTATACGTATAGTTGATTCACTTTGTTATAAAGCAGAAACTACCACACCATTGTCAAGCAATTATACTCCATTAAAGAGGTTAAAAAAGAAAAAAAAAAAGACTCCCTCTCCACCATAACTAACATGGTCATCCCACTATAAACTGGAAGAGAAAACTTGGCTTCATGGAAAAAGAACTCACATTTAAGCAAGCAATCAAACTCAATGAGATGCTAATAATTATTGTTAGCACCGACTGAGAGATTAGTCTATGCCAGCATTGTTCTGAATAATTTTCACTTATCAAGTTCTTTATTCCTGGAGAGAACCCTCCAAGATTGTTACTATTTTCATGTCCATTTCACCGTGTATAAAACATGCAGCACAGGGAGGTTAAAAGCTTCAAAATGCCAGATTTCTAGGAATTGGTTCACACCAGATTTAAACCCAAGCAGTTTAGAACCTGGGCTTTTAATTATGCTACTCTTCAGAGTTGGCAGGATGATCTGAAAGAATGTATGTAGAGAACTGGCCATACTGAAAGCACTCAATGAGTAGTAATTTATATTATTTACATTAAAATAACTATTTTCTTAAATGTTGTTGCTTTTCGCAACTGATTATGACAGAGATTCATCCTTTGTATTCCTCTTTTCCACTTTCACTTCCCATATTTTTAGTTCCACTGGCCTCACTGCTATCTGAGTCCACAGATACAAAGCCCCATGGCATTCATGTCATCCCAGAGTGAACCCCCTCTCTATCCCATCTTGTAACTTCCCTAGGTCTGGCTTTCAGAGTTCCACTTACTGATCTATCAGCTTACTGTCTGAAATAAAATTCATAGAAACAAGTCCCTCACCCTTTTCCTATACTTTCCTCACTCTGTGTACAGCTTCAGCCTCTAATAAACTGGTCACTTGTTTTGTAAGATATGTTAAGATACAGCAAAAGTTTAGTCTGTGATACCTTACCCTGTTAAAGGGAAGCTTACCCTAAGATTATAGACTCATTTTCTGCAACTCACTGAATCAGTCACCAAAACATCATCAGCTTTTTTGGCTCAGGTAAGCATCAAGCTGAATGGTGTTCAAATGACAGCAACAGTGAGGCAGATAACAGGTCTTATAAGACACCATTCGCAGAAGATAATCATAGTAATTTGCTGTCATCGTTTCCTCACAAATCCAGGAAAAGGAGCAGCATTAAATCCCATATAGAAGGCAGACGCTTTGAGACTTGGAGAAGTACATGGTCCACATGAATTCTGGGAACTGGTGGCAAAGCCAAGAAATAATGAAGTAGCAGGTGGCGGGCCACCAGTGGAAAGGTGGACCCTTCCACTACCTCACCTAACCAATTTGAGGTAGCTGGTAGTTCATCTGAAGGCCATTTCAAAATCATGCAGTGCCTTGCTCCTCAAAATGTGGTCCATGGACCAGCTGCATGGATATCACTTGGGAACGTGCTAGAAATGAAGACTCTCAGGTCCCTCCCCAGACCTCCTGAGTCTGAATCAACATTAGAAGCTGGCTATTCCTGAGTGCATTAAATATTGAGAAGTTCTGGTGGGGGCTTATAGCTCAGGTTAGGACCGGCAGGCCTGACCTACCTGTAAAAGACTCCATTTTGAAATTTCAATGAATAAGTAAGTACAGATGATAATATAAAAGCAAAATTAAGAAAGGTTAGGGCTTCCCTGGTGGCGCAGTGGTTGAGAGTCCGCCTGCCGATGCAGGGGACACGGGTTCGTGCCCTGGTCTGGGAGGGTCCCACATGCCGTGGAGCGGCTGGGCCCGTGAGCCATGGCCGCTGAGCCTGCGTGTCCGGAGCCTGTGCTCCGCAACGGGAGAGGCCACGACAGTGAGAGGCCCGCGTACCGCAAAAAAAAAAAAAAAAAAGGTAAAAAGTTTTTAAATTGTGCTCAGAATAAAGTTGCAACACTAAAGAAGAGATGGCAAGAGATCTGCATGGAAACCCAATAGAAATATTCCATTTGCTGCTCTGATACACCACCCACTTTTCTTCATCTTGCTCTGTGCCCAGGGAGGCTGACCTGTGTGAGAACAGAGGGATGAAGAAGGGTGAGATTCCCCAGGGGCCAGCCTTGGGCTGGCCGTGTCCCTCAGTGGAGGTCACAGCTCTGTCCCAACAGCCCTCACCATCTCTGGGTTCTAGTTACTGCCTCCTTCTCTTCCCCTTCAGGCCTAAGGCTGGTCACAACACTTAGATGTTAATAGCCTCTGCATGCTGCACTATTCCTTTTTGTACCTTTTAAATAATCCCTTAGTAAATTCTGTAAGATTCAGTTGGAGTATATAACTTGTTTTCTGCTGGGACCCTGATTGATAGATTTAGACAAAACTGTTGGTTCAAAGAAAGAAAGGAGAATTAACCTATCATAGGGGAGGGAACTTAAAATATAAGAATGGTCCAGGGGAAAGAGGGTGCGACAAATTTAATATGGGCCATGTTCCATCACACTTAGATGTCACACATAAGAAACATGCTCTTAACATGTTTAACAGCAAGCTAACCCCTCATCTGTTACGGAATCCTAATTCTCAGAATGGGGTTTCCACTGCATTTCAATCCAGATTCGCTATCAAGTACATCCTAGTTGTGTCTTGTCATAGCAACATCCCTTTAGATGCTCATCTGGCCTGCATCTACAAAACAGCCTTAGAAGGTAAGTCATCTCTTGAAAGTGTCCCCTCTCCTTCCCTTCTCCCTAAAGTACAGAGTTGATTGCATAAGCCACCTTTTTCCCCGTAAGATCTATCCTTTCACAATCAACTTCTTCAGGTCCCCCATTTATTTGTATAGTATGACCTCTATTTTCCAGAAGCTTCCATTATTAGATATGATCTAATTTCTCTCTGACTCCTTTACATCACAGAATGTCAAATATGTACACGCATTCGACTATCTGCAAAACCAAATGCAATGCCACTGAGTGGCCCTTGGCCCACACCGTTCCAGAGGGCTCAACTCTACAAGAAGTCAGCATGACCAGCCTGGTCAGGCAAAAAGGCTTTCCTGCAGCTTCTCATCCATCACTGCCACTCAGATGTCAAGCTTATTCCTACTGCATCTTGTCCCTCTATCTAGAATCTCATCTCCAACAACCAGTTCTTAAGTAATTCTATATCACCCAGCATTCAAGGCCCTTAGCAGGCTCACCTTCTTTGTAAAGTCTTCCCTTCAACTTTAAAACATAAAAATGTCTCCCTTATCCAACTCCTTTGGAGCTTGCTTGCTTCAAAGTGAGAAACAAGGGGCTTTCTGTAAGCAGAGTGCATGTGTGCAAACATAAATGGACACACGGGGCAAAAAGATTCCAGCATGACTTCTAGGTTCCTGGCTTAAGAGCCTAGGTGGAAGGTATTGTTGTTTACTCATTTCTATAAATTAATTAATTTATTTTTGTCTCTTAGGTCTCCTTTATTCCATAATAGTCCTTCCCTCCTTCCCTCTTCCTTTTTTTATGCCTTTGATTTTTTAGTGAAACTCGTGTATGTTCCACATTCTGGGTTTGGTTGATTGTTTTATGTGGTGTCTTTTAACGTGTTCCCTTACTTTTTTTTGTCGTTTTAAAATTTGTAGTGAGATACATACAGCATGAAATTTAACATCTTAACTATTTTTAAGTGGACATTTCTGGGGCATTAAGTACATTCACATTGTCGTACAATCACCACCATCATCCATCTCCAGAATTGTTCTCATCTTCCCAAAGCAAACTTCTGTACCCATTAAACAGTTACCCTCCCTTCCCATTCCCTGCTCCTCTCAGCCCCTAGCAGTGACCACTCTACTTTCTGTTTCTATCCATCTGAATACTCTAGCTACCTCATATAAATGGCATTGCACAGTATTTGTCCTTTGTGACTGGCTTATTTCACATAGCATAATGTCCTCAAGGGTATCCATGTTGTAGCATGTGTCAGAATTTCCTTCTTTTTTAGGCTAAATAATATTCCATTATATGTATATGGCACATTTTATTTATCCATTTATCTCTTGATGGGAACTTGGGTCCTTTCCACCTTTTGGCTATTGTAAATAATGGGTAGTGCCATTTATTGGGGTGGGGAAAACAGAAGGAAGAGGTATGGAAGGTAAAGGGAGAAATGGTGAATCCAGTTTGGGGCATGTTAACTTTCAGTGCCTATACAAATACTATACATATGGCTTTTGAGTTCAGAAGACCATCTGGACTGGAGGAATAGATTAGCAGTTGTAGGCATTTAGGTAGCAATGGAAACCAAGAGAATAAATGAGATCACCTCTGGAGAACAGGCAGAAGGTCTAAGGCTGAGTCCTGAAGAACAGTGATTTTGAGGTGAGGTAGGGGAGGATGAGCAAGAAAAGGAGACAGAACAGCATACAGAAACTGGGAAGAAATTCAACAGAGCGTGGGGTTACTTGACCCCAAAGAACATCTAGAATAGATAGAGGATGTCAGGCCTCATCAGTTTGGGAAAAACTAAGATTGAGAACAGACCTAAGTGAAATTCTTTAAATTATGAATATTGATTTTTCAAATACAGTATGCTACATTTAAAAGTATCTACTTGAAGCTTGCAGAAGATAGGTAATCTAAGAAACTCATTTGTTCAGGAAATAGTAGAGGAATATAAATACTTACTAGGAAAGTGTGTATAAAATCACCAATGTTACATTTGTGACACATTGTTAGAAGATGTTTGAGACACACCTGATAAAATCCTCAAAGTGGTTTTAAAGGAGATAAATTGTGTTTCACATACACACACATGCACACATACACTATCCCAAGGGACAGACAACTTCACTGCTTTGGATGTGAAAATGCACTAGGATGGCATTTTCAAACGCCAGTGCTTAGCAGTAAACTATCTATAAAAATCACTGTTGAGCAAGAAATGTGAGGCTTAGGTTAGATTTCAGGAAAAGCTCTCTGTGACTGGAAATTGTTTAAAACTTTCAAAATTCTGGAATGCTAATTAGAATCAAGAGACCATAAAATATCTTCCTCTAACATTGTTTAAAAAGCAAAAATGGGTTCTCATCCGTCTGGCACTAAGTGCAGGCATGACTCAAGATAAGAAAACAGACTTGAACTCTCATGGTTCCTTCGTTTCATAATATTATATGATTCTCCCCACTGTTTTACCACTTTTGGTAGAAGAGCTTTCATCTTTCCAATTTCCAAACTACTAAATTAGATAGCCCGGCCAAGTTTCTCAGACTCACTGATTTTTCCACTTCCTTGAAAAGCTCAGCTGAAGGCATCTTTTATCTTTAATTATACTTGTGAATATTTTCCTCTTACACTACTTATTATCATCCACTTGTTATTTGCCCTCCCTTTTCCATCCTTTCCCTACCTTATTTATCTACCTATAAAACACATTAATATTTGATTCTTTCTCATTGAAGTCTAGTATTTTGAGAACTCAAAGTTGGTAGGTAAATTTGAACCATATATTATAACACGTGTTACTAGGTCATAATTTTATTTCTTTTGGCCAAAGGCCATCACAAGACTTATGGAGGAAAGATAACATACAAAGAGAACTTTAAAATAAGTTATAAAAATCAAACAAGGACTAAGTTAGAATGAGTTCCTGAGTGTAAAAATATGTAACGTTTCAAGGTTAATTTATTAAAACGAGTCATAAGACCAATTCATCATTATACCCTTTTGGCTGGAGTGTCTAACATAACATTAACTCTGATTCTGAAATGGCCAGTGAGTAATAGAGGATCAAAAATTATGCAGGTGTCCCTGACAGGCAAACCTTCCTTTTCCAGTGATGTTCTAGAGTAAATATTAGTTTTGATCACCATCCCCCAGAAATGGTTAGAGTTATTTCTAGATACAAAGCAGGAGGAAATAAATATGCATGAGCACCTACTATGCGTAAGGTTCTGTGCTTTCAATGTATATAGATTCTCACTTACTCTTTACAGTGACCCTATTAGATAGGATTTTTTAGATCCATGTTCGATTATACATAAGTTCACAGAGAGTAGATAACTCCTCGAAGTCATACTTTAGTAAACGGCAGAACTAGAGTCTGGACCCAAGACTGTCACAGCCCAAAGCCCAAGCAGGTACACCACTGTCCGTTTTAGAGAAAAGGAAATGTGAAAGGTCCTCTGATTCCAGATTGCTTCCAATATGGGCTCAACAGACCAAGAAATAAGCCAGTATCTTGTCTTTAATTATGAAGTAGACATAATTTAGAAGAAGATTGCTATGAAAGCCTGGCTAAGTTTGAGAGCAATAAGATCGATCAAGCAAAGTGAAATTCTATGTAACCCTCCTATAACACTTGAAAACACCAGTTTCTATAAAAGCTAGCCTTTTAGGAACAGGGGGCAGGGTATTTCACTCAAAGGTCTTTAACAAGCAGACTTGGTAGTAGGGAGACTGTTTGTTAATTCATTTTCATTGCAAGCCACTTGATATGAATTAGTTCACTGAATTCTCACAACCACCCTGGCATGATTTTATACTGGAGAGATATAATGGTCAATGGTCAATGTCATTAAGTAAAGGAGCTAAGATTTGGATATAGGGCTAAGTCCCTAGACCAGGCGTGCTCCACCATAAAGCCATGGAGAGAAACAGCACTGAAGACAGCTAAGGTAGTGCTTCTTAGCCTTCCGTGTGCCTATGGACCCCCCGGCATTTTGTTAAGTGACATGTTTACTTCACTGGAGCCTTAGAATCTGCATTTCTGAAAGGCCCCCAGCTGATGCTGATGATGCTGGTCTGCAACCACTCTTAAGGGTAGAAATGATGAGGTATTTACAAAACAACCCCTACAAGTGTATTCCCAAACAGGGCACTCTTCGCTAGATGGCTTCAGTGAAACTTTGTGCTTTCTAACATATTCAGTCAGTGCTCTAAGTGATGGGATGGTGATCTTCTCTGCTACAGATGCTAAGACAGAGAGTGGGAGCACATAAAAGATTGGGGATGAGAGGTTAAGTGTTCACCACGTGTATCACCCCAAGCCCTCACCTCAGTTCTACAAACATCTGGTCAACGGCTCGGCAAAGGAAGGATTCCACAAAGCATAAGCCGTTCCATTTGTCAGGTAGAATTCTGCTACGTCTCCTGTGGCTGCAGCAGTTCTCAAGTGAGCAGGATCCCATGTGACAGGCCCACATCCATAGTGGGTGCAGCGCTCAGCCAGTGGAGGGGTGGCCACTTGGAGGTGTTTGGTGCAAAGTTGTTTTGCAACCGTTTGCTGTGCTCCTCTCCTCTGCTTTACATTCCACTCCTGTTCCCCTGTCCCCTCTCTCCCTCCCTATAGGAGCCCAATGGCAAGCGACCCTCCTCCATGTCTGCAGTCAGGCGTCAAGGCTGCTTCCATGAAATGTTCTCTATTTTAGTGAAAACCAACTTCACAGCAAATTGCTCTGGTTACCACTGGGGTCACTTAGGTGTTGCCTAGTCTGCGGTAGTTGCTTTATTTCAGCAGGAAAAAAAATACTTATTACTATGTTTTTGCAGCTGACAGTGGCTTTTGTGTAGGTAATCTTTCACATCAAAGGAAGAGGGACTCTGTTGATGACACACACACACCAGCTGTTTCCAGAATTGCTCGCCTCTACCCGCCACGCCTCCTCTGCAGGCCAGCTGAGGCCCTGCTCACCAGGAAAGAGTTCCTTGAGGACACTCGGCATTCACCTGTGTCCGGCAGGGGTGGGTGCCGCCCAGGCGACAACCAGACTAGGGACACTGACTCAAAGGCAGACGCAGGTAATGAGGTCCAATGGGCGAAATGGCTTCAAACTGCGCTCAGTCAATATTGCCACAATGAGTGGATTTTGCTTCCTCCCAAACAGACAGCTCTGTTCTCTTCATCTCACATCCCTAATGCCCTTGGGTTTGAGATTTAGCCTGGGAAGGGGGGTGGAGAAGAAAAGCATGAGGTGCAGACATCCCCCTATTCTAATAAGATAGCTGAGTTACCTTTTATCTCTACTTTTGATGCAGCTTAGACAGTCCCGGGGCAGCCCAGAATCCTTTTCTCTTTTCCCCTTTTCAAGTCAGTCTGTTATCATGCCTAGTGCTTGGCTCATTAATTTTTTTCCCCTACATCATCTCCTGCTCCTCTCTGCAATGACCTCTCTCCCCTGTGACTGGTTGTGAAGGTTCTCTTTCATTTTCTTTCTAAGGCAATCTTTGTAGAGCTAACTTTAACTAACCAACCAATTCTTTCCCAAGCCCGTAAAAGCATCCCATGAAAAAGGACACGCAAGAAGCCTGCAGCCCTCCCCTCTCTCCAGCCTTCTCAAAACACACTCAGCCTCTTCCCAGCGATGGCTTGGAAACTGACTCTTTATCACAAGTTCAGGCTTCGAGTGGCATGCGGCAGTCAGTTCGCCATAGGAGAAAAAAGTCATAACCACTGCGCTTGCTCCAAACCAGGCCATCAACACCTAAGGTTGTTTCCAGCTTCCATGTGGCAGAAAAGAGGCCATTTTCTCCCCAGAACTAAAGAAGATCACGTATAATATTAGGACATTCAAGGTTCAGTGAGTAAAGTCTTAGAGAGCCAGGGCCAGCTGGGTGACGTGTGTTGCCGTTGATGTTCTGAAACCGGTTGTTTCCCGTGGGAAGCATACACGACAATTCCAGCTGGAAAGAAAGTTTCCCCTGTCATCCTCTTGACCTTGGATTTGTTCTCTTCCATACCTTCCTCTACTACCACCTTGCTTCCTTTGAATGTGCCAGTTCTGGAGCTAGCCTTGTGCGGGTCTTTATTTTTTCTGCCTCCCCACTTCCCATGCACCTACCTGGTTTAAACTCACTTCTTGGCTCTCATTCACATGTGCTCAACCACCACCCTTGTTCCAGAATCTGAGCTCTGCCCTGATACCAGTTTTCAGGCCCTCCCAACCTTGCCGCACTCTCCTAGTTCCGGCTACAGGGTTCATCCATATTCCATCGCATACCCTGCATTAACATAGTGTATAGACAAGCCCCACCTCATCTCCACAAATATTCAGTTGGTGGAAAGGGAGTGGGGAGTTGCTCAAAGAAACCTAAGAGAGTGAGTTCAATTTAAAAACACATAACTCTACATAGCAGGGAATAAACTTGATAGTAAAATTGATATAGTAACCTAGAGATAGTAAAATTGGTCATATAAATTAAGTGTAGTAAGTATTTAGATAAACTCTTAGGGGAACAGCCCCAAAGGATCAATGCCAAGAAATGATGTCTGGGAAGAGACAAGACACCCCCTACCTACCTGAGTTAAATATCATTCAAGGCAAACGTTTTACCTGATACAACACAAAGGGAGTATAGCTTAGGGATTAAGTGTGTATACTTTGGAGCCAGACCACCTGGGTTGGTTCCTTATTTTGCAATTACTAGCTGGGAGAGTATGGCAAGTTACTTAATGTTTTGAGCCTCAGTTTCCTTATATGTCACATAAGGACAATGATACCCATCATAAGGTTGATGAACTTCTTAAAAGAAAATGCAAAGTGCTTAGTTAGCATGGTGCCTAATGCATAATAATTTTGTAATGGATATTTGTTTAAAACCCTTTGTTCTTACTATCAGAGCAGAATCTTGAGCCATGTGGACAATGGCTCTTACAAGACATGAATGGCTAACACATACTTTTTATTTTTTAATTGAACTTTTATTTTGAGATAACTGTAGCATGACATGCTGTTGTAAGAAATAATACAGAGAGATCGCACATGTCCTTTACTCAGCTTCCCCCAATGGTAACATCTGGCAAAACTATAGTACAGTATCACAGTATCACAGTCAGGATATTGACACTGATACAAAGCACTGATCTTATTCAGAATTCCTGTTTTATACTCGTGTGTGTGTGTGTGTGTGTGTGTGTGTGTGTGTGTTTATCCCATGCAGTTTTATCACGTGTAGTTTCACATATACACCAACACAGTCAAGATGCGCGGGCTTCCCTAGTGGCGAATTGGTTAAGAATCCGCCTGCCAGTGCAGGGGACACGGGTTCGAGCCCTGGTCTGGGAAGATCCCATATGCCACGGAGCAACTAAGCCCGTGCACCACAACTACTGAGCCTGTGCTCTAGAGCCCACGTGCCACAACTACTGAGCCTGTGTGCCACAACTACCAAAGCCCGCCCACCTAGAGCCCGTGCTCCACAACAAGAGAAGCCACCGCAATGAGTAAGCCTGCACACCACAAGGAACAGTGGCCCCCGCTCGCCGCAACTAGAGAAAGCCCGTGTACAGCAACGAAGACCCAACGCAGCCAAAAATAAATAAATAAATAAATGTAAAAAAACACAAAAAACAAAAAACAGATGCACAACAGTTTCATTACCACAAGCATACATTTTTTTAAATCAAGTTTTTAAATGGCCTGATTTGGGTGGCCATAGTCAAAATGCTCGTTTTGGCCTTTCTTCTGGTTCCTGGTGCATTTTATAAATGATGCCCATGAACGTTTCCTGAGCCAGCTCTTTATCCTCCAGTGCATGTGGTTCAAACACAGCAATGGAGCGCTTGGCCAGCAGAGAAGCAGAGCCCGTGAAAAGAGGTGGAGGAAGAAAGAATGGAGGAGAGGGAGAACGGAAAGGAGGAGGGAGAGGAGGAAGGGGAGGAGACGGAGGAATAAGAGTAAGGGCACAGGAGGGGGGAGAGGAGGGAGAGGAGCAGGAGGCGTGGCAGCCCCTTCCATGCCCAACAGACCAGAGGTAACACCAGCATCTCCCCAATCTTGATGCCCATCCATTTCACCCACAGGGAAATATCTGGTAAACACATCAGTTCTGACTTGCTCCAGTCCAGAGTCTAAACAGAGCCTGTTCTGATTCATATTGAGGTTTGAATATAAACACAAGGGGCTTCCCTGGTGGCACAGTGGTTGAGAGTCCGCCTGCCGATGCAGGGGACACGGGTTCCTGCCCTGGTCCGGGAAGATCCCACATGCCACAGAGCGGCTGGGCCCATGAGCCATGGCTATATATATATATACATACACATACATATATATATATACACACACAAGACCACAGGGGTTATAAATTTAGGCCCCCCAAATCCAGACCCTATCCTGGTAACAATGAAATGGAAAGACACATATGGGGAAACACATGTGCAGTTACACTTTTGTGAGATTGAAGTTCAGGTTTAAACAATTTTTATAATTATAAAAATAAAGTAACCTCATTATATAAAACTTGGAAAGTACCTAAAATATAAAGAGCAAAATAATTATTATTCATAATCCTATCACCATAGATAACTATCATTAACATTTCTGGGGTATAATATTCCTTCAGGCCTTGTTCTGTTCAAATATATCTATATGTGCAGCATTTAATTTTATAAAACTGGTGTCATACTACATAGAGATTTGTATCCTGGATTTTCTGTGGAACATCTTAATTGGGTTTCCTCCATGTTTCTGAATATGCTAAATACTGCATGTGATGAATTTAGAGATACATAGTTTATTCAACCACTCCCCTACTCAGATAATTTGTCCACTTCTATTTCTCAGTGCACTTGCATCAATGTCGCTTTTGTCATTTATGTGCAGTTGTCTTTTAGTCCTGTTTCTGAAAGATTAAAAAAAAAAAAAAGCAAAAAACTAAGCATTTTTGTATTGCCAGTATGGTTTTCCATTCAATGATATATCCAGATACCCAAGTTAATCTAATCATGGTGGTTGTGAGATTCTGGTATGAAGAGGGCCTTGAAATGTGTAGAATCCTTCCTGCTCACATTTCAGCCAACTTCATGTTTCTATAACAGTAGTTCTTTCCTATTACTCTGAAGACACAGGACAAGATAAAATCTTCAACTTTCAGGAAAGGGATAAAAAAATGTACTTGCTTCTATTTGGCTATATTATTTGGTTAAGAAAAAAAGGGAGGAAATGTTTTTCCATTTGTTTCTATGCTAACTCTACTCTCTACCTGGTCAAAACAAAGCAATCACATAAAATTCCATGAGATCCTTTCCCATATAAACTAATACCACTACTACTGTAGGTCCCAGGCACATTAACATTGGGCAGGACGTTATAATTCTGAAATACTTTTCATGGAAATCTTCTGGAGGACAAGGTGAAAGATCCAATGACCTTCCAAATTACCTCAACACCTAGAACTCCTAATGCTTCGGTGAAACCCAAATCTAGGACTACCAAGTTCTCACTCTGTCTGACCTGATTTTCCTCCTTGGAACTATGCAGCCATCACCAGGCAATGGTGAGACAGGGACAGACAGACCATGATGTCACCATCTCTTCAACCTCACAGCATTTGCAGAAAGAAGTCCTCTTTCCATAGATAAAATTTGAGACTGATAAATTGATCATTATTAGTAAGACTAAACATCATCTTTATGTATCGTGCTTGACATTTATCACATTAAAATTGTGCTCAGATGCATTACTGTATTTTATGTGTAGATGAAAGGTGTCTTATGCTACTTTTCTCAAAATCAAAATACTTTTCCCATATTATAGAAACAGCTAAGAGTTTATTGTTAAGTTGTTACGTAAAAGCTTCCCTCTTCATGAGCTCACTTTCCTTCATAAAAATGTCTTTCCTCAACTCTAATTTCTCTGAAGCCAAACCCTCCTCCTTCTTTTCATTCACTGCCAAATTTCTTAAAGAAGCACTCTGCATTTGTGCTCCATTTTGTCAGCCAACATTTTCATCTTTCTGTAATGTTTCGCCTCCATCATTCTACTGACATGACTAGTAGCTCTTGACTATCTAACCCAGTGGGCTCTTACCAGTCTTCACCCTACATGGTTTTCAACCAGACTCAGTTATTTGGTCACATTCTCAGTCAGAAAACACTCTCCTGACTTCTTTGACTCTCCATTTTCCTAATTTAGTCCTGGCTTCCCAATTCTCAAGCTTTTGAATTTCCTACCTATGCCAAGCAAACCTTCCTCAGATTCTGTGTCCCATCCTTGTCAGTCTTGCTCTCCATGCCCTCCCCAGAGACCCAGGGCCCCTACTGTCTGCATTTTCATTATTACCTTTATCCTAATGACTTCCACATCCTTCACTCCAGTCCTCCTGTCCCAAACTGAGCCCCACTCCCCAATTGTCCCTTTGAGTGTCCACATGAATTTCCCAAGTGCACCTCAAATTCAACTTTTCCAAAAGCAAAGCCATTGTCTCTCTCTTCTCAACTTCTCCCCACCCTCAACTTGGGGGCAACTCCTCCCTCGGAGTTCTGAGCCTTAGTTAATGGCAGTCCTAGCCAGCTGTTTAGTTTTAATCATACAGGGGACATATTTGACCCTCACCATCACATTCACTCAGTGACCAACTTCTCTGGTGCTTTCCTCAGCTCCCCATTCACAGTTATTGTCCTTTCTCATGTCCCTCTCAGCTTCAGTCTCGTAGGTGTTCATTTGAGCTTCTGGAAAAGCTTTCTACCTTGCATCTCCTTCCTGAAATCCTTCCTGTTTCCTAACATTTTCATCATGCCCAGAAACAAATTCTTAAAGCCCTGGTAGAATCCCATTCACCAGCTATCTACTGAAGATCTGCTGTGTGCCAGAACTGGGTTAGCCCTTGGGGTGTATGCGTGAACAAAGCAGACAACAAGCCTCACCTGGTGGAGGCTGTGTTCTACTGAGAGCACACAGACAATAAGCAATAAGCATACAGCATCCATTCCCTCCTCAAACATCTTCACTGGCTACTCATTTCTGCCTACCCACCCCCCACCATAAAAATAAAATCCAAACTTTGAGGCATGATGGTGTTCAAGATTCTCCAAAGCCAAGTGCCTGATTTCCAGGTGTCTCACACTGTATCCCTCCTCACTGGACCATTCACCCTTTCCCAGGCACACCCATCATAGCCCACCTCCCAGCCTTTGCCCAGGCTGTTTCCTCAGCCTAGATTGCCGTTCTCCTCCATACCTACAAAATAGCCCTCATTCTTTGAAATTCTACATAGATGTTATTTTCTCTATAAAGCCTTTCTGTCCTGAAAGCCCTGGACACCCATTAAAATGAATCATTTATTTTATGAACATTTACAGTATGTTTATTTATCCTATCAATCATTTTACACTTACAAAACGTGTTGTGAGGCACAGTGCTAGATCTCTCTATATATATATATAGATATAGATATAGATATAGATATAGATATATATCATTATATACACACACACATATATATACACACATATACATACCCAGCAACTACTTCATTTTGTTCTGTATTACATTTATTTATACATCTCCACCCTCCCTTCCATAAACACAGTAAATTGTAAGATTCTTCAGAATAGGACTTGTTCTTTTTCCTATTTATATCCCCACCACATTGTGTTGAACATAGCTGTTGAATGAATGAATACAAGACTAAATATATATTAGTACTGTGGTAATATTGAGTGTGATAATGACAATCTGATTATTTAGTGAATCTAGGTAATAAAATAGTCTTTGGATAAAAGTGCCAACAGCTGAGGTGATTTTCTTCTTTAAGGATGATGGGTGTTATTTTTCAATTATCACCAATTAATATGCACGGAGTGTTCACAGGATGACTGGCACTGATCCTAGTGGGGCTCTGTGGAATATTACTGAGGTGAGCCTTGTTCTCCAGTGCTCTGAGAGAAGTAATTTATATTTATATTCTTGGTGTCAGTATGCAAATTAGTATATCTCTAGGAGCATAAAGAAACCAGCTAGTTAAAGTAAAGACCACTAAAGTAGTTCAGAACAGGTATGTCTCTCTTTAAAAAAGTCATTACGCAAAGAGTCAAACTAATGGTGGGATGTCTTAGGGAGAAAGTATTCTAATCCCTAAACAAAAGAGTTTTCAAATAGATCATTATAAGCTGTCTTTAAAAATCAGCCCTAACCACCCTCTAAGCCCCTCATGTCATTTGGTTTACCAGTATTATCTTTCTACATAATGCTAGAAATGCATTTTTCCGTTAAAGCAAGTGTATGAGTGAGCCCCATGAAAGACTGGGAAATTCTGTCAGCCCAAAGGCTTTAAATCAACCCAAAGTAGTAATGCTGCAGCCAGAACCTCAACAGCTGGTGGGCAGAAGCTCCAGAGAGGGCAGAATCTAATGGAGGATGGGGGGGTGTCTCAAAGACATGTCAAGAAACAAAATCATAATTTGCTTTATTTCCTACTTAATAGATATTATTCCCACAGGAATTCCCTTCTTCTCATTCTCCACCTGGAAAACTCCTACTCACTTCTTTGTCAGTTCTTGAATGTCATTATCACTGGGAAGCCTTCCTAACCCCTATCAAAGTTAGCTCTGCCTTCTTCTGTGCTGGTGCAACACTCAGAATGTAAATGCTGAATGGCACAGATCTCCTGGGATGGTAGCCTCATCAATGTCAAAGGCTATTTCTTATTCACCACATTATCCCCAGAACCCACCCAGTGCTGGTGCCTAGTAAATGCTAAATAAATGCAAAGAATTCATGTTTCAGGTCAAGGAAGAAAAACGGCATTCACTACTGAATACAGATTCCTACATACCTCTATGTGAATATATTTAATGTTAATAATCCAGGAAACCAAACTTCTCCCATTCCATTTTCTGGTTCGGCAACACTAGCTCCAGAGTGGGCTGTCACAGCTTTGCAGGCTGCAAGTGGGTTGCCATGGAAACAAGGTTCAGGTTGGAGGCTCTGGCTAAAGAGCCCTTCTCAACTCAAATGAAGCTGCAGAAATGCAAAGGGTATTTTGGTTCCCCCTCCTTCTCTCCTTTTCTCCCAAACCTTCTACTCATTTGAACAACTTGAAAGCTGAAACCAGCTGAGTTCTGGGAGCCAGTTCTCCTATAGCTCCATATACTCCTGGAATGGCCTTGCCCACACAGAACAATGCAGATTTAGCTCCGGACTATTTTTAATGCCTCTGTGCTTCCTTTACCTTTCCTTCTGCCTTTTGTTGTTATTCTTGCTCCTCCTTCCACTTTGCCTCATTCTCAATATCACAAAGAACTGCCCCAAGTATGTGCATTAACAACCTGCATCTTCTTGTTGTCTATCATCAAGCAGAAGCTACCCCTCAGTCCTAAAATAGCAGGGAAATTAATAGGGCAGATGTGGCGGGGAACTGTTGAAAGAACCCTTTCCCTTGCACAGAAGCCAGGTACCTTGTTGCAGTCCACTAGAGAGCCATGGTCAAAAACTTGTTAAGTCATCCAGGAAACAGCCTCCTCCTCCCTGTCTATGTGGCACCAGAAAGCAGTAATGTTTTGCTGATGTTTATTTGCTCCACTTTACACCAAAAGAAGCAGCAACATGACCTCAGAGCTGGAAAATGGAGCAGCAGTGGAGCTCCTATCTCTGATCTTGTGCTGGAAAGTGCCCTAGAAGTATGTTTGTGTGATGCCTTGATATTTAATTGAAGTATTAAAATGCTGAGCTGCAACAGTGATACTCATCTTAAAACATTCTCAACTACCCGGATGAAATTTAAACACTGGGAAATTTTACATAAAGATAGTATGGAAACCAGGCATTGAGAAGCCTGACAGTGCCCTTGAGGCCTACTGGTTATGAAGTCACCCACCCACCATCTTTCCACAAAGGGCTTTCTCCTCCCCTCAGGCATCCCAAAGGGGTTTTCTTGATCTGGATTCACACAAAGCTAAAAATTCAAGGCAAAACCCTGACAGAAACTTACTTCCACAATCAAACTGAAAAGACCTTCCTAAGGCTAGTTCCCAGGAGTTACTTAATTCTCTCAGCTCCTGGGTTTCTTTTTCCCTTTCTTAAATAAGCTTATTATTTTGATGCAATATTCATGACTCCCAGACACAGGAGGGCCCTCCATTGCAGAAATACGGCACTTCCTTCTACGGTGAGTCTCACCCTTCTTATCTCACTCACACAGGCTCTGCCTCTCCGTTGTTCTAAGTTGGTGTCTGCCTTAGCTTTCCTCTTAGCTGCAGGAATTCGATGGGAGAAGCCCAGCCATTAGAAGTACCCAGCCATTAGAAAGAGGGCTTCCACCTGACCGGACGATGTGTTCCAGCTGTACCGGATGAAGATAGTTCCCGGGCACAGACTCCTGCCTCCTGGTAGGGATCCTTAGCAAGGACCCCTCTCTCTCTTCTGAACTGAGCTCAGCAGATCTAACACCAGATCTAACACCGATCTGTCCTGTGATCATGGTTTTGTTTGGTTTTGGTTTCGTTTATTATTGTCACTGCTGCTGCTGTCTTCTTCATATAAGGAGCAGCCTTGCCAGGGTCAGACATCGGCGTTGACCTGACACACTATGTAAACCACATGTGAGCTTTATGAGGATCTTCAAATTTCAATCATGACTCAGAGATAGGGCCACCAGCCATCCTCATAATCCTGCAGAGGTGAAGGGAGTTCTAGGTGCCTTATAGGAAGGACATCGGGTAAAAGATCGAGAGATATATGCTCCTTTAAAAAAGGCCAGTGACCCTGAACAGGTGATACCCACCCTGTTTGCTCAGCAGGGAAATGAAAGGATGAGCCCAGGTGACCCTGAAGTCAGGAAAAGGGCATTCCGGAAAAACACGGCCCTTGAGGTCAGATGGACCTGGGTGTGCAGTGGGATGGCCATGTGATGGTGGGCAAGATGCCATCTCCTCTGAGCCACAAGTTTCTCATCTGCCCACTCTGACATTTTATGAGGTTTGGGGTGAAAATTCAGGGAGATAGCATTTTACTACTCCTAACAGAAAAGAAATGCTCTGGGAAAGTTAGAGTTTCCGCCTCCGTCTCCTTCCCTTCCCCCAGCTCTTCCAAAGCTTCTATTAGCTTTCACATCCGAGAGGCCTTGACATTAGGTGGAAAGACAGGCTATGGCGTATAGTCTGCACGTCCCTTTCAAGAGTCTGGGTTTTGTGGTGAGGACCCAGATTTAACCCGGGAGGGAGGTTAAACATGTCAGGTTTGAAGCTGGGGGAGAACGGCAATGGTTCCCTTTTGGTGGAACAGAACAGCTCACAGATACTGTCGACAGGGTTGAAGCAGATGCAAGCAAACGAGACGACCTCTCGACCCACTTAGCACAGAGCTGGCAGTTTCATTCCTTGGCTCGAGCAGAGGCATAAAAGCTGAGGGAAAGAAGTACTGCTGCTACCTGGAGCACTTTGGGGTTATTGGGTTAAAAAAGAGATCGATGGGAACCCTACTGTTACCGGCCAAATCCCATTCTCCTTGAGCCAAAGTGGTTTTAAAACAAGTTGCAGTGAGGAGGTGGTGAGCGTAAGCCCTGTGTTACAGAGGGACTGAGAGAAGGCCCCGTGAGTTAATATGGTCAGCCAGAGGCTTGGAGTAGGAGGGAGATGGGGACCAGAAGTGACAGGAGCCACGTCTCGCCTATTCTTCAAGAGGCAGGGCACGACGCCACTCAAAGCAAAACTCAGAGAGTGGAGCTGTCTTTGCTTCAACCCAATTAGTCATAATACCCGGGGACACTAGAGCAGACCAACAGCAGCTCAGAAGTACTTGATTGGTGCTAGAATGTAGCAGCAGGGCCGAGCCTCAACTTGCAAGGTCAAGGGTGCTAGAGAGGAGACTTTCAAGGAGTCAAGTGGGGACACTCCCATCTCTCTCTGCCCTATCCCACCTCTCACCAGCCCCCAACCCCACACTCAGCTCAGATGCCTGCTGGTCAGGCCAGGGCCACACTCCTCATCCTGGTGATTTGACCACTCATGTCACCCCTTGGGTTTTTTTTTTGGTTTTTGGGGGGGGGGGTTTTGCTTTTGGCCACCCTACCCTCCTTCTTACTTCTCAGGGGCCAGCGTTCTGTCCAGACATTACCTAACTCATCAGATTCACTGCATTCCCGCAAGGGAGGTGACAGGAATTATCCTCCTTATTGCAAGGAACAGGAGGCAGAAATGCCCAGGATCTAAAAGGTCTTCTCAAGCTGCTTGCAATAAATTATGGGAAAGGCTGAGAGAGAAGATCCAATGTGATAGTGAGAATCAAAACACTAAACTGCATTGCCTCTTCTGGACCCCTCCCCCTTCTTCCTTCTAGGGATGGCCATGGCTGAAGTACTCCTTGGAGCGCTAGCCCCCAGCTTCAAGGTCAGGACACCTCTCAACATCTCAGGGAATGCCCAGTGCAGTAGTGTCTGCCTCACTTATTTTAAAACCACACATAACCACATGTGACTGGACTGGACCATAGGGTCAGTTACCAGCTGGGAGTGAAGAAACATTCTTCTGCAAGGTTTCATAGAGGGAGTCAAGGAAACCAGTATATGCTGAATAGAAGGCATTGTCACTGGTCCTAAGCAAACCCTCACGGTACATGCTATGGCTTCATTTCAACAGTCAGTGGGAAATATGGAACGCCGACACAAACTTGCACAAAAATTTTCAAAGCATTCATTTACAACAAAGGAGAAAAACTGACCAAATAATCACCATTATTGGACTTTCATTTCCACTAATGACAATTAATATCCAGCAACTGCCCAACACCTTTTACGCTTTACTGAGTTCTTGCATATATGTTGGAACATCTGCTCCTCATCAGAACCCCAGAGAGGAGGTAGGGTAGGTACTATTTTTCCCTTTTTACAGACGAGATAGGCAACAGAGGCTCCAAAATATACAACCCTAAGCCAGCATCCCAAAGATGGTGATCACAGGTCATGGAAGGCAGACCCTCACATTCTTACCCCATCTTCCTCACCCCAACCCAGTGGCTCCCAGTGGCCCATGGGCTACTTCTTCCTTTGTGTTAAGAGTTCAGGGTTCTTGACATCAGACTTTCTCGACAGCAGCTATCCATTTCAAGCTGCATCTTACCCACCCTGGCTCTGTGAGCTGATTACATCTTGGTCAGTGGTGCAGCAAGCAATTGGCATGGCCAAGCCATCAGGAGGCCTCAGCATCCACTTGTGAGCTAACCCCAGGCAGGAAACCAAATTCGGTGGCTGATCCGTGAGGAGAAGAGAAGTAAGAGAATTAAGCCCCAGAGTTGCGAGCCTGTTTCCATCTTGCCTAGGAAGGGACAGGTCCATTGTGTAAAAGGTTTGATTTAAGGGCATTTAATTTTGTTCTCTCCGATAGAGACATTTTCAAGGAAGCCTTGCAGCCGCATATCTGATTATCTCAGGGCTTTAAGAGCTGCTTCCCACTGTGGGCTTGACTCTTCCTTCCAAGTAAACCACCGTCCTCTTTCTAAGAAGCACAGGGCATAGTTCATCATCTTTTCCCTGCCAGATGGACATATGAGCTTAAAGCAGGTAGCCAGAATCCTGGGTAGGAGGCTCAACCTGCCAGTGGGGCTCCAACTCTCCTCCCTTGCCCTGCAGTTATGTGGTTTCATCTCACTCCATCCTCACAAGAAGCGTCTGGGAGATAATGAAACTGGGGCTGATAGAGGTTCAGTAGCATGTTCCAGGCCAAACTGTTCAAGTCATTCTCACTTCAGTCTTTCCTCTGCCTCCTATTGCAGATGGATCCCCTCCCTCCAAATTCACTCCAAAAGAAAAAAGATGCAGGCTCTCGAGACCCCATCACAGATCTGGTGAAGGTGTGAGTGTGAGCTTGATGTTGCTTTGGCTAAACTCGGTAGTATCATCTTAGATTTAGCTTGGGAGGAATGTAGTAATGAGGGATTTCTCTATCTGATGTATATTGCCTGAAGCATTTTGCTAACAGCTACCACAGAAGCCACTGCCCAGAGGAACAAGAGGACAAAGGTAGGGAAGGCAAATTCTTTTTCTAAAATCGGGTAAAAGTTCTCTTTATTATCAATTAGAAGGTCTTTAGGATTCCCTGGCATGTTTTGACAGAGGAGGAGGAGGAATGGGAGTGAAAGGGGCAGTAACTTTTATTACTCTCACTGAAAATGAAGGACTGCTTTCATTATCCAAAGCAATGAGGAAGCATTTTCACCTGGAGCTACAGTGAGCTGCCCACTGTCCCGAGTCTGTCTGGATGGCAGCACACACTCTTCTCACCTGCCAACCTGCTACCCAGCAAGTGTTCACCAAGCAACAACTCAGTGCCTGGCATTGTGCTCCATGTGGGGCCTACCTGAGAGTACGAGGCGACCTCACTCCTGCCCTCAAAAGGGCTTAAAATCTAGCTAGAGCAAGGTGATTTATGTACAAAGTGATTAGCAACCAATTCAGAAGAGCCTAAAGCTGAGTATTTATGATAAAGATAATAAATGTCATATGATTTAAAGCAGTGAAAGGCCATGAGGAATGAAGTGGTCAGAGGTTTTATGGAGAAATGGGAATTGGCCTAAGCCTTTCAGTGCATGGACTTGGATAAACAGAGAGAGAAGAAAATCCAAGTACAGAGATTAACTTAAGCAAAGAACTAGAGTTCAGGATGAGTATGATGAAACTAATGTAGTTTATTATATTTGTGTTTCAGATGACTATGCAAAGATCAAGTGGATTGAGTGCCCATTTAATTCCCCACTGGTTTGTAGAGGAGAATTAAATGCTAAAAGACTGAGTATTGGGGACTTCCCTGGTGGTGCAGTGGTTAGGAATCTGCCTGCCAATGCAGGGGACACGGGTTCGAGCCCTGGTCTGGGAAGATCCCACATTCCACGGAGCAACTAAGCCCACGCACCACAGCTACTGAGCCTGTGCTCTAGAGCCCACGAGACACAACTACTGAGACTACGTGCCACAACTACTGAAGCCCGTGCGCCTAGAGCCCGTGCTCTACAACAAGAGAAGCCGCTGCAGTGAGAAGCACTCACACCGCAATGAAGAGAAGCCCCGGCTCACCACAACTAGAGAAAGCCCGCACACAGCAATGAAGACCCAAGGCAGCCATAAACAAATAAATAAATAACTAAATAAATTTATTTTAAAAGACTGAGTATTGACAAAGGCAGAGTAATCCTTAAAGTGAACATCGTGCCTCTATAGGAATGCAGGATGCTTACCTAGATTTGAAGACAACAGTTCTGATGCACCCTCCACTTCTCCCCCAAGGCAAAAAGTCCCTGAAATTACTATGGATATTAGTGATAAAAATAGATATGTAAGACACTTTATATTGGCTCAGACCAATGATCCACTGAGACCAGGATTCAGTCATTGAAAGTGACACCAAATATATTAAAGGAAGGACATTACTGTCTTTTGTGATCTCAATCTCAAAAGGTTAGGCTAGTACCCTAAACACTCTTTATTTCCACCTAGTAGTCGATTATGGCTCCATAAAATATAAACTTACCTAAATTATTCTTCAACCAGTTTGTATTTTCTGACAGTAACACCTCTGAGGATAATACAGTCTATGTGTTTACTACAACTATATTAAGTCGTAACAATACCCCCTTTCTCCCAAATTAAGTCTCTCCTTCAAGCTTCAAGGGATGCTCCTTATTTGTCATATTCCAAGATGCTGTGAACAAATCTATGTTCATATAATTAGAACTTCTCTTGTCTCTCACCTTTCTAAATGGAAGGGTGTTGACCCTATCCTGACATTAAATATTTCTTCTACTTGTTGGTTGATTCTTGCTGATCTCTTCTGGTGCTTTCTTGTCTCCATTTCTTGCTGGCGGTGGTTCTTTATCATCATCATCATCATCATCATCATCATCATCATCATCATCCTCATCCTATCAGATATATCTTATTAACTTCATCTGACTCCCCTGGCCACACCTGTCTCCGAGACCCTCAGCTGCTTGCTCCACCCCAGCTGTCTTTGTGGCAGATGAATTGACCTAAAGCAGTTTGGAACCAACCAGTTACTGTCTGGGAGTGACAGACTTCCACCTTGGCTAGGGACATACAACCAGGCTAAGCCGCTGGACCCCTTGAGTCTTGGCATCTCTTGCAACTTCCAGCTCACATGGGGCAGCACACTTCAGGGTATGAGATCTGGCTTTCTGAGTGGCCACTGCAGGGGCCAGTTGATGCAACTCAGAAGCACAGGGGA
Organism: Mesoplodon densirostris; assembly: GCF_025265405.1. Classification (NCBI taxonomy): domain Eukaryota; kingdom Metazoa; phylum Chordata; class Mammalia; order Artiodactyla; family Ziphiidae; genus Mesoplodon; species Mesoplodon densirostris. Next base: position 157,933,114 of record NC_082662.1, on the reverse strand, counting down.
GTTAACTCCTCTGGTGCAGACTTTGATCAATGAAAAATGGAAGATGGGAAGGAGCCAGGCAGATAAATAATCTCTCCTTCCTCCCTTCCATGGACTGCTCCAGGGTGTGGTACAGCTGTGCCCAAAGACTTCCCATTTGGCAGAGCCAAAAATGTGTGCCAAGTGACCTGCTGTGTCTTCTCGCTGGTGTCATGAAGCAGCAGCCATTATGGTAATGCATCATCTCACATCTCTTCTCATTCTTCCCTTTCTCATTCCCCTTCTCTTTACTTTTGTGGTCCTTGCTTTGCAAATAAAGCCTCAGAACTTGGTCCTAAGGCCCTGTTTTCTAGAACTCGGTCCTAAGGCCCTGTTTTCTAGGGAACCTGAACTAAGGTAATCATCAAGAATACCACTAATGGTTTATTAAGGATCTAGTGGATTCTGGGCTTTGTGATAGGTTCTAGTGATACCATACCACAAGGAAAAAGACAATGTGATTGGAGATTCAACATATATACAAAAAAAGGTAAATAACATTTTAAAGCTAGCATATGCCCCATGTCAAATAAATAGCATATACAACAAGCATCAAAGGCATTAAGAGGGGTAAACAATCCTTGGAAGCATCAGACAAACCTTGTGCAGGTAGGCCATAATTCTGTGGGCAGCAAAGAAAGAAGCTTTAGGTTTTTATGGAAGTTACCTTTCAATTCCCTCATCTAAATCTTCTCTGATATTCTTAAATGTATTTCTACTGGCTTGACATTCCTATGTGTGGAAGGCTTTAATGTCGATTGCACACTAAACAAATTTCATTATGGTCTTGATACCTTCTATAAAAATACTAAAATGTAGGGGACTTCCCTGGTGGCACAGTGGTTAAGAATCCACATGCCAATGCAGGGGACACGGGTTCAAGCCCTGGTCCGGGAAGATCCCACATGCCGCGGAGCAGCTAAGCCCGTGCGCCACAACTACTTAGCCTGTACTCTAGAGCCCATGAGCCACAACTACTGAGCCCACGTGCCACAACTACTGAAGCCTGCGTGCCTAGAGCCCATGCTTTGCAACAAGAGAAGCCACCGCAATGAGAAGCCCGCGCACCACAACGAAGAGTAGCCCCCGCTCGCCGCAACTAGAGAAAGCCCGTGTGCAGCAACGAAGACCCAACGCAGCCAAATAAAGAAATTAATGAATTAATTAATTTTAAAAAATTAAAATGTTAAATTAAAAATTTTGAAGTGGTTTTTTTCTAGAAGACCCCACGGTTAATGCTTTTTATTTCAAGAAACACCCATTTATCGTCTCCCTGATATCTAAGCCTATTCTTCACCCATGTCATAGTGTTTTCTGCCATTGTGCCCACACGCAATGCCTTCCCCACAATCAAACATCTTCGGCACATCTGACCCACTGCATCTGGGTCTGAAACCCAAGATCCTAACCACCATACTGTCCTTCAACTCTGGATATGACTTTGTATCCATTCAATGACCCTCTCTTTATAATCACTTCACCTCTTTCTTGCAGTAGAAGGAATCTGAGGGCCCAGAGGCCCCTTCTGCATATCCCTGGGGCATCCCTGACAGTGACCCAGGCAGTCCAGTAAATCAGGCTGCTCACACAGGAGCCATCTGACATATTTGGCCCCCAGTTTTACAATTCCACTCTCAAGTTCTTTCAAACCTATGGATGGATGGAGCCCATTTTGATGATTTATTTAAACAGTTTGTCAGGTCAACCACATCCTGTATGCATATGATCCAAAACATAAATGTTTGCTGTAGTTGTAATTTTTCACGTCAACTTATGCACCAACAGAAAATGATCTTTATTCCAGAGAGATGCAATTTCTTTACAAATAGTAACTCGTAATGCCCTGGTGAAGCAATCATCAAGTTCTAATTAAAAAATATAATAATACAAATGTAACGTTTAATTGAACAGCAAAAATGGTTTAGCGGCCTTCAGCATTTCTTAGTTGCAGCCCTACACAAGAATTTAAGGCTATTCACATAGTATTTTGCCACTAGATGAATTTGAGCAAATAATACTTTTCTGAAGAGGAGTCATAACTTGGAAGTACAGTATACAAAGAAAACAAAAAAGGTATCCATTTCCATCTTGGTACAAGCCTCTCCAGAGATTCTTGAATCTATAAGTTATACTCACCCCAAATTTCCTTATTATGCACAATAGGAATTCTATGCCTGGGATTGGCCTTTCCAAATTCAAAAACTGCAAACCACATTTAATGTTCGCTTAATTGAATCAAAATTCTAAAAGTCAAATATTATTAGAGAGTTAAATTTTTGCCGTCAGATTATCGTATATTGCTTTCAAAAGTCAAATAAGTTACTTTTAAAAGGCTTGTAAATTGGAAAACATTATTCTCCTTAGTTTGGGGAACTCACAGTACCACTATTTTTGAAGTTGGTACGTGTCTGTTTGTACGTGTATGCACAAAATACAAGATCTTATAAGCAACTCTAAATTAAAATCTAGAAGAAACGTGTAAAAACATGACTCTTCTCTTTCCTCTATGATTTCAACAGTATGTTTATACTCTTTAGGTGTTAGACAAGAATCAAAAGGGCCCTTTTGGGCATGGACGGAAAGAGTGATTTAATTTAAAGAATGGATTGAAGAGAAACTGGAGAAGTGGGTAGAACTAGCAACCCAACATGGTAAAGTCTGCATCAGCCACTGACCTTAGGACCTAGCGCTCACTTGTCTCTGCTCTGAATATAACATAAAGGTTGGAATTTCCCATCAGCATGAAACAGGAATGCGATAAACAGTCAAAAAAGAAGTATGAGGGTAAGAACAGAGAAAGAATCGAAAGAATCAGCCCCTGTTTGTCAAAAGTGCAAAACGAGCTCCAAGGAAAGATGGTGCCACTATCAGCCTTTAAGACCAGTAGATGAAGATGCCTCATTTCACCAGATGATAGGATTCATCTTACTGGGGAAACAAAATAATGAGTAAGCTTCAGGAAATACTAAAAATCCCAGTAAGCATGTGTAAGGGATGAGGGTATAATTTCCAGGGCCGTATAATCATTGAGTTCACAGAACAAGTTGGTCTGAATTCCACGGGAGAAATTTACATCCTGGATGCTGGGGACCAGACATGAATGAAAGAGATAATTGTAGCTTCCACATCAAATTAAAAATCAGTTTAAAGACAGGCGAATAGGTTCGGGAGATGAGACATGCAGAAATAAGACTGGAGAGCAGCTTTTGTAGGATCTGAGGATCCCAGCAGACAGAGAAGCAGGTTGTTGGAAAGGATCTATGCTGCTTTGTCCCAAGGTCATAGAGCTTGTGAACAGACAGTCTCATTCATGGCTAAACCTTACTTTGCAAACTCATCTACTTTTTCGAATTCATTTGACTGTTTCTCTTTCTAATGTTTCTTCTCATTGAAGTTCCTTTTTCAAAATAGTAATCTTGCCATGGTTAACAAAGAAGACCAGGGCTAAATCTTGCTGGATAGGGCGGTTTATGTAACCCTGGTTATAAGGTTAGGATATCCCTCCAGAGTAACCAGCAGGCACACCCTCCCACCCAGCCCTGTCAATAAGGAGACTTGTAATGAGCAGCACAAAAGCAAAATGGTCCTTGTCCTCGGGAAGATGACTGCTTGGCAGGGAAAATGGCATGCACCCACATAATGCCTACACTCTTAAAATTGTCCCTGCAGTACTTACTTGCTAATGATTTAGGGCCAGGAAAATATCATGTGTCACCTGCCCACTTCGAAGCATTACTCTGCAGGTCACCAGATGCTGCCCTGTCACTTGCACTGAGGTTCCTGAGATGGGAGCCAGAGTTAGCCTGGGTGAGGGCCACGCCCTTCAGGTAGTGCTCTAAAACACCAAGATGCAGCTCATTAGGGATCCTAGCTCGTTAAGGCCCATCACACACTGTCAAGGGTAATTAAATCAGGGATTAGTGTCACCCAGAGAGTTTGGCACGAGCCTGGTCCGTGTTAAAGTGTTTGACACTGAGTGGTGAAGGCAGACAAGGTTACTGTTAGATCCTAGCATGGAGCCTCCTCTCGGAGGCTTGCAGGGGCTGGCAGTTAGGTCCCTTGAGCAGAAGAAAGCTACATATTTTAGTTTTCCTTTAATGTTTTTTCTCTATTCTGAGCCCCATTTTGCACTTATTGCATTTTTTAGTCAAAGTACATGACACATTTCACTCTTCAGATCCTATTTAAAAACACCTTCCCCTCAGTTCACCAGAAGTTGTTCTTGTCCATCCTCTTTAGATGGATGAAGCTGCCTGAGTGGTCCTTGGTGTTTGCTAACTCGCTATCTGCCTCGGGTACAGTGAAATGTGCCTCTCACATACCTCTTGTGGAAGTATAAATTAATGCAACCTTTCTGGAAAGCAATTTGGTTAATATGTTCCAAGAACTTTAAAAATGCTCATATCCTTTTGACCGAGTGTATAATTACACTTCTGGGAAACTGTCAGAAGAAAATCATTAGAAGTACAAAAGAAGTTTATTATACCAAGCACGTTAACTGCAGCATTATGTTTAAAAGCAAACAAACTGGAAATGTGAATATCATTCAGTAGAAAACCGAACATCCATATGGTTAGAATATCTTCGTTCATTTTATTCAACAAACATTTATTTGCTAGGCACCGAGAATTTAATAGTAAACCATCTATATCCATCCACTGCATTCTCAGAATTTATAAAGCTAGTATTTTTAGATTTTGATAATATAGGATTTGTTTAAAGTTTTAAATGAAAACCCAAGATTTTAAATTATGTATACAATAGTATTTCAAGTAGGTAAAAACTATGCTTAAAAAGAAGGAAGTATGTCTCCATGTCAACAGGGTTACCTGGTTGATGAGGTTACGAGCGATTTTTCTTCTATATGCTTTTCTGTTTTTTTCTGACACAAATGCTGTGAACATATATTACCTTTATAATTGAAGGAGGTAGGGAGAGTATTGCATTTCTAAAAACATGCAAACAAATAAAGATAAATAAAAATATCCAGCTCCTTTCCCTCATGAGTAGGAAATATGATTCTTACCTTGGCTAAGAAGACTCACTTCTTTCAAGCTAAAAATTACTATCTTCCATTTGGATTTAATCATCACCAAGGAGAGATGATCAAGGAGCAAATGAAGTCACCAAAGAAGTATGGTGACAGTCTGCTTTCCCCATCCTGCAGCTTTATTCACATGGCTTTGTGATTCTGGGGCTGAATCCCTCCTTGCCTCCTGCTCACCCCAAAATCTCCTAAGCTCATTCATCAGAAGGAAAGTGCAGGTACACAAGCAACAGGGGTTCAGTTCCTCATTAAGATCATACTTTCAACAAAATATTCAAAATAAGAGGCTGGAAGCAATAATCAAGAATTTCACCAAGGCCTAAGTATAAGCTGGGGTGCAGCTGGGTCCCTGGACTCCAAAGGCCCTGATGGAAAAACAAAGCTAATGTAACTCCTCTCTGCAAACCACCCAGTACCCTGCCTTGGTATCTGTTCTAGCACTTGCTGAGCGAACTGCCTGTGTTTAACAGGTGTAACTGCTACAATGCCAACAAAGCTGTTCATTGTTAAGACCCGGAATCACGTATGTTCGCTTCTGCAGATTCCAAGTAGGATTATAGGTGTTAATGGATATTTATACCCAGAGTGAGAAGGGGTAAAAAGATGAGGGAGATGTTCCAGTGTTGGTATTCTCCCTCTATGTGTCACCTGGCTTGGGGCAGATTCTCCGGCAAAAGAATCATTTCAGGTTAGTTCATAAAGCACAGTTGATCACACAGTCTACTCTGAAAGATCGCTTTTAGAGTGGCCCTAATATCCTAGAGTCAGGAACACATGTACCCATCCTATTGAATCTTGTTTTTAATCATGTACATCACCTTAGTTGTCCAACTGTGGTATCTGCACGAATACCTCAGTTACTGACCTAAGTAATAATCAGAAGAAAAACAGCTATTCATCAACAATTATGTGCTAGGCAGTTTACAGTTTCTAAACTTCCCCACCGTCCAAAGAAAACCTAGGCTTAGAGAAGTTAAGTAACTGGATAGCAGTCACCCATAGACAGAATTCAAAACAGGGTCTGTCTGGATACAAAGCCCAAGCTCTTCTCTGTCCACAAAATTCTGTCACCTCAAAAAATATTAGTTTATTTTTTGAGACTGAAACATTTCTCCTCTACCTAACAGAATGCATGGTACAAAATCCATGTGCTGTGTAAGCATGAATGCCCAATAATCCAAATATCTCATCATTGCCTCTTTCTTCCCTCTAACTGCTGATAGGAAAGTAAGGATAGAGATGGTCAAGGCATAATGGTGGGACAGGAACAGGGCTATCTCTTGTGATTAACATTACTTGCACATTGAATACCGTCAGAACAAAGATGAAAGCCATTATTCTATCTGCAGTCCAGCTAATGTAAAGGCTTAAATATCTAACGGTAATTTGTAGGTAAGCATTTCTAGTTATCCAAATGGACGAGTTCACAGGTTAGCCCTGTAAAGGTCTAGTTTATTTTTATTTTTGAGGGGGGACACAAGAATGTGACCAATTCTCTACAGACTACACACTTCTGAAAGCTGCATGAGGGTAAGGAATAGGTCCACTTGCTTTAGTTTATACACTAATTTATTCACATATTGATTTATTCAACACTTATTCTGAGTACTTGTTATGTACCAGATGCATAGGGGGACAAAATCATCTGTACCTATGCTGAGCCTGCTGTAGCCACCCAGGGAATGTGCCTTGAAAGCATTTATTGATTACAGATTAAGAGTAGCAGAAATGAGGGCACCAATGTCTGGAGCCACAAATTCCAATCTATTGCTCTAACACCTTCAAAATTCATCATTCCGTGTATGTGGCTGGCCTCCATGCTTCCAAGGAGCACTGAGATCCTCAGATTAGTAATGGATGGCAAACATAAGAATGTCATTTCATCAACACTAAATGGGTTACATTTTCATTTCACTGAGTGCCTTCTTGCTTCTGAAACGTGGGCCCAGGAAAGCAGTTGCCCCTCTCTGACCTCTGCACCACTCATTATCCACTCCTGTTCCACCTCATGGGTCTAATCAGCTCTTACAGTTCTGATCTTATTAGAGAACAATGGTCTCCCACCCCTGAAGCCCTGCTTAATTCACTACTGGGAGCAACCTCACTGGAGTTGAGAATTACCGGGTGTCTAGATTCCAACCAGATAACCTGCTTCTGTTCCTGATGTGGGTCCTCTCCCCACCAACCCAAGGACTGAATTTAGGCCAACACTAAATTGCCATGTTTCACTCTTATTATTATTCAAAATGGAATAAAAAGAGCTACCCTCCTTAATACTTCAAAGGGACACAAAGGGAATTTATGGTCTGATGTCTGCAAAAATCCTCAAAGAGAAATCCTGTGAAAAACAATGGATTTTCTTTGCTTAAAATATTGATTTTTTTCCCTCAAGTTTTAAAAATGGCTTCATTGGATGCTACTATAGAACGCAAAGAAGAAGTGTCAAGAATGCATACAGGAGGGAGAGGAAACTTTAGCAATAATGACCACCCTATGAGAAGAGGTGGAATCATTATTTTCAAACGAGTTGTGAGAAATGTCTTAGGAACTCCCAGAGGGATGTCCAAAGCTAACCATAGTGGTTAGTTATAACAATGACCTGAAAGGCAACAAGATGCCAGGGAAGACACTATAGGAGATGAATAATGAAGAGATTCAAGTGAATGAAGGTGCAGGTCTCCTCTCTCCTTCCTTCCCTTCTCTCGCCACCCTCCAATGCAATATTAACAGAAGCACCTTCCCTGGCGTCCTAAGAGAACCTCTGCTGCATGCAGAGGGGCAGGTAGCTGTGCTTACTGCCACAAGAGGCTGCTTTCGCTATGTTGCCTGGGTCTCAGCAGCAAGAAGTGCCAGTTCACATTAAGCTCTGTGCATCTCGTCACATCAGTAGTGGCCGAGCCAGCATGATGGGTGCCAGGATTCATTTGCGACCAAGGTTAGAGCCCATCTCAAAGAGGTATGCTCACCAAATGAAAAAGGCACCTGTTTATCCTGCCAGTAGCCCATCATCAATCTTCTGCCCATCCAGCCCTGCTTCCTGCATCCCCCAGATTCGTTCCCGAGAGGCAAGAGGCAATAGGAAAAAGGATATGAGCAGTGGTGACCATCAGCATCCAAATGACAGAGGCTTGGAGGAAATGACATCTCAGCTACAGCAGAATTCACAGCGACCACAGCCCACTTGTTTCTAAAAAGAGAAATCCAAGACCCAGCAACAGTGGGTGATTTGCCAAAGACTGAGCAGTGAGGCCAGAGTGGGGAAGGCGTGGGAACTGGGCTGGGCACAGACATCTGGTCACTACACTCCGTCCGTGCCTGCCCTAGAGACTCCAGGCCTCACTTTCATCATCTGTGAAATACAGGTTCAGTGGGGCTCAGTAACCTTCAAAATACTTTCTGGCTTTACCATTCTAAAAACCTTGTCACTCCAAGTGTGCCCATGGTCCAGCAGCACCCATATGTATAGTATATATAACTGTAGCTTGTTAGAAATGGGACATCTTGGTCCCCACCCCAGAAGCACTTAAAGATACTCTGCATTTTAACAATATCTCCAGGCGATTCATATGCACATTAAAGTTTTACAACCATGGTTCTAGAATATTTTATCACAGGCTTATAGACAGTCTTCCAGCCTAACTTGAGAATTATAAAAGAAAGCAAAACAAATGCCAGACTAGATGACCTGTCTTCTTATAAAGTATCACTGTGGCCCATTAATAGGACATGACACTGTGCTAAAATTTGTCATCAAATTAAATCCCATCCCACTCCAGGTTTTTGTTCACTGTTTCACTCACAGCAGGCACCCCACGCCTCAGAAGTCACTGCTGCAGTCCTTGTGGCTATTCTCAGGTGTTGTGTCCTCTTTTGAACATATCTCAGCTGGCTTGCTTGAGGGTCTTTAGTCTTCATGCATTTGGTTAAGTATCTCAATAGTACAGCCTTTAGACATGTCAAAGTTATTATACGGAATATCAAACAGTGGTTTTAGGCAGGCCTCCCTTTCTGGATGCAGTTACAAAATTGTAACATGACTAAATTTGCAGTAATAGTGGCTCTGTTTACCAACACAGGGGTTAGTCAGTCAAACAATAATAAATAATTCCTCTTTCTTATTATGTAGTCCTAGGCTGCATGCTATTCACATGGAAATGGACGTATTTGGTTCCTGCACTTGCAGAATTAAAAATGGTTATATGAGAGTTTCTAAAATGCCAGCACTACTGACATTTTGGACCTCACACTTCTTTGTTGCAGGAGTTGCCCTGTACATTGGAGGATTTTTAGCAGCATCTCTGGCCTGTAACCACCAGACGTCTGTAGCAGTCATCATTCAGCTGTGGCAACCAGAATGTCTCCAGACCTTGCCAAATGTTCCTTGAGGAGGGGGGATAAAATCACCCCTGGTTGAGAACCACTGAACTAGAAAAAACTCATCAGGAAAGTGTAAGGAAGAAGTCTATGGGGACGTGATTGGAAAGAGCACAACACAAATGCTGAGCAATTATATTAAGGGGAACTAAACAAAGAGGTATTAATAACACATGCAAGTCAAAGGGCTGGTGAAGACAGGAGGAAGAATCAAGAGAGATACATGATTCAGAAAGGAGAAACCAAGGGGAACAGGCTACCTCTAATTCTAGCAAATACCTCATAGTGAAGAGCAGAGGTCCTGATCACAGGCTGTTTCTCAGCCATAGACATTATTAACAAAGACGGAAATAGTGTAAGAGACAAAGAAAAAAGTTCAAGGATGTCAGACAAGAAGGGTTGTTACAGTATGAAAATATCACTTTGAAGTATTAATTCTCAGATGCAGGTCTGCTGCACACAGATTCATAAGATCTATGGCTGGAATGGGCGTTCGATTCACCTCCTCCAATGCCATCATTCTGCACATAACCCAGAGAGGCAAATGCACTTGTCCAAGGTCACTATGACCTCAAGGCAGAGCTGGAACACTTGTCTGTGAAGGCGCAGGGTTGGTGTTAACTGTCTCTGGTTGCCCGGCACCCAGAGCTGGGCCTGGAGAATGCTGAGGACCAAGGATGGCTCTATAGTCAAAGTAAACCTGGATCTCCTGCCCCACAGCCTAATCCTCTTCCTACCATGCCACTCTACCTGTTGGGATTTATGAGGATTTTTAGAGGGTAGAAAGTCTGCTAATGAAATGATAACTAAAAGAGCATCTAGTGTATTGGAGAACATAAAATGTGCATCTATGGGTCTTCCAACAGAAAATGATAAGGATAGGATTTAGAATGAGGTTAAGATACCTCCCTCAGGGGAGGGAGGACATGCCTTCCAGGGTACAATGGCAGGGAACAGAACCCTCTGAGGCTGAAAGGGGCCTACAGTACCAGTACTCACTTCTCTGTCTAGTCCCTGCCAGCTACCAGAACAAGCTCCAGAACCCAGCTCAGGTCAACTCTTCCCAGGAGAAGAGGGAACAGAGCCATGGGGAAAGGAGAGATGCTTCTTCTGAACAAACGTATCCTATCACCTTAAAAAGGCTAAATTTTGGTTGATGTTCAAGGTCAACCTTGGAGCTGGCATATTGGGATTGAAGAATTCTCCTTCTCTAGAAAACCTCTCTGCTTGCTAATGTGGGAGATCTCTTATCATGGGACAAAGTTTCTTATACCATCATAAACTGAAAAGGCTTAAAATATAACTGCTGGTTGGGGTAACACATTGGCTAAAACCCATTCACATTCAAGTACAATCAGTTAATCAAAGAGCGTTAATTGTATCAGATCCTTCACAGTTTTTGTGGTGGGGTGGAGGCAAACTCATGGAGGAATCTCTGGTTGCGGAGGAGGGGAAGGAGGAAGGAAAGCACAGAAAGAAGAGGCTGTGGATCCAGATATATTTAGAACACTAGGTCATTTTACTGAGCCAACATGGCTCCCTCCTTCGACTGGAATGGGACAAATAGCTGTATCCTGAGGTGGCTTTGTCATGCTAATGTACCCAGACAGCTCTGCTTCACAAGATTTAGAGGAGGTTTTTGTCAGTTTGTTTGCACCAAGCTGAGCTTCCTTAGAAACCTATCATTAATCAGGATATCACTGAACAGAACCAGTACTTGGGAACTAACTATTAAAGGCAGAGGAGAAGGTACAACCTGGGTGGAGTCCAAGCGGGGAGCAAGAAGAAGCATCTCCTCGGTGCCAAACACCGTGCCAGCTTCCCTACAAAAGTAATTTCTTGTACTCTTAAAAGTATTATCTCTACAATGCAGATGAGGCAGCCGATGTTTAAGGGCTTTTGAATAAAACTTGGCTGTGGGCATTTAATGAATAACTGGTGGATTCTGTGACACCAAAGTTTATGTTCTTTCTACTCCACCATGCAGAAAAGCTAGAAAGAAAAGGACAATCCATTGAAAAACCCTTCCCAGTGTGAGTCACCAAAAGAGCTCAGGACTTAGTGAATCTCAGCAAATGAGGACTTCCGCATTTATTCTGCAACTATTGAGTATCTTTGATGAGCAGAGCATTGTTCTGGGCTCCAACAAAGCCAAGGGCTCTAACAAAAGACACATAAGAAAGAGTACCTCCTATACATGGCCTTACCATCTAGCTGGGAGGAAAAATAAACACAGAGCAAATAGCTAAGTAATATAAAATGATGCAAGTTAGGTAACAAGAACTGTGGGACTTTGGAGATGAGGAATATCTATGTGATACAGTGCAATTATGGGAAGCCTTTATCAAAGAGAGACTCATGCTGATTTTTGCAGAATAACTAGTATTTCAGGGAGTAGAGAAGGGGAAAAGAACGTTCCAGAAAAAAGACATGATATGAATCAAGTCAGGACCAATGCACCTGTCCTGAACAGAAGCTCAGAGCTTGAATCAAGCAAGGCACTTTGGATACAGTGTTGGGCACAGCTTTGCTGAAGCAGAGATATTGTGGAAATGACAGAAGCTTGAATGTCAGAAAGTCTATTGGAAATAGGGGAAAAACCTAGTGAGTTTTTAAGATTCACCTGATAGTAATTATTATTCTGATTTTACAAGTAGAATTTTACTTGACTTTTCAAAGTCAACAGAGATCCAGTGACTTTGTCTATAGAGAACAGCAAGAGGGTATGACAAAGCTAGGAAAAGCCTTGTTTATCTTCCACGGGCCCCACTGAGAAAACATTCCCAACAGAGTGAGTCACAGGTCCTTGGTCTGTTCCATCTAAATATCCTAAGCACTTTCACTGCTTTATCAGGGTATTTTTATCACCTACAAATAAATCACTTTAGGATGGTTTTCCATATATAGCTGAGAGATGTTTGCATTTGGCATAGAAAGGAGACAACATAATTGTAAATAAGCGAATTCTCACTAACCACTCAATGAGTGAGAGCATCCCCAAAACACTGTCATTTTGAGCTCATTTTTTCCCCAGTTGGCCCCAATCAGGGAGAATCTTGAGAAATAAACATATGGCTCCATAGCCACCTTTAAGCATGTAACTGAACAAATGAATGAATGAATGAATTCCATCACTATGGTGATGCTAAAGGTGGCTGGGTCATAATAAGAAAGATGCGCTGGTCTCTGCCACTGGTTCCTGAACAAGAGCTCCTTAAATTCTTGTAATTTCCTGAGTGATGAGGGTAATAGGAGTATCTTACACAGAACTCCTAAATCCTTCGGAATTTTCTAGGTGTTGGAGCATCTTTTGTTCTAATGAGGTAACTCTTGGTGGGCTCCTGTGTGGGGTCCTGTGTGGGGATTGGTCACTAAAAAGACAAGGCCATGATTGACTCTTGGCACTTTCAGCCCTACCCCTGTCCTCTGGAAGAGGGAGAGGACCTGGAGATTGAGTTAATAATCAATCATGCCTAGGCAGTGAAGCCTCCATTAAAAAAATCCCTAAAGTAGGAGATTCGAAGAGCTTGTGGATAGTGAATGTCCATGTGTCTGGAGAGTGGTGTACCACAGCTCCACATGAACAGAAGTCCCTGTGCTTAGAACCCTTCCAGACCACATCCTATGTATCTCTTCATCTGGATGCTCACCTGTTTCCTCTATCGTATCCTTCAAAATAAACAGGCAAATGTAAGCAACTGTTTCCCTGAATTCTGTGAGCTATTATAGCCAATTATTGAAACTGAGGAGAGGGCTATGGAAACCCCAACCTATAGCTGGTTGTTCAGAAGCACAGGTGACAACCCGGGACTTGCTACTGGCATCCGAAGAGGGAGCCAGTCTTATGGGACTGAGCCCTCAACCTGTGGGGTCTGCACTAACTCCAGGTAGGTAGGGTCATCATTAAATTGTAGGACACCCAGCTGGTGTCCGAAGAGTTGGAAAATTGGTTAGTGTGGGGAACAAAAACCCACCCATTTAGTGTCAGAAGTGTTGTGAGTAGAATAAAAGAGTGTTTTTCTTTTAGCAGTCAAATGCAAAGACAGTGTTTTGGAGAAGAATGAGAATTAAGCTAGCTGAAAACAGGTCTGTCAAGAATCTACCATAGCTGAGCAGACATTATAATCTTTTAAACTACCTTTCCTTTTATGGGTATGTACAGAGCCTCACCGTCCCAGGTCACATGAGCATTTTCTCTCCCATCAAAGCATCCCCCTAACTTAGCCCCAAGCCTCCTGGTACAGCGTGGACACCTTATTAAGTGTTTTACGGACAAATAAATGAATCTCTCAAGCACAAGTGCCCCAGTTTACCACTTTATGGGAAACAAGGCTAACCTCCTTCACCCAGCTTGTGGCAACTCTCAGACACAGAACATTTTGCAAAGAGTACGCTCCACTCCCCCCACCTAAAGTGTGTACCATTCCTCCATATGTGGAGTCCTTGGGCACCCACGTGTGTGCCAGCTAACTGTAGTCTACAGCCATCCTTTACTCTCTATGCCTTATAAGAGATCGTTCATCTAAGTCAGGATTGTTCTCCCCATTGAGCGGATAGTGAAACCAAGAATCAGAGACATGTGGCACAGTGTCCAGGTACAAGCTAAGGTGAGAAGTGCTATTAAGTGTAAAATGTCTGAGACTTTCCAGTGCAGTGGTTACGAGCATAGGATCTGGGGTCATCACACAGAGGCTGTGGGATGAATTGCGTTCACACTTTCTAGCTGTGTGATCTTGGGGAAACTACCCTTGCCAAGCCTTAGTTTCTGCCTTACGTGATGGAACTGTGGTGCTTGAGATCACAGAGGTGGAGCACTTAGCACAGGCCCTAGCGCACAGTGAGTGTCAGGGATGGTGGAGAGCCTCCTTTCCCCTGGATGTGTGCTTCCACGTGTAAGAGGTCTCCACCAGGGCAGCACTGTTGTTCTCTCTGCCCCTGCACTCCCTGTGTGAGTGGGGAGCATGGGAAGAAGAGCTGAGCTGGCAGCCACTCCTCACTGAGTGTTTCTGATGTCTGCAGGCCGGAGAAAAGGGCAACTTCTGCTCTCCTCCCCACACTTTGTGCGAGCTTAGCAAGGCCAGCTCTATTTCCCAGGAGGCCTGACATTTAGTAATGAAAGTTTAGCTCGAAAGAATGTTAGGCAAGCCTTCTGACCATCTCTAAGCCATGTCTGCCAGCATAGTTTTATCAGTAATAAAGGTGATACTTTCATATCCAACTGCCTATCTCCTGTTTCTGCTTCTCAATTGCTCCTGAACTTGGGTGGAGAAAAGGGGGGACGTTCACTGGGTCCACTCAACTCCCAAAATAAGTATGTCACAAATGGCACCTGGGGGCACAACCAAAGCAGTCTCACTATGTGCTATACTGTCTCACTTGACTGTAGGAAATGTCCCAACAGTTTGTGTCAGTGTCAGTGGTTAGCAGGGAATGACAGTGCACGTGAGGGTAGTGGCTTCCACCTGCCAAGTTCGTATGAATAAATAAGCCAATTTACTGGATGCCCCTCATGTTTCCAGGGGGCAGTATCAGTGTCTACCAGACTAACAACAGCCATAGGAGATGGTGCACCTCATTATACCATGAGCCCCAGTTGAATGGTTATGTAGAAGTGCTCAGAGGACAGCTCCCTTTGGTCATATTTATTCTGTAGCAATTGTTGTTTGAGGCAATAAAAATAATAATTGCACGTTGCCAGCAAATTTACAAATTTGAGGCAAGGTGGTCAGCATGTGGCTCAGTGGTCAAATAGCTGTTGTATTTTTTAAAATTACGCTTGTAGTGTCAGTGCTTGTTACGTGACGAGCGAATCCAGGAAAAGAAATAAAAGAATAAGAAAACAAAGTAATAAACAAATAAGAGCCACTGCAGAAATAGAGGACTGAGACTTCCGGGTAAGATGGCGAAAGAGTAAGACGCGGAGATCACCGTCCTCCCCACGGATACACCAGAAATACAGCTACACGTCGAACAACCCCTACAGAACACCTACTGAACGCTGGAAGAAGACCCCAGACCTCCCAAAAGGCAAGAAACTCCCCACATACCTGGGTAGGGCAAAGCGGAGAGATTCCCGCACAGAGGATCGGTGCCGAGCGGCACTCACCAGCCCGAGAGGCTTGTCTGCTCGCCCCGGCGGCGCTGGAAGCTGAGGCTCGGGCTTCGGTCAGAGCGCAGGGAGAGGACTCGGGCTGGCGGCGAGAACTCAGCCGGAAGGGGGCTAATGAGCCACAGCTAGCCGGCAGGGAGTCTGGGAAAACTCTGGAGCTGCCGAAGAGGCAAGAGACTTTTTCTTCCCTCTTGGTTTCCTGATGCGCGAGGAGAGGGGATTAAGAGCGCTGCTTAAAGGGGCTCCACAGACGGGCGCGAGTCACGACTGAAAGCGCGGAGCCCAGTGACGGGCGTGGGACGCTGGGGCTGCTGCTGCCGCCGCCAAGAAGCCTGTGTGCGAGCGCAGGTCACTGTCCACACCGCCCTTCCGGGAGCCTGTGCAGCCCGCCACTGCCGGGGTCCCGGGATCCAGGGGCAGCTTCCCTGGGAGAACGCACGGCGCGCCTCGGGCTGGTGCAACGTCACGCCGAACTCTGCCGCTGCAGGCTCGCCCCGCACTCCGTGCCCCTCCCTCCCGCCCGGCCTGAGTGAGCCAGAGTCCCCGAAGAGGCTGCTCCTTTAACCCTGTCCTGTCTGAGCGAAGAACAGACGCCCTCCGGCGACCTACACGCAGAGGCGGGGCCAAATCCAATGCTGAGACCCAGGAGCTGTGAGAACAAAGAAGAGAAAGGGAAACCTCTCCCAGCAGCCTCAGAAGCAGCGGATTAAAGCTCCACAATCAACTTGATGTACCCTGCATCTGTGGAATACAGGAATGGACAACAAATCATCCCAAAGTGAGGAGCCAGGAGTCAGTGCTGTGCCTCTGAGGTGGGAGAGCCAACTTCAGGACACTGGTCCACAAGAGACCTCCCAGCTCCACATAATATCAAACGGCGAAAATCTTCCAGAGATCTCCATCTCAACACCAGCACCCAGCTTCACTCAACGACCAGCAAGCTACAGTGCTGGACACCCTATGCCAAACAACTAGCAAGACAGGAACACAACGCCACCCATTAGCAGAGAGGCTGCCTAAAATCATAAAAAGTCCGCAGACACCCCAAAACACACCACCAGACGTGGACCTGCCCACCAGAAAGACAAGATCCAGCCTCACCCACCAGAACACAGGCACTAGTCCCCTCCACCAGGAAGCCTACACAACCCACTAAACCAACCTTAGCCACTGGGGACAGACACCAAAAACAACGGAACTACGAGCCTGCAGCCTGCAAAAAGGAGACCCCAAACACAGTAACATAAGCAAAATGAGAAGACAGAAAAACACACAGCAGGAGAAGGAGCAAGATAAAAACGCACCAGACCTAACAAATGAAGAGGTAATAAATAGGCAGTCTACCTGAAAAAGAATTCAGAATAATGATGGTAAAGATGATCCAAGATTCTATTTCCCAGATCCAAAATCTTGGAAATAGAATAGACAAAATGCAAGAAACAGTTAACAAGGACCTAGAAGAACTAAAGATGAACCAAGCATCGATTAAAAACACAATACATGAAATAAAAAATACTCTAGATGGGATCAATAGCAGAATAACTGAGGCAGAAGAACGGATAAGTGAGGTGGAAGATAAAATAGTGGAAATAACTGCTGCAGAGCACAATAAAGAAAAAAGAATGAAAAGAACAGAGGACAGTCTCAGAGACCTCTGGGACAACATTAAATGCACCAACATTCGAATTATAGGGGTTCCAGAAGAAGAAGAGAAAAAGAAAGGGATTGAGAAAATATTTGAAGAGATTATAGTTGAAAACTTCCCTAATATGGGAAAGGAAATAGTTAATCAAGTCCAGGAGGCACAGAGAGTCCCATACAGAATAAATCCAAGGAGAAATATGCCAAGACACATACTAATCAAACTGTCAAAAATTAAACACAAAGAAATCATATTAAAAGCAGCAAGGCAAAAAAATCAAATAACACACAAGGGAATCCCCATCAGGATAACAGCTGATCTCTCAGCAGAAACTCTACAAGCCAGAAGGGAGTGGCAGGACATAATTAAAGTGATGAAGGAGAAAAACCTGCAACCAAGATTACTCTACCCAGCAAGGATCTCATTTAGATTTGATGGAGAAATTAAAACATTTACAGACAAGCAAAAGCTGAGAGAGTTCAGCACCACCAAACCAGCTTTACAACAAATGCTAAAGGAACTTCTCTAGGCAAGAAACACAACAGAAGGGAAAGACTTACAATAACGAACCCAAAACAATTAAGAAAATGGGAATAGGAACATACATATCGATAATTACCTTAAATGTAAATGGACTAGGGCCTCCCTGGTGGCGCAAGTGGTTGAGAGTCCGCCTGCCGATGCAGGGGATACGGGTTCGTGCCCCGGTCTGGGAGGATCCCATATGCCGCTGAGCGGCTGGGCCCGTGAGCCATGGCCGCTGAGCCTGCGCGTCTGGAGCCAGCGCGTCCGGAGCCTGTGCTCCGCAACGGGGGAGGCCACAACAGTGAGAGGCCCGCATACCGCAAAAAAAAAAAAAAAAAAATGTAAATGGACTAAATGCTCCCACCAAAAGACACAGATTGGCTGAATGGATACAAAAACAAGACCCATATATATGCTGTCTACAAGAGACCCACTTCAGACCTAGAGACACATACAGACTGAAAGTAAGGGGATGGAAAAAGATATTCCATGCAAATGGAAACCAAAAGAAAGCTGGACTAGCAATTCTCATATCAGAAAAAATAGACTTTAAAATAAAGACTACTAGAAGAGACAAAGAAGGACACTACATAATGATCAAGGGATCGATCCAAGAAGAAGATATAACAATTGTAAATATTTATGCAGCCAACATAGGAGCACCTCAATACATAAGGCAAATAATAACAGCCATAAAAAGAGAAATCAACAGTAACACAATCATAGTAGGGGACTTTAACACCCCACTTTCACCAATGGACAGATCATCCAAAATGAAAATAAATAAGGAAACACAAGCTTTAAATGATACATTAAACAAGATGGACTTAATTGATATTTATAGAACATTCCATCCAAAAACAACAGAATACACATTTTTCTCAAGTGCTCATAGAACATTCTCCAGGATAGATCATATCTTGGGTCACAAATCAAGCCTTGGTAAATTTAAGAAAATTGAAATTGTATCAAGTATCTTTTCCGACCACAATGCTATGAGACTAGATATCAATTACAGGAAAAGAGCTGTAAAAAATACAAACACATGGAGGCTAAACAATACACTACTTAATAACAAAGTGATCACTGAAGAAATCAAAGGGGAAATTAAAAAATACCTAGAAACAAATGACAATGGAGACACGACGACCCAAAACCTATGGGATGCAGCAAAAGCAGTTCTAAGAGGGAAGTTTATAGCAATACAATCCCACCTTAAGAAACAGGAAACATCTCGAATAAACAACCTAACCTTGCACCTAAAGCAATTAGAGAAAGAAGAACAAAAACATCCCAAAGTTAGCAGAAGGAAAGAAATCATAAAAATCAGATCAGAAATAAATGAAAAAGAAATGAAGGAAACAATAGCAAAGATCAATAAAACTAAAAGCTGGTTCTTTGAGAAGATAAACAAAATTGATAAACCATTAGCCAGACTCATCAAGAAAAAAAGGGAGAAGACTCAAATCAATAGAATTAGAAATGAAAAAGGAGAAGTAACAACTGACACTGCAGAAATACAAAAGATCAGGAGAGATTACTACAAGCAACTCTATGCCAATAAAATGGACAACCTGGAAGAAATGGACAAATTCTTAGAAATGCACAACCTGCCAAGACTGAATCAGGAAGAAATAGAAAATATGAACAGACCAATCACAAGCACTGAAATTGAAACTGTGATAAAAAATCTTCCAACAAACAAAAGCCCAGGACCAGATGGCTTCACAGGCGAATTCTATCAAGCATTTAGAGAAGAGCTAACACCTATCCTTCTGAAACTCTTCCAAAATATAGCAGAGGGAGGAACACTCTCAAACTCATTCTACGAGGCCACCATCACCTTGATACCAAAACCAGACAAGGATGTCACAAAGAAAGAAAACTACAGGCCAATATCACTGATGAACATATATGCAAAAATCCTCAACAAAATACTAGCAAACAGAATCCAACATACATTAAAAGGATCATACACCATGATCAAGTGGGGTTTATTCCAGGAATGCAAGGATTCTTCCATATATGCAAATCAATCAACGTGATACACCATATTAACAAATTGAAGGAGAAAAACCATATGATCATCTCAATAGATGCAGAGAAAGCTTTCGACAAAATTCAACACCCATTTATGATAAAAACCCTGCAGAAAGTAGGCATAGAGGGAACTTTCCTCAACATAATAAAGGCCATATATGACAAACCCACAGCCAGCATCGTCCTCAATGGTGAAAAACTGAAACCATTTCCACTAAGATCAGGAACAAGACAAGGTTGCCCACTCTCACCACTCTTATTCAACATAGTTTTGGAGGTTTTAGCCACAGCAATCAGAGAAGAAAAGGAAATAAAAGGAATCCAAATCGGAAAAGAAGAAGTAAAGCTGTCACTGTTTGCAGATGACATGATACTATACATAGAGAATCCTAAAGATGCTACCAGAAAACTACTAGAGCTAATCAATGAATTTGGTAAAGTTGCAGGATACAAAATTAATGCACAGAAACCTCTGGCATTCCTATATACTAATGATGAAAAATCTGAAAGTGAAATCAAGAAAACACTCCCATTTACCATTGCAACAAAAAGAATAAAATATCTAGGAATAAACCTACCTAAGGAGACAAAAGACCTGTATGCAGAAAATTATAAGACACTGATGAAAGAAATTAAAGATGATACAAATAGATGGAGAGATGTACCATGTTCTTGGATTGGAAGAATCAACATTGTGAAAATGACTCTACTACCCAAAGCAATCTACAGATTCAATGCAATCCCTATTAAACTACCACTGGCATTTTTCACAGAACTAGAACAAAAAATTTCACAATTTGTATGGAAACACAAAAGACCCCGAATAGCCAAAGCAATCTTGAGAATGAAAAATGGAGCTGAAGGAATCAGGCTCCCTGACTTCAGACTATACTACAAAGCTACAGTAATCAAGACAGTATGGTACTGGCACAAAAACAGAAAGATAGATCAATGGAACAGGATAGAAAGCCCAGAGATAAACCCACGCATATATGGTCACCTTATCTTTGATAAAGGAGGCAGGAATGTACAGTGGAGAAAGGACAGTCTCTTCAATAAGTGGTGCTGGGAAAACTGGATAGGGACATGTAAAAGTATGAGATTAGATCACTCCCTAACACCATACACAAAAATAAGCTCAAAATGGATTAAAGACCTAAATGTAAGGCCAGACACTATCAAACTCTTAGAGGAAAACATAGGCAGAACACTCTATGACATAAATCACAGCAAGATCCTTTTTGACCCACCTCCTAGAGAAATGGAAATAAAGACAAAAATAAACACATGGGACCTAATGAAACTTAAAAGCTTTTGCACAGCAAAGGAAACCATAAGACCAAAAGACAACCCTCAGAATGGGAGAAAATATTTGCAAATGAAGCAACTGACAAAGGATTAATCTCCAAAATTTATAAGCAGCTCATGCAGCTCAATAACAAAAAAACAAACAACCCAATCCAAAAATGGGCAGACGACCTAAATAGACATTTCTCCACAGAAGATATACAGACTGCCAACAAACACATGAAAGAATGTTCAACATCTTTAATCATTAGAGAAATGCAAATCAAAACTACAATGAGATATCATCTCACACCAGTCAGAATGGCCATCATCAAAAAATCTAGAAACAATAAATGCTGGAGAGGGTGTGGAAAAAAAGGAACACTCTTGCACTGCTGGTGGGAATGTGAATTGGTACAGCCACTATGGAGAACGGTATGGAGGTTCCTTAAAAAACTACAAATAGAACTACCATATGACCCAGCAATCCCACTACTGGGCATATACCCTGAGAAAACCATAATTCAAAAAGAGACATGTACCAAAATGTTCATAGCAGCCCTATTTACAACAGCCCGCAGATGGAAACAACCTAAGTGTCCATCATCCGATGAATGGGTAAAGAAGATGTGGCACATATATACAATGGAATATTCCTCAGCCATAAAAAGAAATGAAATTGAGCTATTTGTAATGAGGTGGATGGACCTAGAGTGTGTCATACAGAGTGAAGTAAGTCAGAAAGAGAAAGACAAATACTGTATGCTGACACATATATATGGAATTTAAGAAAAAAAATGTCATGAAGAATCTAGGGGTAAGACATGAATAAAGACACAGACCTACTAGAGAATGGACTTGAGGATATTGGGAGGGGGAAGGGTAAGCTGTGACAAAGTGAAAGAGCGGCATGGACATATATACACTACCAAACGTAAGGTAGATAGCTAGTGGGAAGCAGCCGCATAGCACAGGGAGATCAGCTCGGTGCTTTGTGACCGCCTGGAGGGGTGGGATAGGGAGGGTGGGAGGGAGACGCAAAAGGGAGGGGATATGGGAACATATGTATATGTATAACTGATTAAATTTGTTATAAAAAAAAAAAAGAAATAGACGACTGAGTTAACTACAGTTCATAAGCTTGACATTTAGAAATCAGAATCCTTCTGTTCTTCCCGAACACCCCAGGACTAAGTATTACTCTGGAAGGCCAGTTTGATGTGGAATGGTCTGAAAAGCCAGGCAGATTTAAACAGAAAAATACAGAAGGCTGTCAAGTAGCAGCTACCAATCAAATATTACTTTATACATCACTGTCACTCTTCATGTCCAAGATTTTACATAATAAATAAAATAGGGAAAAGCAAGGGTATCTGAAAGTCAGTAGGACTGAGTCTACTTTCCTTGAGAAAGACTCTGGTTAAAAAACAAAAAAAAGGCACAAAGTATACCATGTAACAAAAAGCACTTTTGCTCTATCTGGAGGTTATTATTTAATCTAGCAAATTCCTGACTTTTATAATGACAGTGAAATTGGGGGACTTTAAGCCCTATGTCTCACCAGCTTTCACACACTAACAATGAGAACATGCATGCGAAAGCAGGGAGAAAGCAGGGAGGAAACAGAAAAAGGAAGGCTGAGTTTCAAGACAAATTATTTAAAGTAATTTTGACTCCTGAGGGAGGAAGAAAGGCTGAACTTCAGAAGAGAGATGTGGTCAGCAAATTCCCTCCCAGATTAAACACAAGTCCTCCTAGCCTTCTGCACAGCCCTCATGGCTGTCTAAACTCCTCAAATAGCTACCCTGCTCCAGAGTTCTTAGTAATCACCTCTGCACAGAATCTGGGAGAACATAAAACTGCCAGGCATCCGTGATTTACATGGTGACCTGAAGATGAAAGCAGGTTTTGCATGTATACTGGGGAAAACCCATTAACTGGATAATTTACATTTCCCTCTCAAATCTCCCTCTAGTACGAACATTTCCAAGTTTTTGTCAATGTCCAGTCTTAGGAAGAACATTAACTTCCATCATCACCACCATAATCGTCAATCTATATTGCAATGTGAGGATTCTAGGGAAGTCAGCTTTGCTATGGACATGTGCCGGGACATTATTCTTGCCTTGGCCATCATTGGCTTACTGGATGGAGAACACAAATCACTCAGGAGTGGCACTCTGAAGACATAAAGCCTGCCCTGGGAAGCCAGCATCCAAGGAGTGTCTCCTAAGATAGTAAGGAGGAAGTAAATTCTTAAATTTCCAAGTCACGCATTTACTTTGACAGAGAGTCCCAAGTGTCACTCATTCAAGTAATACCTTTGTAATTTAATTTTGCCATGTCCACATACCACCTGAAACGTTAGTCACTTTCATGTTTTTAAATTAAAATTTACTTTAAATCAACTTTTTGCTTAATCTGAATCTTTGTGACAAAATTAATGAAATTGTGAGTTTGATATGCCTTTTATTTTCTAATATGCATATTTTCTAATATATGTTGAAATGTTATATTTTTAAATGATAGGCCGTGTATCACCTAAAAATATTCTCATACCCATGCTAATTCTTAATTTTGATCATTCATTACACTTGGGTAACATGTAAATTAGGAGAAACTGAGTGAAGGGTATATGGGCATTCTCTGAATTAATTTTGCAACTGTTCTGTAAGCCTAACATTATTTCAGAAAAATAAGTTACCATTTATTGGGCAGTGCTGACATTGAATAAGGTCCCACAGGTAAACAAAATGTCAAGTTTCTTTTCCTTTAGGTTTGGTTAGAACATTATCAAGTCCCAGTGGAAATTATGGTTATTATAAGTTTCCACAGACTATAACTTGCTGTTGATAAGGTCATGAGAAATTCTGGAGCATGCCCTCTAAGCTAGATTACTGGCCTAAATATGAGTAGTACCTAGAGCTAAGACCAAAACAGGTCAGGAGCCTGAGTGGAGTCCAATGGTTTGGTGTTATCTCTGAGGTGTTTTAATCCACTGGATAATAGCCCCAATGGTTTAGGGGTAATTGGTCCAATTCAGAGGTACCACAGTTTATAGATGCTTGGGAAGGTTATTACTGATCTCTCATTTCACATAAGGAATCCATACAAGGTCTAATGAGATTCTAGCATGCCTTCCCACGAAAACACATTAGACTAGAAAAGAATTTCCCATTAGGTATGTCATAGCATACTGGTATGCTGCAAATGGATTACAGACATGCTGAGATGTTCACCTCCAACCCTTAGTGTATCTGGTGGTATCCGGTGTTAAGCCACAGTCCCTAAACCCATCACCTCTAGCCATGAGAAGTCAAGTAATTTACTCTAGGGAGACATAGAGAGATCATCATTTTTAGAGGTCTCCTGCCATGAAAAAGTTTGTGAAGCTCTGATCTAGAAGGTTTCAGAGTGCCTTAAATCCCCAAATCTCTGAGTCTCCAAGTATCTAATCCCCAGGATTGAGTAGTCCAGGACCAAGATTTAAGAAAGTTGGATTATTCACTAGATTGCTTTAACCCGCAGCCTTAGAGCAATCAACTTTCAGCTCTGTTCCTCTGGTGGTAAATGAAGGTGAAAATGCCTTGGATTATAGTCTCTGTCTTAGAGTAACTTAACTCTTCCACATGGCTCTAGAACAATAACCATCCCCCTTGCCTTTAATCTCAAGACCCCTGGGAAATAAACTAAAGTTGCTTTAAATGTCATAGTCTCTCAAACAGCCTCCCCTGTGACCTTTAGGTAATGAAACAATGTGTCTTCCAGGCTCACTGTACATCCAAATCCCTGAAAAAAGTGGCTAAAGAAAAGCACCCCTGAAAGCAGCTTTAGGCACCATGATTCAGAGATTCTTAACCAACCACTTTTCCTTCCTGATCGCTAGAAGTTCACCACGTGGCTGAAGGGGATGGGCCCAAACACAGCACATCTAATTGGTAGAGGTTATAGTGTGTGTGTGTAAAGCCCTGCCCTCCAAAGGAGCCACAGAATACTCATTAAAATTCAGTAACAAGAAACAGCTGGAGTAGAAGGAGGAGCCCAGGAAATTTCACTCATTCATTCATCAAGCACTAGTATCAGATATGCACCAGCACTAGGCTCATAGGCTAGAAAAAATAGGCATACAAACTAATATGTTACTCTACAGGAAGTGTTGTAACAAAAATGTAAATCAAGTGCTGCAGTACTCACATGAAAGATAATTAATTTTCCGTGGGATGTCAGGGTCAGTTCCCAGTTGAGGTGCCATGTGAGATAGGTCAGCAGTTCTCAAATATCTTGTCTCAGCAACACCTTTTCATCCTTAAGAATTATTGAACCACAAAGAGCTTTTGTCTATGTGGGTTATATCTATCTATGTTTACTATATTTGAAGCCAGCCTGAGAAATGTCTTAAATATTTATTAATTCATTTAAAAACAACAAGAAACCCACTACATGTTAACATAAATGATATATTTCATGAAAAAAATATTTTCATGATAAAAGAAATAGTGAGAAGAGTGACACTGTCTTAAATTTCTTGCAACTCTTTTAAATATCCAGCTTAATAAGACAGGATTCTCATCTCTGCTTCTGCATTGAATATACCACAATATGTTATGTTGGCTAAAGTATATGAAGAAACTCTTGCCTCACACAGAGATGAAGTTAGAAAAGGGAGGAGTGGGGCTTCCCTGGTGGCGCAGTGGTTGAGAGGCCGCCTGCCCGTGCATGGGGACACAGGTTCCAGCCCTGGTCTGGGAGGATCCCACATGCCGCAGAGCAGCTGGGCCCGTGAGCCACAATTACTGAGCCTGCGCGTCTGGAGCCTGTGCTCCGTAACAAGAGGCCGCGATAGTGAGAGGCCCGTGCACTGCGATGGCCCCCGCTTGCCACAACTAGAGAAAGCCCTCGCACAGAAACGAAGACCCAACACAGCAAAAATAAATAAATAAATAAATAAATTCCTACCCCTAACATCTAAAAAAAAAAAAAAAAAAGAAAAGGGAGGAGTATTTTCATAACCATTTCAGAAAATTGTGGACAGTCTTCTTTGATACTATACCAGAACTCAATAAATATTAATGTCTTAAAGGTGAGTGGCAATGTGGAAATAGTAACCATACATTGAACATTGTGTTCATGCTTCAGTAAATTCCATTCCCATGTTGAAATGTGAACATACTTTTTTTTCACTCATTCATGGTTTTGAAACATTAGGCATTGGTCACTTTGAAAATACTGGCTAATGGATTTACACAGATCTTCCAACTGCTGGCACATTTCATTACACAATTTCAAAAACTCTCCTCACTAGCAGCACTAGTCTCAGGAGAAGAGTCTATAAGTATTGGAAAGCTGTCAAGTTCACTGTGCCATTTACAAGTTTTTAAAATATTTTTTTCCTCTTGAAAGCTTGGACTTTATCATTGGTTACAAATATTCTCAGTCATGTTCCAAGCTCACTTTGTTCATTTTCAAGAAAACGGCAGCCAAATACCTATTACAAATACCCCAGTCTGAATAGCCATAGTTTGCTTGTTCTTTTAAGCAAAAATTGTGGTACAAGACAAAGGGAGATAGTTCAGCTACGAACTCAAACAATCACACTTCTGCTTGGAGCAGAAGTGGTATAGGTGTACTTCGCATTTTGTAAGTTAGAATGTTAAGAGGATATGTACTCAAGCAACAATTTTCATAAGTTAATAATTTGTATTGTTTCATCTAGATTACCCCTAAGTAAAACCAGATTTTAAAAAACTGTGGGTGTGGTGACAAGTGCAATGATAACTAGCATGGTTTGGTGTCACTGCATTAATTCCTGTTAAGGTGCCAACAGTTTTTCCAACAAATGCTTAGGCACCACCAATGCAAACATCAACTCAGTGGAAAAAGACAAGTAATGTCCTAATGTTATGAGGAAAATAGTTTTCACTTCAAAGAGCCTCTGGAAAGTACCTCATCAATCCACAGGAAGATCTGAGGAACACTTTGAGAACCACTGAGCTAGACCTGAAGGCTCCTCAGGAATTAGTCCAGTGAAGTTCAATGGATCCAAGCTCAACACGCATTCACAAAGGACATCCTGCATGCCAAACTAGCACTGTGCTAGAAGCTGAGGACAGTGAGCTGCATAAGAAGTTGTCTGCCTTTAAGGAGCTTATCATATCATGGGATAGGCAAACGGGGAAGAAAATAATTTTAGAATGACAGTGTATTACAGGTCTTCATGGAGTGTTATGAGAATACAGAAAAAGGGCAAAGAACCTACAGAAGACGAGGTTGTATCTAAGATGTATAAGGAAGGAGCTGAGGTGTTGGCGCAGCCATTTCTCACCAGGAGCTCTGGTCTGAAGGGCCAGGTGCAAGGCCTCTGCATGCGGCCACCTCTGAACAAGTGAAACCACACTAAGCACCAAGGAAAAGAAAAAAGGATCCTTCGCCAGGAGAGAAGCATCATCCTCGAGAAGAGGAAGGAGTCCTTGAACCTAGCATCAGAGTCATTTTGGAGAATTGGTTAAAATCACTGCCCGTTTCCTCAGGACGCATCCCCATCATGAGGGATAATTACTCCAGCAACCTCACTCAAACCTGTTGCAGCCGTGTGGCTAGCAGGGTCTTGGTGCTCTGGCCGGATGTCAGGCCTGAGCCTCCGAGGTGGGAGAGATGAGTTCAAGACATTGGACCAGCAGACCTCCCGGCCCCACATAATATCAATTGGTGAGAGCTCTCTCAGAGATCTCCGTCTCAATGCTAAGACCCAGCTCCACTCAAAGGCCATCAAGCTACTGTCCTGGACACCACATGCCAAACAACTACCAAGACAGGAACACAACCCCACCCACTAGCAGAGAGACTGGCTAAAATCATACTAAGTACACAAACACCCCAAAACACAATGCCAGATGCGGCCCTGCCCACCAGAAAGACAAGATCCAGCCCCACCTACCAGAACACAGTCACCACTCCCCTCCACCACGAAGCCTACACAAACCACTGAACCAACCTCACCCACTGGGTGCAGACACCAAAAACAATGGGAACTATGAACCTACAACCTGCAAAAAAGAGACCCATAAAAACAGTAAGTTAAACAAAATGAGAAGACAGAGAAATATACAGCAGATAAGGAGCAAGGTGAAAACCCACCAGACCAAACAAATGAAGAAGAAATAGGCTGTCTACATGAAAAAGAATTCAGAGTAATGATAGTAAAGATGATCCAAAATCTGGAAAATAGAATGGAGAAAATACAAGAAATGTTTAATAAGGACTTAGAAGAACAAAAGAGCAAACAAACAATGATGAACAACACAATAAATGGAATTAATAATTCTCTAGAAGGAATCAATAGCAGAATAACTGAGGAAGAAGACGGGTAAGTGACCTGGAAGATAAAATAGTGGAAATAATTAGAACAGAGCAGAATAAAGAAAAAAGAGTGAAAAGAATTGAGGACAGTCTCACAGACCTCTGGGATAACATTAAACATACCAACATTCAAATTATAAGGTCCCAGAAGAAGAAGAGGAAAAGAAAGGGGCTGAAAATATTTAAAGAGATTATAGTTGAAAAATTCCCTAATATGGGAAAGGAAAGAGTCAATCAAGTCCAGGAAGTGCAGAGAGTCCATACAGGATAAATCCAAGGAGAAACACACCAAGACACATGTTAATCAAACTATCAAAAATTAAATAAAAAGAAAAAGTATTAAAAGCAGCAAGGGAAAAGCAAAAGATAATATACAAGGGAATCCCCATATGGTTAACAGCTGATCTTTCAGCAGAAACTCTGCAAGCCAGAAGGGGGTGTCAAGACTTATTTAAAGTGATGAAAGGGAAAAACCTAAAACCAAGATGACTCTCCCCAGCAAGGACCTCATTCCAATTCGATGGAGAAATTAAAACCTTTACAGAAAAGCAAAACTTAAGAGAATTCAGCACCATCAAACCAGCTTTACAACAAATGCTAAAGGAACTTCTCTAGGCAGGAACAGAAGAAAAGGAAAAGACCTACAATAACAAACTCAAAACAATTAAGAAAATGGTAATACAAACATACATATCGATAATTACCTTAAATGTAAATGGATTAAATGTTCCAACCAAAAGACATAGACTGGCTGAATGGATACAAAAACAAAACCTGTACATATGCTGTCTACAAGAGACCCACTTCAGACCTAGGGACACATACAGACAGAAAGTGAGGGGATGAAAAAGATTTTCCATGCAAGTGGAAATCAAAAGAAAGCTGGAGTAGCAATTCTCATATCAGACAAAATAGATTTTAAAATAAAGACTATTACAAGAGACAAAGAAGGACACTACATAATGATCAAGGGATCAATCCAAGAAGAAGATATAACAATTGTAAATATTTATGCACCCAACATAGAAGCACCTCAATACATAAGGCAAATGCTAACAGCCATAAAAGGGGAAATCAACAGTAACACGATAATAGCAAGGGACTTTAACACCCCACTTTCACCAATAGACAGATCATCCAAAATGAAAATAAATAAGAAAACACAACCTTTAAATGTCACATTAGAAAGAATGGACTTAACTGATATTTATCGGACATTCCATCCAAAAACAACAGAATACACTTTCTTCTCAAGTGTTCATGCAACATTCTCCAGGATAGATCATATCTTGGGTCATAAATAAAGTCTTGGTAAATTTAAGAAAATTGAAATTGTATGAAGTATATTTTCTGACCACAACACTATGAGACTAGATATCAATAACAGGAAAAACACTGTAAAAAATACAAACACATGGAGGCTAAACAATACACTACTAAATAACCAAGAGATCATTGAAGAAATCAAAGAGGAAATCAAAAAATACCTAGAAACAATGAAAACACGATGACCCAAAACCTATGGGATGAAGCAAAAGCAATTCTAGGAGGGAAGATTATAGCAATAAAATCCTACCTCAAGAAACAAGGAAAATCTCAAATAAACAATGTTAACCTTACACCTAAAGCAATCAGAGAAGGAAGAACAAAAAAAAAATCCCAAAGTTAGCAGAAGAAAAGAAATCATAAAGATCAGATCAGAAATCAATGAAAAAGAAATGAAGGAAACAATAACAAAGATCAATAAAACCAAAAGCTAGTTCTTTGAGAAGATGAACAAAATTGATAAACCATTAGCCAGACTCATCAAGAAAAAAAGGGAGATGACTCAAATAAACAGAAATAGAAACGAAAAATGAGAAGTAACAACAGACAGTGCAGAAATACAAAGGATCATGAGAGATTACTACAAGCAACTATATGCCAATAAAATGGACAACCTAGAAGCAATGGAAAAATGCTTAGAAAAGCACAACCTTCCGAGACTGAACCCAGAAAAAATAGAAAATATAAACAGACCAATCACAAGCACTGAAATTGAAACTGTGATTAAAAATTTTCCAGGGCTTCCCTGGTGGCGCAGTGGTTGAGAGTCCTCCTGCCGATGCAGGGGACACGGGTTCGTGCCCCGGTCCGGGAAGATCCCACATGCCGCGGAGCAGCTGGACCCATGAGCCATGGCTGCCAAGCCTGTGCGTCCGGAGCCTGTGCTCTGCAACAGGAGAGGCCACAACAGTGAGAGGCCCGCGTACCGAAAAAAAAAAAAAAGATGGAAAAAAAAAAATTTTTTTCCAACAGACAAAAGCCCAGGACAAGATGGCTTCACTGGTCAATTCTATCAAATATTTAGAAAAGAACTAACACCTACCTTTCTCAAACTCTTCCAAACTGTAGCAGAGGGAGGAACACTCCTAAATTCATTCTATGAGGCCACCATCAACCTCATACCAAAACCAGACAAAGATGTCACAAAGAAAGAAAACTACAGGCCAATATCACTGATGAACATAGATGCAAAAATCCTCACCAAAATACTAGCAAACAGAATCCAACAGCACATTAAAAGGATCATACACCATCAAGTGGGGTTTATCCCAGGAACACAAGGCTTCTTCAATACATGCAAATCAATCAAAGTGATACATCATATTAACATACTGAAGGAAAAAAACCCTATGATCATCTCAATAGATGCAGAAAAAGGTTCGACAAAGTTCAAGACCCATTTATGATACAAACTCTCCAGAAAGTAGAAATACAGGGAAATTACATCAACATAATAAAGGTCATATATGGCAAACCCACAGCCAACATCATTCTCAGTGGGGAAAAACTGAATCCATTTCTACTAAGATCAGGAACAAGAAAAGGTTGCCCACTCTCACCACTATTATTCAACAGAGTTTTGGAAGTTTTAGCCACAGCAATCAGAGAAGAAAAAGAAATAAAAGGAATCCAAATCTGAAAAGAAGAAGTAAAGCTGTCACTGTTTGCAGATGACATGATTCTATACATAGAGAATCCTAAAGATGCTACCAGAAAACTACTAGAGCTAATCAATGAATTTGGTAAAGTAGCAGGATACAAAATTAATAAACAGAAATCTCTTGCATTCCTATACACTGATGATGAAACATCTGAAACAGAAATTAAGGAAACACTCTCATTTACCCCTGCAACAAAAAGAATAAAATACCTAGGAATAAACCTTCCTACGGAGACAAAAGACCTATATGCAGAAAACTATAAGCCACAGATGAAAGAAATTAAAGATGATACAGACAGATGGAGAGATATACCATGTTCTTGGACTGGAAGAATCAACATTGTGAAAATGAATATACTACCCAAAACAATCTACAGATTCAATGCAACCCCTATCAAACTACCAATGGCATTTTTCACAGAACTGGAACAAAACATTTCACAATTTGTATGGAAGCACAAAAGACCCCGAAGAGCCAAAGCAATCTCGAGAAAGAAAAATAGAGCTGGAGGAATCGGGCTCCTGGACTTCAGACTATACTACAAAGCTACAGTAATCAAGATAGTATGGTACTGGCACAAAAACAGAAATATAGATCAATGGAAGAGGACAGAAAGCCCAGAGAGAAACCCACACACATATGGTCACCTTATCTTTGGTAAAGGAGGCAAGAATATACAATGGAGAATAGACAGCCTTTTCAATAAGTGGTGCTGGGAAAACTGGACAGCTACATGTAAATGAATGAGATTAGAACACTTCCTAACACCATACACAAAAATAAATTCAAAATGGATTAAAGACCTAAATGTAAGGCCAGACACTATCAAACTCTTAGAGGAAAACATAGGCAGAACACTCTATGACATACATCACAGCAAGATCCTTTTTGACCCACCTCCTAGAGACATGGAAATAAAAACAAAAATAAACAAATGGGACCTAATGAAACTTAAAAGTTTTTGCACAGCAAAGGAAACCATAAGCAAGACGAAAAGACACCCCAGAATGGCAGAAAATATTTGCAAATGAAGCAACTGACAAAGGATTAATTTCCAAAATATACAAACAGCTCATGCAGCTCAATATCAAAAAAACAAACAACCCAATCCAAAAATGGCCAGAAGACCTAAATGGACATTTCTTCAAAGAAGATATACAGATTGCCAACAAACACATGAATGGATGCTCAACATCACTAAACTTTAGAGAAATGCAAATCAAAACTACAATGAGGTATCACCTCACACCGGTCAGAATGACCATTATCAAAAAACCTACAAACAGGGCTTCCCTGGTGGCGCAGTGGTTGACAGTCTGCCTGCCGATGCAGGGGACACGGGTTCGTGCCCTGGTCCGGGAAGATCCCACATGCCGCGGAGCGGCTGGGGCCATGAGCCATGGCCACTAAGCCTGTGCGTCCGGAGCCTGTGCTCCACAATGGGAGAGGCCACAGCAGTGAGAGGCCTGCGTATCGCAAAAAAAAAAAAAAAAAAAACCTACAAACAGTAATTGCTGGAGAGGGTGTGGAGAAAAGGGAACCCTCTGGCACTGTTTGTGGGAATGTAAATTGATACAGGCACTATGGAGAACATTATGGAGGTTTCTTAAAAAACTAAAACTAGAACTACCATATGACCTGGCAATCCCACTACTGGGCATATACCCTGAGAAACCATAATTCAAAAAGAATCATGTACCACAATATTCATTGCAGCACTATTTACAATAGCCAGGACATGGAAGCAACCTAAGTGTCTGTCGGCAGATGAATGGATAAAGAAGATGTGGCACACATATACAATGGAATACTACTCAGCCATAAAAAGAAATGAAACTGAGCTATTTGTAGTGAGTTGGTTGGACCTAGAGTTTGTCATACAGAGTGAAGTAACTCAGAAAGAGAAAAACAAATACCGTATGCTGACACATATACATGGAATCTAAAAAAAAAAAAAAATGTTCTGAAGAACCTAGGGGCAGGACAGGAATAAAGATGCAGACATAGAGAATGGACTTGAGGACACAGGGAAGGAGGAGGGTAAGCTGAAACGAAGTGAGAGAGTGGCATGGACATATATACACGACCAAATGTAAAATAGATAGCTAGTGGGAAGCAGCCACATAGCAGAGGGAGATCAGCTCGGTGCTTTGTGACCACCTAGATGGGTGTGATAGGGAGGGTGGGAGGGAGGCACAAGAGAGAGGGGATATGGGGATATATGTATACATATAGCTGATTCACTTTGTTATACAGCAGAAACTAACACAACATTGTAAAGCACTTATACTCCAGTAAAGATGTTAAATAAATAAATAAAATGTCATAAAAAATTAAAAAGTAGGGCTTCCCTCGTGGTGCAGTGATTGAGAGTCTGCCTGCCAATGCAGGGGACATGGGTTCTTGCCCCGGTCTGGGAAGATCCCACATGCCGCGGAGCGGCTGGGCCCGTGAGCCATGGCCGCTGAGCCTGCGCGTCTGGAGCCTGTGCTCCGCAACGGGAGAGGCCACAACAATGAGAGGCCGGCGTAATGCAAAAAAAAAAAATTAAAAAATAAAAAGATGTATACCAAAGACTGAAAGAAATTAGGGGAAACTTTTAAAGAGAGAATCATAGGTCACCATTCCTGAAGCAGGAAGTGGAGGGGAGTTGTTTAAGTGACTTTGAGGTGTCCTCCTCAACTTCCCTCTCCCCATGCAGTCTGGGAGTTTGACCCCAGCTCCAGGAATGGGCCCTGATTTGTTGAAGCTGACCGGTTATTGAATCCCTCTTGGTACAGAGATTGGTCCAGGGCTGGGCAGGTCTAAGTCAACTCATGCCAAGAATTGCAAGCACAGGCTTGCAGGAGACTGCTGGGAGAGCACAGCTTTCTTCCTCTTATGAGAGAACTCTCAGAAGCAACCTGACTCTTCCTCTGGACACTTTCCCATACTTTTCCATATGGATGTGATACCTGAAACTGCTGCAGCTCTCTTACTACCAGTCTAAGGATGTAGTTGGCCAAGGAAGCCAAAATCTTGAGAACTGCAGAGACACACAGCTGGAGTCCTAAAAGAAGGAAGCCTGGTTACCACCTTCATTGACCTGAGCCTACGGATCCTTTTTATCATTTACGCCAATTTGAGTTAAGTTTTCTCTTACTTGCAATGGAAGAGTTCCAAATTAATATGATGTTAATCAGAGATGGTGCTAGAGATAGAGGAACCAGATCATGGAGTACCTTTCATGCTTTGCTAAGAATCCCAAGCATCTCGAGCAGGTTCTGGGAGTCACTGCAGTATTGTAAGCTGGGAAATAGCAAGGCTCTTGAAGTTGCCACCAGCTGATTTTGGAAAAACTCTTTCTACTTTCATGTCCTGGCCACACTGGCTTTCTTTCAGTTTTATAACATACCTCTCTACCTCTAAAGAGTTTGTACAATACCCAAGAAAAGAAGGAGATGATTTCAGTGAAGATCAGCAGTGACAAATGCAACAGTGGACCATTAAGATAAGGATAGAAGAGTATTCCCTGGATTTAACATTAAGGGGTCAATGGCGACTTCAATGCAAGGAAGCAGACAGGAAGCCAAAAGCTATTGTGATCAGGGAGAGACTGATAAGGTAATCACTAAGAGCATACACAAGTAAGTGGATGATTTTTTTAAGATAGGAGAAACATGAATATATTGATAGGCTGCTGGGAAAGATCTAGGAAAAAGAGGGAGAAAAAGGTAAAGCTCTACAAAAGAGGAATGAAAAATACAGTGAGGCCCCAGAAGAGAAAGAATTCTTGGTTCTATAAAGACAGGATTGCATCTTTTTTATTTCTCATTGCATCTTGAGAGCCTAGTATCATGACTGGCACTTAGCAGCTGCTCAAAAAATAATGGAAGTTGGAGATGAGAAGGTAAGAAGGAGTATGGAAGTGGGTCTACAAATTTGAGAGTTGGGGTGTATACAAAGTATGCTTGATAGTCTCAATATTTTAGGTAAAGTTATGAGGCAAGGTCTTATGCTAAGTGTAAAGATGTAGATATTAAGTTGGGAGCTTAATTGTCTTATTAAAGGTTTGAGATGGTCACTGAGGGCAATGAAAAGAGAGGTTTGTCAAGGACAATAAAAATTAATAAGCAACGTTTAGGACCAAACTGAGATTAGAACCTAGACATTTATAGTACCTCAAATCCATGCAAAAGGGAATATTTATACACAGATCTCAGCACTCAGTCTGTGGATACAAGTAAAGCATGTGGATTTAGGGGAATTGATCTACATTTGGACATTCAACTGGTAGATGCTGTATAATGACAGGAAGCAATGAAATTGAGGATTCTGATCAAAAGGTACTTCAGGAAAAGGAGGAGATGCCAGAAACATTCTAATAGACATGGGGGAAATAAAAAGATCAATGAAATGGTGAATTTCAAAGGACCAGAGATCAATCAAAGGGAACAGGGGAGCATGAGAGCTGGAAAGAAGAATTTGTGGTCTGACTAGGACGAGTTTCAGAGTTGGAGAGTTCTGGAGATGAGGGGTTATGACCAAAGTTATGGGTGAATCAAGTGGAGTTTTGTTGGTCAATGGAGTTATAGGAGTCAAGGAATTCTAAAGTAGGAAATTGGATGCATTGTCTATATCAGGGGTTGACAAACTGGTCTGTGGGCCACTTGCCTATTTTTAAAAATAAAGTTTTAATGGAACACAGCCATAGCCACTTATTGACATATTGTCTATGGCTGCTTTTCTGCTACAAAGATATATTTGAGTAGTTGCAATGGAGATGACATGGCCTGAAAAGCCTAAAATATCTACTATCTTGTCCTTTAAGAATAGGTATGTTGAACCAGGTCTACATATGGCCTTGGGTAAAGAGAGCAAAACCAGAGGGGCAGTGCCAAGCTCATTAGTGAAAGGCCTGGAAGCTGATACCTGGAGACAACTAGGAGGGGCAGAAGGTGATGAACCCGAAGGTGTGTACTTCCAAAAAGGAGGTGCTGGGGCTTCCCTGGTGGCGCAGTGGTTGAGAGTCTGCCTGCTAATGCAGGGGACACGGGTTCGAGCCCTGGTCTGGGAAGATCCCACATGCCGCGGAGCAACTGGGCCCGTGAGCCACAACTACTGAGCCTGTGCATCTGGAGCCTGTGCTCCTCAACAAGAGAGGCCACGATAGTGAGAGGCCCGTGCACCACGATGAAGAGTGGCCCCCGCTTGCCACAACTAGAGAAAGCCCTCGCACAGAAACGAAGATCCAACACAGCAATAATTAATTAATTAATTAATTAATTTTAAAAAGGAGGTGTTTCCTGAAAGGAGAGTAGAATTGTATGGTCTAAAAGGGTGCTTCTTAACTTTTTTGAGATCCTTGTGACAAAGACTGATAATGTCCCCCAAAATCTTTGCCTTACCTTGCCCTCCTTCCCCACCCCTGCTCCTCCTCCTTCCCTTCCCCCTCCAACTCCTTCTTCTTCTCTCTCTCCCTCTGTCTGTCTCTCTCTCTCATTTAACTTGAGCACATGGCCACCCAGCTAAGGATGTACTTCCCAGCATCATTTGCCAAGATTTGGCCCATGTAAACAATGACATGGGAGTAGGCAGGATATGTACAATTTTTGCTTCATTTGCTTAAATTAAAAAAAAAAAAAAACTATGAAAATTGTTACCCAGGACTTCTGCCCTTCTCCTTCGTGTGAGCTAAAACACACAGGCTGGTGAGCCTGCTTTCACGTGTGGAACAGGATAAAGCCTTGGAGGTTGGCAGAAAAACAAGATGAAAGGATTCTGGATTTCTGAACAACTGCAGGGAGTGCAGCTGCCCTTCCAAACTCAACCACTCACCTTGGAACTGTCATCATCTGAGAGTAAACTTTTCTTCTTTAAGTCATGTTATTAAGGTATCTTTGTTCCAGAAGGTTAACCCCTTTCCTACTTATAGTACCCCCTTTCAAATCTGATTTAAGCTATGAACTCACTTTCTAAGAAATTGCACTTACACATAAAGTTTATACACAATAGACTCTGGAGCCCATACATGGTCCTAAGGCTAAGAACACTTGATATAGAAGCATCAGTGAAGAAAATAGGAAATGGCCACTCCTCCCACACATTGGGGAACATTCTGAGAAAGTGCCCAGAAGGATACTTTTCAATAAAGTAGCCACTCTTTGCCATTGAACCTTTTCAGGTTATACCTATGATTAGTGCTAGACTGAAAAGAGCCATCCAGAGAACGCTAGAAAGGAAAGGAGAAGGGACATGGGAAGGAGAATAAGGCCAAGGCACAGGATGAGATTACGATGGGGAAAAATGAGTGAGAGAGAATTTTAATTCTCAGAATTCATATTTGGAGGAAAAGTAGATATCTAGAGGAGGACAGGACAATCTGAAGTCATCAGTCAAGGCCATTAAAAGTACACAGACTTTCAATCAAGGGGATAAGTGCCTTAGTATTTTAAAGTGCTGCTAAAAATGCAGAGTGAAATCACACAATGAGATATCACTTTACACGTAGTGAATTGACAAAAATGAGAACACTGGACAATGCCAAGTGTTGATAGTATGGGGATATAGGAACTCTCAAGTACCACTGATGAGAGTGTACACCAGGGCAGCCATTCTGAGCACAATCTGACGGTACTTAGTCAAATTAAGTGTACATAATCTTTATGAACCAGCAATTCTACTCCTGCTGTATATCCCAGAGAAACTTTCACAATGATCCTTGAGGAAATATGTATAAAAATGGTTACTGCAGCATTATTTATAGGGATGTGGAGCTGGAGGCAATCTAGGCATATATCACTGAATGGACTGGTAAAATGGGGAAGATGCCCCTCATGGAATGCTAGACCTTCTCTGTCCAGTCATCCTTTCTGCAATGGTGGAAATGTTCTATATATGCACTTTCAACATCATAGCCACTAGCCACACGAGGTTATTTAAACATTAATTACTTAAATTTTTTTTAAGAAAAAATTTGGTTTCTTAGAAGCACTAGCTAAATTTCAAGTGCAAAAGAGCCACATGTGGCTAGGGACTACCATACTGAATAAGGCAAATATAGGACATTATCATTTCTGCAGAAATTTAATTGGACAGTACGGTGTTGGGTTATAGTCACACATAGTAACATGAGTGGATCTTAAAATAGAGTGCTGGCTGAAAACAGTAAGAATCAGAATGTCATTATATCACATCACCATTTAGTTAAAGTAAAAATAACATGAGCACACAAAAAACTATTCACATTTCACAAGAACATGTTTAAAAAAAGATACATATTGGAAAAATTAGAGTGTTGGCCTGTGAGGAAGGTCAGCTGGAAATTGGAGGTAAGGATAAAGAGAAACAAACAAATAAGTGAGCCACTGGAAAGAGGAAGGCTTTCACAGACGTATGATAAAATACATTTTGGATTCAGGTGTATGATTAACTCAAACCTCTCCACTGAGATTACAAAAACAAAACAAAACAAAAAAGCCAGCACACAAAAAAGACATATGCTAATATTTATAGCACTATTATTCTTAATTGTTAAAAACTGGAAGCAACCAATATGTCTTTCAATAGGTGAATGGATAAACAAACTGTGGTACATCCACACCATATAATATTATTCAGCACTAAAACAAATGAGCTAACAAGCCATAAAAAAACATATGAATGAATCTTAAATGCATAATGCTAAGTGAAAGGGGCAAGTCTGAAAAGGCCACATACTGTGTAATTCCAACTACATGACATTCTGGAAGAGGCAAAACAATAGTGAGAGTAAAAGCTCAGCGGTTGCCAGAGTTTGGAGTAAAGAAGAAAGGGATGAATAGGCGAAGAGTGAAGAATTTTGTAGGGCAGTAAAACTATTTTGTATGATAATATAATTGTGGATATATGACCGTGTATATTTGTTAAAAACCCATAGAACTGTAGAGCACAGAGAGCCAACACTGACGTTTACAAATTAAGAGAAAAGAAAACATTTAGGGGGTTTGGTGATTCCAGGATGGAATGCAGAAAGTGACAAAACACTAACTGTATCTTAAATACATGAAGCAACTTCACTGGGGGGTGAGGCGGTAAAGATGCTGACCTAAGTATCTAAGAAAATTAGTGGAAAGGGGAGCTTCAAGACGGCAGAGGAGTAAGATGTGCACATAAATTTCCTCCCCACAAACACATCAAAGATACATCTACAAGTGGAACAACTCCTACTGAACACCTACTGAACAGTGGCAGAAGACCTCAGACTTCCCAAAAGGCAAGAAAATACCCATGTACCTGGGTAGGGCAAAAAGAAAAAAGAGAAACAAAAGAATAGGGACTGGACCTGCACCTTGGGAGGGAGCTGTGAAGGAGGAAAAGTTTCCACACACTAGGAAGCCCCTTCACTGGTGGAGATGGGGCAGGGTGGGGGGCGGGTGGAAGGGGGAAAGCCTCGGAGTAGCGGAGGAGAGCGCAGCAACAGGGGTGCGGAGGGCAAAGCGGAGAGATTCCCGCACAGAGGATCAGTGTTGACCAGCACTCACCGGCCTGAGACACTTGTGTGCTCACCCACTGGGGCAGGTGGGGGCTGGGAGATGAGGCGTGGGCTTCGGAGGTCAGATCCAAGGGAGAGGACTGGGGTTCACTGTGTGAAGACAGCCTGAGGGGGCTAGTGTGCCACAGCTAGCCGGGAGGGAGTCCGGGAAAAAGTCTGGACTTGCCGAAGAGGCAAGAGACCATTGTTTTGGGGTGAGTGAGGAGAGGCGATTCCTTCCCCGTCTGCCCACAGAAAGCAGAGCACCGCCTAAACGAGCTCCAGAGACAGGCATGAGCCACGGCTATCAGCACAGACCCCAGAGACAGGCATGAAAATCTTAGTGGCTGCCGCGGCCACCAAGAATCCTGTGTGCAAGCACAGGTCACTATCCAAACACCCCCACCCCCCTCCAGGAGCCTGTGCAGCCCGCCACTGCCAGGGGCCCGTTATCCAGGGACAACTTCCCTGGGAGAACACATGGCATGCCTCAGGCAGTTGCAACGTCACGCCAGCCTCTGCCGCCACAGGTTCACCCCGCATTCCAGTTATGACTACAGTACCCCTCCCTCTCTACGACCTGAGGAAACAAGAGACCCCTAAACAGCCACTGCTTGAACCCCCTCTTGTTGGAGTGGGGAAAAGATGCCTGAGGGCGACCTACACACAGAGGTGGGGCCAAACCCAAAGCTGAACTCCAGGAGCTGTGCGAACAAAGAAGAGAAAGGGAAACTTCTCCATGCAGCCTCAGGAGCAGCAGATTAAATCCCAACAATCAACTTGATGTACACTGC
This sequence comes from Mesoplodon densirostris, assembly GCF_025265405.1. NCBI lineage: Eukaryota > Metazoa > Chordata > Mammalia > Artiodactyla > Ziphiidae > Mesoplodon > Mesoplodon densirostris. Next base: position 157,892,444 of record NC_082662.1, on the reverse strand, counting down.
ATCTTGGAATACCTGAATAGACAACATACCGTCCCAAAATTGAGGCGGTGGACCTTGGGAGCAACTGTAGACTTGGGGTTTGCCATATGCTACTGATTTGTTTCTGATTTTTATGTTTATCTTAGTTTAGTTTTCAGGGCTTCTTATCATTGGTGGATTTGTTTATTGGTTTGGTTGCTCTTTTTTTAAGTATTATTATTTTTTATGTTAATAATTTAATTTATTATTTATTATTTTTTTAATTTTAATTTTAATATTTTTCCTTCTTATTTTCACCCTTTTCTTCTGAGATGTATGGCTAACAGGGTCTTGGTGCTCTGGCCTGATGTCAGGCCTAAGCATCTGAGGTGGGAGAGCCATGTTCAGGATATTGGACCACCAGTGACCTCCCGGCCCCATGTAATATCAATCGGCGAGAGCTCTCCCAGAAATCTCCGTCTCGGCTCTAAGACCCACCTCCACCAAACGGCCAAAAAGCTCCAGTGCTGCATGCCTCATGCAAAACACCTAGCACAACAGGAACACAACCCCACCCATTAGCAGAGACGCAGCCTAAAATCATAATAAGTTCACAGACACCCCAAAACACACCACCAGACACAGTCCTGACCACCAGAAAGACAAGATCAAGCCTCATCCATCAGAACACAGGCACCAGTACACTCGACCAGGAAGCATACACAACTCACTAAACCAACCTTACCCATTGGGGGCAGACACCAAAAACAACAGGAACTACAAACCTGCAACCTGCAAAAAGGAGACCCCAAATAGTAAGTTAAGCAAAATGAGAAGACAGAGAAATACACAGCAGATGAAGGAGCAAAGTAAAAACCCACCAGACCAAACAAAGGAAGAGGAAATAGGCAGTCTACCAGAAAAAGAATTCAGAGTAATGATAGTAAAGATGATCCAAAATCATGGAACTAGAATGGAGAAAATACAAGGAACATTTAAAAAGGATGTAGAGGTAAAGAGCAAACAAACAACGATGAACAAGACAATAAATGAAATTAAAAATTCTCTAGAAGGAATCAATAGCAGAATAACTGAGGCAGAAGAACAGATAAGTGACCTGGAAGATAAAATAGGGGAAATAATTACCACAGAGCAGAATAAAGAAAAAAGAATGAAAAGAACTGAGGACAGTCTCTGAGACCTCTGGGACAACATTAAACATACCAACATTCGAATTATAAGGGTCCCAGAAGAAGAAGAGAAAAAGAAAGGGACTGAAAATATTTGAAGAGATTATAGTTGAAAAATTCCCTAATATGGGAAAGGAAAGAGTCAATCAAGTCCAGGAAGTGCACAGAGTCCCATACAGGATAAATCCAAGGAGAAACACACCAAGACACATGTTAATCAAACTATCAAAAATTAAATACAAAGAAAAAATACTAAAAGCAGCAAGGGAAAAGCAACAGATAATATACAAGGGGATCCCCATAAGGTTAACAGCTGATCTTTCAGCAGAAACTCTGCAAGCCAGAAGGGAGTGGCAGGACATATTAAAAGTGATGAAAGGGAAAAACTTACAACCAAGATGACTATCCCCAGCAACGATCTGATTCCGATTTGACAGAGAAATTAAAACCCTTACAAACAACCAAAAACAGAGAATTCAGCACCATCAAACCAGCTTTACAACAAATGCTAAAGGAACTTCTCTAGGCAGGAAACACAAGAGAAGGAAAAGACCTACAATAACAAACCCAAAACAATTAAGAAAATGGTAATAGGAACATAAATATTGATAATTACCTTAAATGTAAATGGATTAAATGCTCCAACCAAAAGTCATACACTGGCTGAAAGGACACAAAAAGAAGACCCGTATATATGCTGTCTACAAGAAACCCACTTCAGACCTAGGGACACATACAGACTGAGAGTGAGGGGATGGAAAAAAGATATTCCATGCAAATGAAAATCAAAAGAGAGCTGTAGTAGCAATTCCCATATTAGACAAAATAGACTTTAAAATAAAGACTATTACAAGAGACAAAGAAGGACACTCCATAATGATCAAGGGATCAATCCAAAAAGAAGATATAACAATTGTAAATACTTACGCACCCAACAGAGGAGCACCTCAATAAGAAAGGCAAATGCTAACAGCCATAAAAGGGGAAATTGACAGTAACACAAAAATATTAGAGGACTTTAACACCCCACTTTCACCAATGGACAGATCAACCAAAATTAAAATAAATTATGAAACACAAGCTTTAAATAATACATTAGACAAGATGAACTTAATTGATATTTATAGGACATTCCATCCCCAAACAACAGAATACACTTTCTTCTCAACTGCTCATGCAACATTCTCCAAGATATATCATATCTTGGGTCACAAATCAAGCCTTCGTAAATTTAAGAAAATTGATATAATATCAAGTACCTTTTCTGACCACAGCGCTATCAGACGAGATATTAATTACAGGAAGAAAACTGTAAAAAATACAAACAAAAGGAGGCTAAATAATACGCTACTAAGTAACCAAGTGGTCACTGAAGAAATCAAAGAGGAAATCAAAAAAATAACTAGAAACAAATGGCAATGAAACACGTTGGCCAAAAACCTATGGGATGCATCAAAAGCAGTTCTAAGAGGGAAGTTTAGAGCAATAAAATCCTACCTCAAGAAACAAGTAAAATCTCACATAAACAACCTAAGCTTACACCTAAAGCAATTAGAGAAAGAAGAACAACAAAAAAAAAACAGTTAGCAGAAGGAAAGCATAAATATCAGATCAGAGGTCAGTGAAAAAGAAATGAAGAAAATAATAGCAAAGGTCAATAAAACTAAAAGCTGGTTCTTTGAGAAGATAAACAAAATTGATAAACCATTAGACAGACTCATCAAGAAAAAAAGGGAGAATATTCATATCAACAGAATTAGAAATGAAATAGGAGAAGTAACAACTGACACTGCAGAAATACAAAGGATCATGAGAGATGACTACAAGCAACTATATGCCAATAAAATGGACAACCTGGAAGCAATGGACAAATTCTTAGAAAAGCACAACCTTCCAAGACTGAACCAGGAAGAAATAGAAAATATAAACAGACCAATCACAAGCACTGAAATTGAAACTGTGATTAAAAATCTTCCAAAAACAAAAGCGCAGGACCAGATGGCTTCACAGGCGAACTCCATCATTTACAGAAGAGCTAACACCTATCCTTCTCAAACTCTTCGAAAATATAGCAGAGGGAGAAACACTTCCAAACTCATTCTACGAGGCCACCATCAACCTGATACCACAACGAGATGAAGATGTCACAATAAAAGAAAATTACAGGGCTTCCTTGGTGGCGCAGTGGTCGAAAGTCCGCCTGCCGATGCAGGGGACACGGGTTTGTGCCCCGGTCCGGGAAGATCCCACATGCCACAGAGCAGCTGGGCCCGTGAGCCATGGCCACTGAGCCTGTGCGTCCAGAGCCTGTGCTCCGCAACGGGAGAGGCCACAAGAGTGAGAGGCCCGCGTACCGCAAAAAAAAAAAAAAAAACTACAGGGCAATATCACTGATGAACATATATGCAAAAATCCTCACCAAACTACTAGCAAACAGAATCCAACAGCACATTAAAAGAATCATACACCATGACCAAGTGGGGTTTATCCCAAGAGTGTAAGGATTCTTCAATATACAAAAATCAATGGAGGTGATACACCATATTAACAAACTGAAGGAGAAAAAACATATGATAATCTCAGGAGATGTAGAAAAAGCTTCTGACAAAATTCAACACCCAATTATGATAAAAACTCTCCAGAAAAAAGGCAAAGAGGGAAACTACCTCAACATAATAAAGGCCATATATGAGAAACCCACAGCCAACATCATTCTCAATGGTGAAAAACTGAAACCATTTCCACTAAGATTAGGAACAAGACAAGGTTGCCCACTCTCACCACTATTATTCAACAGAGTTTTGGAAGTTTTAGCCACAGCAATCAGAGAAGAAAAAGAAATAAAAGGAATCCAAATTGGAAAAGAAGAAGGAAAGCTGTCACTGTTTGCAGATGACAGGACACTATATATAGGGAATCCTAAAGATGCTACCAGAAAATTACTAGAGCTAATCAATGAATCTGGTAAAGTAGCAGGGTACAAAATTAATGCACAGAAATCTCTTGCATTCCTATACATTAATGATGAAAAATCTGAAAGAGAAATTAAGGAAACACTCCCATTTACCACTGCAACAAAAAGAATAAAATACCTAGGAATAAATTTACCTAAGGAGACAAATGACCTATATGCAGAAAACTATAAGACACTGATGAAAGAAATTAAAGATGATACCAACAGATGGAGAGATATACCATGTTCTTGGACTGGAAGAATCAACATTGTGAAAATGAATATACTACCCAAAACAATCTACAGATTCAATGCAATCCCTATCAAACTACCAATGGCATTTTTCACAGAACTAGAACAAAAAATTTAACAATTTGTATAGAAACACAAAAGATCCCAAATAGCCAAAGCAATCTTGAGAAAGAAAAACAGAGCTGGAGGAATCAGGCTCCCGGACTTCAGACTATACTACAAGGCTACAGTAATCAAGACAGTATGGTACTGGCACAAAAACAGAAATAAAGATCAGTGGAACAGGATAGGAAGCCCAGAGAGAAACCCACGCACATATGGTCAGCTTATTTTTGATAAGGAGGCAAGAGTATACAACGGAGAAAAGACAGCCTTTTCAATAAGTGGTGCTGGAAAAACTGGACAGCTACATGTAAAAGAATGACATTAGAACACTCCCTAGCACCATACACAAAAATAAACTCAAAATGGATTAAAGACCTAAATGTAAGGCCAGACACTATAAAACTCTTAGAGGAAAACATAGGCAGAACACTCTATGACATACATCACAGCAAGATCCTTTTTGACCCACCTCCTAGACAAATGGAAATAAAAACAAAAATAAACAAATGCGACCTAATGAAACTAAAAGGCTTTTGCACAGCGAAGGAAACCATAAAAAAGACAAAAAGACACCCCTCAGAATGGGAGAAAATATTTGCAAATGAAGCAACCGACAAAGGATTAATCTCCAAAATATACAAGAAGCTCATGCAGCTCAATATCAATAAAACAAACAACCCAATCCAAAAATGGTCAGAAGACCTAAACAGACATTTCTCCAAAGAAGATATACAGATTATCAACAAACACATGAAAGGATGCTCAACATCACTAATCATTAGAGAAATGCAAATCAAAACTACAATGAGGGGCTTCTCTGGTGGCGCAGTGGTTGAGAGTCCGCCTGCCGATGCAGGGGACACGGGTTCGTGCCCCGGTCCAGGAGGATCCCACGTGCCACGGAGCGGCTGGGCCTGTGAGCCATGGCCACTGATCCTGCGCATCTGGAGCCTGTGCTCCACAACGGGAGAGGCCACAGCAGTGAGAGGCCCGCATACCACAAAAAAAAAAAAAAAAAAACCTACAATGAAGTATCACTTCACACCAGTCAGAATGGCCATCATCAATAAATCTACAAACAATATATGCTGTAGAGGGTGTGGAGAAAAGGGAACCCTCTTGCATTTTTGGTGGGAATGTAAATTGATACAGTCACTATGGAGAACAATATGGAGGTTCCTTAAAAAACTAAAAATAGAATTACCATATGACCCAGCAATCCCACTACTGGGCGTATACCCTGAGAAAACCATAAATTCAAAAAGAGCCGTGTACCACAATGTTCATTGCAGCTCTATTTACAATAGACAGGACATGGAAGCAACCTAAGTGTCCATTGAGAGATAAATGGGTAAAGAAGATGTGGCACATATATACGAATGGAATATTACTCAGCCATAAAAAGAAACGAAATTGAGTTATTTGTAGTGAGGTGGATGGACCTAGAGTCTGTCATACAGAGTGAAGTAAGTCACAAAGAGAAAAACAAGTACCGTATGCTAATACATATATATGGAATCTAAAAAATCGTTCTGAAGAACCTAGGGGCAGGACGGGAAAAAAGACGCAGACATAGAGAATGGACTTGAGAACACAGGGAGGGGGAAGGGTAAGCTGGGACAAAGTGAGAGAGTGGCATGGACATATATACACTACCAAATGTAAAATAGATAGCTAGTGGGAAGCAGCTGCATAGCACAGGGAGATCAGCTCAGTGCTTTGCAACCACCTAGAGGGGTGGGATAGGGAGGGTGGGAGGGAGACGCAAGAGGGAGGGGATATGGGGATATATTTATACGCATAGCTGATTCACTTTGTTATACAGCAGAACCTAACACAACATTGTAAAGCAATTATACTCCAATAAAGATATTTAAAAAAAAAGAATGAAGAAAAAAAGAATCCAAATTGAGGGACATTCTACAAAATACCTGCCAAGTATCCCTCAAAACTGTCGAGGTCATCAAGAACAAGTCTGAGAAACTCTCACAGTCAAGAGGTGCCTAAGGAGATGTGATAACTAAATGTAACCTAGGATCCCGGTGGGATCTTCAGACAGAAAGAGGATACTAGGTAAAAACTAAGTAAATCTGGAAAAAGTATAGATGTCAGTTAATAGTAACGTGTCAATAGTGGTTCTTTATGTGTAATAAATGTAAGATACATACTAATGTAAGATGTTAATAACAGGAGAAACTGGGTGCAAGGTATATGGGAACTCTCTGTACTATCTTCACAATTTTTCTCTAAATCTAAAACTGTTATAAAAATTAAGTTTACTTTTTTTAAAAAGGAAGAAAAACAAAAATCAAGAACTGCCAGAATGACTGAAGCCCTCTTTTTTCCCTCCTCCTTCACATCATCTTATATTTTCACAGGTGGTAACACCCATCCTTTGTGTTTTTCTGTTTCCTTGCTTTTCATACAAATTGTACATCGGTAAGTATCCTTAAACAATATGTTATTATTTTGTATAAATGAAATTGTACAAATTTTTATATAAATGAAATAATATATATAAATGAAATGTATCATTTGTATTTTTTATATATAAATGAAATTGTATCATTTGTATTTTTAAGTTAGCTGCTTATTTTCACTTATGATATATTTGTGAGGTTTACCCATGTTGGTATATGTAGCTGCAACTCATTTATTTTCATGGCTGGATAATACTCCATTGGGTAACTATAACACCTGTATACTTCTAGCCTCCTATTAACATGTTGGGTTGCTTCCAGGTTTTGCTACTACCAACAATGCTGCTACAAATATTCTTGTGTATAGATGTAAGAATTCCTATATAATAAATACTTAAAAGTGGAATTGCTTGATGATAAAGCATGTATATTTTCAACTTTACTATATAATATCTAATTGTTTTACAGAAGTCATCATATCAGTTTAGATTGCTATCAGCAACAAGTTAAGTTTTCCAAATTTTGCTCTTTGGAAACTAGGAGATCAATAGAGGCACTTTGTTTTTTTCTCTCAGTATTTAAAGTGTATATGATTAAAAAATAAAATATTAACTATTTCATATTTATAATAAAAACTGGTGATAGACGCCAAATTGTGGTATGTTAAAAATCACCATAGGTCTAAACTTATCCTGGGAGATTAACTTGCTCAAAATAGAGCTTTTTTGAGCAAAATACATCTGTTTGCACGTATTTGAACTTGGTATAAAAGTGAAGAAAGTCTTGGCATATCCCTGCTGAAAAGGTGCCACGTTCTGTTCGTAAACTGGCCTTAATCTGAGAAACTACTAGACTTTAGGTTTAATTACATTCCTTAGAAAGAAACAAAGAAAGAAAAAAATGCATATATATATATATATACATATATATGTGTGTGAATATATATATTTTTTTTTCTGTAAAACAAGACCTCAATCTCGCCTCCAAAGATATATAAAGAAATTAAGCTTGTATTTTACTTTTCCTTTAAAAACTTCAATTCAAACCATATCAGTATATCTAGAAGAGCATTTGAAATGTAAAATTCATCACTCTTGCATTTAAAATTCCTTTGATGTAAAATCTACAGTTCTGTAGAGAAAGAGTAAATAACCCTCTCAATACTATAAATTAGTGCATTCTGCTAGTATGAGTTATATAAGTGCTGAAGACCCTACCTTAAGGTTGCTACTAATCATCCTCCCATGTCTTGGATGGGGCTGCCACTCTATATGAATTTGTCTGCTGTTAACCTAGGCAGCTCACTGTAGCAAAGAGCAAAAGGAAGGAAAGGAAACAAATTTTAAAGTTTCTTCTTGAATGGGGAGATGGAGGGATATGTGGGAAAAAAAACTAGGATGCTTCCTAGTAGGCAAAGCTCAATGGTAAGTAGAAAACTATGTCTAATGTTATATTTGAAGCCAATCAAAAAGCTCAGTAACTGCTATTCAAGCAGTGCCACTGGGCTCTGACAGTGAATTCTATGAATAAGATCATCTGATACAAACTTCAGTGGACTTCGTCAAGAAGCTGAAACCACAGTGCCTTCCGGATGGCTCCATTTCACAGCAGAACCTGCTGTCTGGGCTTCCCAGTTTGCATTTCTGTGGGGCCCTTCTCAGAAGAGCACTGAACATGTTATCTTTTTTCTTTTTTTTTTTTTTTTTTCCGTGGCACGCGGGCCTCTCACTGCCGTGGCCTCTCCGGTTGCGGAGCACAGGTTCCGGACGCACAGGCTCGGCGGGCATGGCTCACGGGCCCAGCCGCTCCATGGCATGTGGGATCCTCCCAGACCGGGTCACGAACCCGTGTCCCCTGCATCGGCAGGCGGACTCCCAACCACTGCGCCACCAGGAAACCCTGAACATGTTATCTTAATCCGCATATACCCTACTTTGTTCATCATGGCTGTGGGTGCCATAACACGCCATAACACATGGCTACCCAGACCTGGAAACTATGAATGAAATAAGAATTTCCCAATTCTGCTTAGGTAAGTATACCTACTTAGGTAAATATTCCTTGTGAAGTTCACCCTCTTCTGTATTAAGGCGTATGTGAGAAATCACTTGACGGACAAGGATGTTCAAGGTATTTACATAGAAACCAAAAAGGACTCCTTTATACAAACTGAGTGTGTTTTCCCTATTCTAACCATTGCCAGGGCTCCTTTTATTCAACCATGAAAAAGAACAGATTTTGAAAACCTTTAAGGCCTATGAAATAGCAAATAAGAGAAAGACTTAAATGTCATATTAACCTGAGTTCAAGTTACAGATCCATCCATCGTCATCTATGTAACCCTCAGTAAGTTACTTAACTTCTCCATCCTTACTTTTCTCCACTGTTGGAATAAGTGGAAAGTCTGGAGTTGACACCAGATCTGTCTTCAAAGCCTGTTCTTTTAACCACCACACTGGCCTGCTCCAGACACCTTAAATAGCACCTTGCATGGGGGAACTCACTATATCTCTGCAGGCTGATTGATTTATCTTCAGGTGTACCTTCTTCAATCAATGACAGCTAAAGCTAAACTCCAAGGCACAGGAGAAATAGCTTTCTTCACTAAGTTTTACACACGCTCAACAGTTGGGTCTGAAACAAAGGAGCATCCCCTTCAAAAAATGATGAGACTGGTAAATATATTCTGTTCACAGTACAGAAAACCACACTTCAGTGCAGACGCCATACTTCAGGTTAACCAGTTGTCTCAAAATCAAATACGCCACCAAAGCAGGAAAGTCTACTGTTTTCAAAGACGACACAAAATTTTAAGGTATGAAATTTTAATTGGCTAGTTCAGCAAAATTTTATATTCTCCTGAGAGGGTAATAAGGCCTATGTATCTAAATATTTTGAGTTAGGAATTGCAGTTATTTTCCCATATTATAGAAAGTTTTACAACACTTCTGGAAACAGGGGTTTAGATTACCTGGCTAAGAGGTACCAGATAAGAACCATAAAGAAGAGGTTCAGCCATAGTACAATCAATATTCATAGGAAGTATGGCAATCTAGAGATGGCATGACTTGACTAAGAACACTGAAATTCAAAACTATGTGCAGCCAAACAAAATACATCTGAAAGTTACATATGGCCCTTTCACCAGAATTTGCAAATCCTACTTCAGAGAACAGGAGATAATGCCACCCCCTCCACTGCCCTCAGAGTTATCCTACAAGCAAAATTGAAAACAATTTTGAAGGCTGAGATAGCGTCTGCAAGTCAGGCTTCAGTGTTTTCTCTGTCAAGTCAGCCGTCCCCTGCTTGGCTTTTAAGTGGTGAGCCATGTCCCACCCTACAGAGCCAGGCAGAGTCCTCTGTACTCTCAGACCACCAGGCTAATCTCTGTACTGTGCCATACGCATGCCAGTCCCACATTCATTCCTACCACCATCCTTGGCTCATCCCTTCCATGACCTCAAATGGCTTCACCCTTCCTAGGCCAAGCCAAATCTAACCTATCTTTGATTTTGTTCATTTGTGTGTGTGTGTTTATTTTTTTTAATCCATGCAAAGAGCACCGAAGAGGGATGAATGAATTCAAACTACTTTGGTGGGGGTAGGGAAGGCTTCATAGAGAGGTGCCTATGTGTGCAGGGTATAGAAGGAAGAATGAATGGCTGCCAAGTGGAGGAGTGGGGAAGACCATTCTAGGCAGAGGGAAGAGCATGTGCAAAGTCTTGAAAGAGTCCTGAAAGCCATGGCAGGCTTGTAGAGATAACAGGCTGGAGAAGGCTATAGTCAGAAGGAGAAGACACTTGTTTGCCTCACTGAGGTATAGGACTTGATCCTGGAGACAAAAGGATCTGATTTTGGTCAAGGCCCCTAGTCAAGTCCATATCTTCCATGGAGTCTGCTCTTGCCATGCAAGTATCTCCTTCCTCCACAGTCCTACAGCTCTTGACAACCTTGCCACACAATCAGGTGTTATTACTCACAGCTCTGAGGGCAGAAGCCCCTTTATTTTTTTTTAACTTCTGTATCCTAAAAGCGCCTCAGAGTGTCAAGCAAGTAAATGCTCCGTAAATTCCCAGGACTGATTGATTCAAATTCCTCTAGGGGGTGGATTAAGTAAACCAGGTTCTAGAGGTAAGAGTAGGGAAACCTCTAAATCAAAGTCACTACAGACCTTACTGTTGGCCACAAGTGACAGGATCCAGGACAACAAAAGTTAACTTAAAAAGCAACCACCCTTGACTTCCATGAACTTGGACTCCTTTCCCTTTCTGCCCAGCTTTGCCCCACTACCCAAGCTGAGATTCACTCCTACTCCCCCTGGGAATACTGGGCCAAAGGGAAGGTAACAGCACATCTCTGGTTTTGAACATACCCCGTTAACTGGGAGGGCAGGGGACAATCAATGCATTGAGCAAATGCATCTGGCCCTGAAATGAGAGAGTGTGTCTGCTCCTGTGCTTAAATGCCAAGTTGCAGGAGGTTACCATAGCAACTCCAGCAGGGTGCTGCAGTGGGCAGCTTTGCACAGAGGTGCAGAAAAGCCATTCTTTAACATCTGGGCTTTTGCTGTGCACATTGGACCCTAGTAGCCAAATCATGGCTTTAGGCCCTGCTTTGGGATTCTGCAAAAAACGAACTGGAATTTTGAATACCTGTTAGCTCAATCTTTTTTTTTTCATGTACCACACATGTTCCTCTTCATGCACAGTAAACACTGCATGTAGAGCCCAAAATAGGCTCTTTAGAAACAAATAATTCCCTATACTCATTCTTACACATGACAATGAACAGATTTTACTTGCACATCAGCATGACTTCAACACAAAATTTACATCCACCGAATAACCCAGCAATTACACATTTTAATCAACAGCGTATCCACAATGTCAGCATTCCCAGCCAGTCCCCAGTTTTTATTGTGTTATTAGTACATTTTTAACGCAAAACTAAATAATGCCATCAAGGCTGTAGGTTGGGCTTAACGGGGTCTACTGAGCTGTACTCCAGGAACTGTGAACCAACTTTTCAAAGGACCAGGCAATTTTTGAAATTATTTTTCCATAGGGGCTGGAGAGTGGGGGTTTACTCATCCACTTCTTAATGTTTTATGTCTCATAAGGAAAGAGCATGAAGAGGATGTGAAATAGCATTCCATTTGTGGTTTCAACCTACATACGGCCATCAGGAAGCCATGTCCCTACAAAGTGAACTTTAATTGGTCGGGCAGTCAATAGATGAAACAGCTTCCTGGACATTCTCACTTTTTTTTTGTGGATCTAGAAACTTACTTGTGGTTATATTTTAATTCTCTCCTGGGCAAAATAAGAATGATTTATAGCAGCACTAAAGAAATGGATCGCATGGTGGGCGTGCACAGCAGGGTGAGATGGATCTGCACATGGAGAAGTAAAGGAAATTTTGGTCAACAAAGTCACATGAACCTGTGGTACTTGGCAAGATGCTGGAGCAGGACTACAGTATCTTTGCAGCTTGGAAGTGAAAAAAGAGGGGTGGATTAGAAGTGATGCAGAAGTGTCAGTATCTGAAGGAGTTTTGTGGCCTAAGGAAATTAAAATAGGGATACCAAGAGAGAGATGTAAATAAATAAACCAAGGAAGGAAGAGCTTCTTGGCCAGGGAGGCTATTCTTTGAGCAGGAATGCCTATCTATCTAAGGGAGCTGGAGAACAAAGATGCCAGTGTTAACAGACTACAGTTGGATGATTTGTTCATCCAAGGAATTGGAGATGTGGAGGTGTCTGTAAGGAGGTGTCTGTTACATGTAAGCATGGAGGTAGGACTTGGTCCATCCTGGTGTCAGGATGGACACCAGGGGTGTAGGAAACTTCCGTTCTGAAAGAAGGCCAGAGAGTATCAGCAACCTGGTGACAGAAAAAGAGCTCTCAGTGAGTGAATACTGGAGATTCAGCCAGTGCAATCTGGCCTGCACATACCTGGCTAGGTGGGCACTGGATACCTATTTCTAATTCCCCCAGGGGATGCTGTGGGTGGGGATGGGGGCCCAGGGGGTGTGAAGCAAAGAACTGAGCATGTGGCCTAGGAGTGCGAAAAGGGCTTCTGGGAGGTGAGCTGGGAACTGCCAAGAAGTGCCCTGTCAACGTGCTTCTGAATGAAAGCTGGGAGGTCAAGGCTGGGAAAGGTTTCAGAGAGACTCCTGCAACCTGTTCCTTTGGGGCAGGGCAGCTGAGGGGAGGTGGAAGGCCCAGCTTTGAGGCGCCAGTCTGCAAGTCGGTATGGAGAATGGTCTGGGAATGGGGCGGATCCAGGGAGGTAGGAGTGGGGGAGGGGAGGTCGCCGGCGAGTGGGTGTGGAGAGCGAGCCCGAGTTGGGGGGTGAGGGCGCCGGGCCAGCGCCTCGACCTCCCCCGGGACTCACCCAGCACGAAGTAAGGCAGCTCCGTGTTCTCCAGGTCGTCCACCACGACCATTTCTCCCGGGAAGTCGTTGCGTACCGAGAAGAGGAGCTTGGGCTCGGAGGCCGAGGGGCTGTGCATGATACTCAGGTCGTTCTCGCGCAGGAAAGGCAGCGCCGACACCGTGATGCTCTTGAGCTTGCACTCCAGCTCCTTGGAAGGATCCACGTCGCCCGCGGCCGTGGCCAGCACCGCCGCCGGCCCCCAGCAGCAGGCGAGCAGGGCGCAGAGCCCGGCTAAAGCCATCTTGAGCCCCGGCCGCCTTCCTCCCAGCGCCGCGAAGGTGGGGGAGGCAGCGAGCGGGAGGGAGCGAGCGAGCGAGCGCGGGAGGCGGGGGACGTTGGGGAGGAGATGTGGAGCCGGGAAAGCTCTGGTCCCCGGAATGAGATGCCGCTTGCCTGGTGCAGGGCTTAAGCGCTGATGCCTGGAGAGCCCGCGCTCTTTGTTTCCCGGAGCTGCTTATCTGGGGAAGGGAAAAGGGGGTGGGGGGAGGTGGGGAGTGGAGAAAAGGAGAAGGAAGGACGTCGGAGGAAAGAGGAAGGGAGCTGAAGATTCTAGGGAATCAGGTCAGCCCCCAGTAGGCTGCAGGTGCTGCCGCCTTTCTCCTCCTTTGCATCCCTCAGCAGGAGCACGCTCCTGGCTATAAACTAGCTGCACAGCTTTTTTTTTTTTTTTTAAACCGTTTTTGCAATGCAAAATATTCCCTCTCGCATTATCTTCCAGATGCCTTGGGAAGGGCGCACACCCCTTATAAGGTGCTTCCTCAGAGCAGGTGATGGGGGTCTCTAGATCCAAATACGCCCCCAGTTATTTTGTAGATGTAGGTGGTCCCATTCTTGTCTTCTTTACCCACTAAAATTGGATTTGTATATTGGATAAGCGTGTGCTGGTATAAATGCACGTGTGTATTATTACTCAGCACTACTTTGCAGAAATATTTAAAGGAAATATTCTGTATGTAGATATACATAGATGGTATGAATAGCAAAGAAAAAAGCCAGTGTACTGCATACAGTTAAGCAGGAGACCCGAACTTTTATTTGCAATTTCTCTCTGCCTCTTCTGTTTCATTTCTGTTACAAACGTTATCTATGATAAGCAATATAAAGATAATTTGGGGCATGCTATAATTGAGAGAAAAAGTACAGCTAGCTCAAAGAAATGTTGAGCTTTTAGTTTTAGAGAATCTAGTAAACAGAACAGAGCTGGAAGAAAATTTGAGAAAAACAAAGTTTCTAAGCATCCTTAACAAATGGAAAAGGAATAAAAGTATATCCTTGGGCATGGGCCAAGTCAATCCCAGCCTAATCAAGAGTAGAGCAGGGTAGATAACAACAACAACATCAACAACAAAAACCCATATAAATTTTCTTTCCATTAGTGCTGGACAGTGATACCTTAACAAAATAACGACAGGAAACTGTGATAGAAAAGTGATGCGTGTATGTGCTGGTATCTGATGATTAACTGAACTTTCACATGATAACCTATAACTTATTTCAAAAGTTTGCCAAAACTACACAACACTGTAAATCAACTATGCTTCAATTTTTAAAAAGTTTGCCCTTCCAACGTCATTTATTCAGTGCTGACTTAAATACTAGGTGCTGTAAGACTGTGTTATAAATAACTCCTCATCTCTAGGAATTTAATGTACCACCCTCTTCAAAGAGGACCCCCACTTTAGAAACAATTTCATTCTCATTCTAGCTGGTGTCAATTTATTGGCATATGTGAATGTATGTCCTTTAAAAGAATTTTTAAAAGCTTTTGCCATATATTTCACAAGGTTACTCTAGTTGATGAATGGGAATAGAGAAAATGAGACATATTTAAGGTCATGTTTAAGGAGTGAAAGGCCTGCTTACCAGAAAAGAGAACAAAAATACTTTATTACAAGTTGTTTTTGTTTTTTTAATTTGACATATCTGAGAACTAACCCAGAGATATATTACCATGTAGCATTGCAAAGTACTGCAAAAACCATTTATCAGCTAATGACCTTTCTAAAACTCATCTTCATAGGAGATACTGCGGGAGAGAAAGACCCCATGACACTTTTTTTGCCTACTCTCTCTAGCATAAAAAAGCAGTATTAACTTAGTTACTCAAGGTTTACCATTGAAAAATCAGAGCAGATAACAAGAAAATACACTTAGTCTTAGAATGTGAGAAATGGCATGAAACTACCAGATCATCTATTAGTCCAGTCTCTCATTTAACAGGTGAGGAAGTTGAGGACAGTGAAATACCGAGGTGTTTTACCCAAGATCAATATGCCAAGAAGGGGTGGGGGAGCTAAGGCCACAAACAAGATTTCTTTGCCTAGGGCTTTCTTCACTACACAGTTATGGGACATCTAGGTGTACCCATGGATAGTCGTTGGACTTAATGGCCCCCAGTAATTCATTCAATAAACATCTGCATACCTACCATATGCTGTGCACTAGACTAAGCATCGGCAGATTCTAGGAAAAAATATTGTTCCTGCTTTTGAGTAGCATATAATCTATTATTGTTTTGAAATCTTTCTCCCCAATTTTCTGATGTGTCTTGAGTCATTTTAGAAAACGTGAGTGAACCATTTGATGTTGATTTGCTAATAAGTCAATATCTACTCTGCCTATCTGTAGTCATTTTTACATGCTTACATTTTACCTGCTTTCTTATTCACAGTTACAAGAAAAAGAGTACATGGATCAAATGTCCATTTAAAAGTCTATATTGAGGCTCCCCTGGTGATGCAGTGGTTAAGAATCCGCCTGCCATTGCAGGGGACACGGGGTTCGAGCCCTGGTCCGGGAAGATCCCACATGCCGCGGAGAAACTAAGCCCAAGCGCCACAACTATTGAGCTCGCGTGCCACAACTACTGAAGCCCGCGCGCCTAGAACCCGTGCTCCACAACAAGAGAAGCCACCACAATGAGAAGCCTGCGCACTGCAAGGAAGAGTAGCCCCTGCTCGCCGCAACTAGAGAAAGCCCGTGCACAGCAACGAAGACCCAACGCAGCCAAAAATAAATAAATAAATAAAAAATTTAAAGTATATATATGTATATATATATATAGATAGATAGATAGATAGATAGATACGATCAAGTTACTTTAAAAAAAAAGTGTATACTGAGTTGGAAAGACTTGGAATTGGTGTCTCAAGCCTTTAAAGACCTCCTTCTCTGTGGAAGGGTCAAGCAAGAAGACTATGCAAATAAAAAGAGATAATATATTGCCAGGGCACTGGATTCCTGTAAACATGCATACACTGTCACATGGCCTTCTTTTAGGGAATTAAGTACCTAGAGATGGGGGAGTGAGTGAAGTTCGCAGAAACTAGACCATCTATTCTGTACGATGTTTTACATTTAAATGGGGCTAGGAGAAATTTGTGTGCATCTACATAATTACCTTTCTGTACAGGCAACATGATGTAGTGAGACAACAGACTTGAAGTCAAGTCTCAACTCCATCATTTACTTATTTGGAGATGAGCCTGGACCATTCTTATCTTCATTGTCCCCCTCAATAAAATGGGGCTCGTGATCTCTGCCCATCGCACAGGCCACAGATAATATAAGTACAAGTACTTATACTTGTTTTCTCCTGAGGTCCAAATTCCTATATTCCAGTACCAACGGCCTTGCTCCTTGACCCTTATAATAGCTTGTGAATGCTTTCCCTGCTCTTAACCTATTCTTCAGACAACTACCAGATTGATCTTCATGAAATCTTGCTTTCCTCATGCCATTCTAAAGTTTTTCTCTCCCTACAGGATAAAGTTCAAACACCATAGTTTCGAAATTCAAACCCTCTTCCAAGTTTCATATGATTTATTCTCTTAGATGTATTGCTTACTACACTATCCCCTTCCCCTCCCCCCACAACACACACACACATCCCCATCGAATTAAAGCCCGTTCTCCATGGTCACTCCTCCCACACCATTCTGTCCACCTGGAGCGCACCACTCAGTGTTCTCCAGATTGTCCCTTCTCTGCAGGCAAATCTCAGGCCTTATCGATGTAGTGAGACTTTCCATCACTCCCTTCTCTCATAGCTCCTCTCACAGAGCCCTTACACACACACACACACACACACCACATTAGGAGGCCAAGGGTCATATCCCAATACAGTGTGTTGCATTCAACATTCTTATTAGAAAAATAGAAACAATAATACATGCTTTTTAGAATAGGTGTGAGAAGGAAATGAGAGTATGTATATAAAGAATTTAATGTTTTAGGCATTTAATTGGTGCTCAGTAATGATATTTTGCCATTATCTGCTCTTCAATTATTTCAGAAAGAAAATAGGCTTCTTTCATGAGACTTTCATGAGTTGTTTTTTCCCATGTAGTAGCCAAAAGCAAACTAAATGATTTATGCTCTTTGGTGTATTTCCAGGATAAATGATTGTCTATATCCACCAAAAGAAGGAAGATCATTCATAGCAGGTTTACTCATAATAGACAAAAATGGAAGCAACCCAAATATGCATCAATAGGAAAATGGGTAAATAGCATTTAGTCATGTGATGGAATACTACACAGCAGTAAAAAAAAAAAAAAAAAACACTCAACTATGTGGGTGAATCTTGCAGACATAATAAGTGAATGAAACCAGACACAGAAGAGTGTATAAGAGCCTACATTTATGAACTTCAAGACCAGGTAACATTAATCTTTGGTGCTAGAAGTCAGAATAGTGGTTATCTGTATGAGGAGGGGAGTTTTGACTGAGAATGTCAGGACGAGCTTCCTGGAAATGCTGTGGGTGGTGGTCACATGGATGCATATTTAGGGAAAAATTTATCAAACTGTACACTTGTGGAATTTTGTGATGTCTATTATACCTCAATAAAGTGTTTTTTACATGGCTTAGGACTCCATAGGAGAAGAAAGCAGAGGCAAGTTTTTCTTTTTACAAGTTGTTTTCTTGTTTCCCAACTCTATACCCCCTTTACTTCTCCTTTAGAGGTTTTGGAAATTTTATCTTTCTTTCCATCGAGATTGGTAATCATTTATGCAACTACTTTCATTCACCCACTCCTTTCTACTATTTTTATGAGAGTCTTAACATTTGGCGTCTTGTCATCTGGAACAAGTTCAGGGGGCCTCTGTCTCTAGGAAGCACAGGAGTAAATAACTCAGGAGTTGGACAGCAGCAGATTTAGACTTTCACTGGATATTATTTTACTTAGTAAACTATCATTATTTTTTACTTAGATATTTTATCCTGAGGACTCTTCTCTGACATGTTTTGTTAGCTTAGGCAAACAGATACCTACAGTATGGAGAGGCAAGGTCAAACCTATATAAGATACAGAGGAGGGAATGGAGGTGAAAGAGATGGGTGGGGCTCAGGGTGTATATGTGAGGAATATTTCTAATTTTCCCCATTTAGTCAGAACATCTGGCTCCCTGATGCTTTTTAGATAATCCTGATATATATACTATTTTGGCATTCATTAAGCTTCTGCATACTTTTCTTTTTCCTAGTTCTTTACAAAAATAATCTTTAATGTTGCTCTCTATTTTTAAAATAAACTAAATTGAAACACGTCTCTCCCTTTTTGACTCTGTATTTTCCTCTCCATATTTCCCCCATCATACAAGTTAGTATGAACCCCTCACATTCCTTTGCCAGCTCCCACCCCCAGCTCTTCTGTTGAATTGGATTCTTTCTTCAACTATTACTCTCCCATGCTCTGCCAAATTTTAGTGTAGTATGCTAGTTAGCTGGGCATAATTCAGTTTTGCATCCTCATTAGGACTTTAAGAATATATTTCACACTCTTTGATTCAAAGTTAATATTTTCTTTCTTTACTCTTTCCTCCCCACCTCCCCATCTCTCCCTGTCTCTATCTCTGTCTCTTTCTTTCTTCCTTTCTCTCCTCTCAATTCACAGGCTCAGCAACAGCACCTGCTTCACAGAAACAAGGCTGTTCCTGTTCTGATTTCTCTAGTCTTCCTTTAAAAACCAAGTGGAGATTCACAATCCCTCTTCCTGATACACACTGAAGTGAAAGGAGGCATGCAGAAGGAAACCACCACGGGCAAAACAATTCATTCTTTTGGAAGCAGGACAATTTCTTTCCCCTAAATTTCTCCCCAGAAACCTGAACCTGAAGTTCTTCTCTTTGCCTTTGTCTTTACAATCCTGGTTTGGGGACAGAATGTTTCTTGATTTAGCTGTTCAGAGTATCTAAATCTGTTTCTCTCTGTACTCACTGAGTCCCTGCCATCTTTTGCCTCTCTCTCCTGTATCTCTGGTGTGTGTGTGTGTGTGTGTGTGTGTGTGTGTGTGTGTGTGTGTTCTCTCTGTACTCACTGAGTCCCTGCCATCTTTTGCCTCTCTCTCCTGTATCTCTGGTGTGTGTGTGTGTGTGTGTGTGTGTGTGAGAGAGAGAGAGAGAGAGAGAGAGAGAGAGAATATGCTGTGAGATAAGTATTCTCACCTGGGGACTCATTTCTAATTAAGCAATTCAGGACCAAGACCAAGAGGCTAAAACGAACAAAACAGAATAAAACCTCAGATTAGAAGGAAAATGGCTCAAATGGGTCACCATCTCTGCTAGTTCTAGTTAAGCAAGCAAACAAAATGGTCTGGGACAAATGATTATCTTAGGAAGATTAGAAGAAAATGTAATTAGCTCCCAAGTTTCTTCCTGTTTCCTCAGCCTTCTTTCACTCTCCAACTCCCCAGTCGTGAATTTATCCAAGCCTCCCTTATCCACACCAAAAAAAGTCCCTACTGCAAAGCTGGGAGGGTTAACAGAGCTGGTAGCCCCGCCAGTCAGCTAATCAAAGGAGACAGCCGGTGAGGCCCCGAGCCCGCCCCTAGCCGAGCCGCCCAGCCAATGGGAGCTTGTGGGGAGTGTGGCGCTGCGTCCCATTGGCTGCCTACCTAAGTGCATAAGAAAGAAAGAGAGAGGCAGGCAGGGGAGCATTGTTATCTTAAGACACTCAGCTGGTGCTTGAGTCTGCAGGTGAAACTGCCTAGGTACGGAGCTCGGAGTCGGAGCAGAGACACGCCGGGCTGCAGCCTGGGATGGAATCCGCCCGCCTCGGAAGCTGCTCTGCCCGCGGCTGGTCGGGCAGCCCGTTCGCTGAGCTCGGAGGATCCCGTTAGCACTTGCCCAGGGATGTGCACCTGCCGTGCGCGGCGAGCGCCTGGGCAGGTCTGCAGGCATACGAGGGAGCGGTGAAGCAGGAGGAACTGTCTCTACCCATGTGCAAGGCAGTGATTCCGGGAGAGAGACAGGGTGCGTGAGTCTCTTTAGAGTTGGAAGGAAGGCACGATCTTGGTTTTCTCTTCGGAGGAGGGACAGAGGACTCCCCGGGTCGGGTTTGGTGCTTTCCTTCCCTCTCCACCCGCGTGCGCCCCGGCCCAGCGTCGAAGCTCCACTTCAAACATGCTGTGGGTGCCGGGCATCCTTGCTGCTCAGCTGGAAGGCAGCAGGCAAGTGGTCTGACGGCGGCGGCGGCGGCGGCGGCGGCGGCGGCGGCGGCGGCAGCAGCGGCAGCAGCAGCAAAGCGGGGAGCAAGGAATTTGAAAAGAGACATCGGCTCCCTTTCACACGCTGAGGGGGAGGCATTCACGTTTCCCCAAATGAGAAGGAGCCACGAGAAATCATGAAGTAAAAACTTTGGAAAGCTGCCACTGGAGATGTTGCACAAAATCCTGGAATCTTTCAGGAGTCTCCTACCAATCGGTGGAGGTTTGGGGAGCAGCTGATACAGCAAGGAGGGCTCTTGCAAGGATTCAAGGTAACAGTGCAGGGTTTTGGTGGTTTTTCTCCATCCCCCTTTCGTTATGTTTTTGGTGTGTCTCTTGGTAAGGGGATCGTTTTGCCCTCCTACAACCCTCTTGCCCTGGTGCCTGGCAGTTGCAGGCAGAGGGAATGATCCCCCCCCCCACTCTTAGTTTCTGTCTTGTGGAGCTGAGCAGTGGACTTTGGGGTTTAGCTAGAGATCGTCCTATTATTGCCTCCTGGTGTTGCACGGCTGCCGCACGACTTGGGCACTCTGCCTGACCTATATTGCTTTTGCCGGGTTTAAGTCCTCAAAGTTAGTGCAACTCACATTAGCTTCAGAAAATCCAATCGGACTGCATAATTGCAGAAGATGACAAGGACTTCTGCATGCCCAGCAGTTGCCGGACTGAACTGTACACGGTTCACTATGTTTGGGATGGAGGTTGTGATACATGATAACACATGTTCACAGGTATTCACATGTTCCTAGAGCTATATTCACATGTCCATAGAGCTCCCTGGTATGTCTCTAGAGGCCTGTCTCTTTCTCCCATGCACATGCAGCCAAGAAAAAAAAAAAAACAGATTGAAGAGTGAACCCTGTGTGTTGCAAATAGTCTCCCCGGGTGGTAGCAGAAACCCCATTGATTGAGTTGAACCTGGCAGTGCGCTGGAGACACTGGGGAGAGCATTGCTGTGCTGGAAGGAGGGACACACTGAGATTATCTGGTGATCTCTCTCTCTCCCTGGTTCTGTGATCATCTGGGTACACAGTCTAATGCTGCCTATGGTATGTGTGTGTGTATATATATGTGTGTGCCTGTGCTCACAGCTGTATGCAGGAAGCAGGCTGCCGCTAGAAGAAGCATGCTTGTGCAGCTCTCTGCCCAGGCCCCAGATGCCTGGAGTGTTCCTTCCTAGTAGAAACATGAACTTGGGAGCTGCTCTTCCAGCCCAGGGGAGTTTTCTCTTCACTAAGCAGTCCCTCTGCATGGTACATATTTATCCAGAGTATATAGACCTAAGCCAAATATGAACTAATAATCAAGCTAATGCACTGTAACATGATTGAACAGACCCCTCCATAAGGAACTGTGTGTGTGCTCTTCTTAGCTCTGGGAGTCAGGTGTCCCGAGCAGGAGCAAATGTTTTGTTAAAAGGATAACAATTATAACAAGCCAGGCTTCTAGCTGCATAATCTGAGCTTTATCCAGCAGGGACAATGATCTGTCAGCACAGACCAATCTGGAGGATAAAAGGTGTATTGTAAGTCAAGTATGTCTGCCTCTGTCCTTCTCCAGACATGTGCATGTTGAAGGGACACTCTTTCTGACCATGCCTCCTGGAATACAGGGCAATGCCAGTATTAACCAAGCAGCTAAAGTATTTTACAAAATCCCCTGGGGGGCAGTCTGATGACATCAGGCAACAGCAAAGTGATGTTCGAGTTTGTGTGTTTTCCCTCTTGACTTCACACAGTTATGTGTATGTTATTTGTTTAAGGCAGGACCCTCTGGAGTTCCCTCCCATCCAGAATAAGTTGCTTTGCAGCACCGGGGGCATGACCAAGCAATGCTGACACAATGATCCTGAAACCTTATCAATATCATAGCTGTTGCTATACATATATATACCTTCTTTTTAGCTGCTGCCTACTCTGGGGAAAGATGCATGCTTTGCTTCTTTGAGGAGCGATATGATTTGAGCTGGTACAGAGCCTGGATACTGTGAAATGTTTGCGGGAAAGGAAGCAAATGGTCTTCCCTGTTGGAGGGCAACTGGCACCAAAGGGTTTAACAGCTATTCTGCAGCCATGGAGAAGACAGAAGCATCCCTGACTCTTGCTTCTCCCTCCTCACCAAAAATGGGGCTGGCTTTATCTCCCAGAATGGAGTGCTGTGTGCTGCAGTATGGCCACAAGAAAGGAGAAAAGGAGGGAAGGGCTGGGGAGGGAGGAGGGTTCCTGCTCTGCTAGCATTGGGCCAGACTCATGGGTGGGGAGCATCTTCCCCATTTAGGCCCTTAAGATCATCCTCTGGGTTTTCCCTTCTGGCCTCCTAACAGGTTGTTTACTGAGCAAGGCCAGAGGGCAAAGAACATCCCTGTATCATCAACTCCTTCTGATGCCCTTTCCCAAGACACAGGCCAGCTGCTGGGGAGTGTCGCACAAAAAACATCCCCTCTGAGACGGTGCTCCAAAGTCCCTCCCCAGCTCACAAACAAGAGGTAATCAGAAGGGACTGGAGACATCTGCGTGGGCACTTTCTGCTGAGTGGGATGCTTAGTGTTGAGAGTTCCCAGTTAGTGTTTTGTTTTCCCCACTGTGCTGTGTATTTTGGGTGATTCAACTCCTTCTCTTAGATAATAAGACCTTGTATACATTTTATAATTGCATACTCTTCCAAAGGGTTGGGAGCATTTTAGGAAGCTCATCCCATTAATCCTCACACGCCTTATAGCCTCATTTATCTTTGATTACCCTAAGAAAGAGACTAGAATGAGTTTAGCCTCCTTCTTGGAAAAAGGAGGGCAGAGGACCTTGGAAAGGTTTTACTCTGGGTCACACAGCACTTAAGGGAACCTATGGAGTAGGGTGTGGGTCTCATCATTCCCAAACCATCCCCAGTCTCTCTGTGACTCCTCCTAAGGAATGGGTTAATCTTAGTAACTGTGATTTGATTCAGCTGTTCTGTACTTGACAGGAATGGGAGATTGCAATGACATAGGCTTTGCCTCTGGCTCCGACCTAAGGGCTGTGAGGGATAAAAGTCTTATAAGACTTTGTCTTTGCCCTCAATGATCTTACATTCTAGTTAGGAAAATAGGCTTACATCTGGGAAAAAGGTAAATGACACCATACATTCTAAACAGCAGTTCAATACAAGAGACTCTTGAGGCTGACCTAATTAATCTACAATTGATTTGTATAGATAATAGAGCTATCAGTATTCCAAGGAAGGAGAATTTGAGTTGTGCCATGGGAGATAGGGTGGGATTTGTTTGGAGAGGGAGAAATGGGAAAAAGATTCCAGTTGACAGAGAGGCTAACTGCAGCACAGCTGAGAAGGCTGGAAACTTCAAGGCTTGCATGTTTCCTTGGGGTTTGCCCTAAACCACTTCTCCAGTTGGATCCTGGAAACGGCTTACACCTGGGTTAATTACTTGAAGCATGTATTGGCCTAGAGGAAGCTGCCCTCAGATCAGGCAGAGGGCTTTGAAATGTTGGACATCTCATTAGGCACCGAAAATTACCTAAGCCTTCTACCCACCCTCAAGCCTAATCCATATATTATGGGAAAAATAGTGCTCAAGGTCAGGGAGCTTAACAACATATCAAAAATTTTGGAGAAAGATATTGGGGGAAAGTAGGCAAATTTCAAGAGAACACGAGAAAATCTTCTCATATATTTTTTTAGACTCAGAATCTCCTAAGAGAGAGCCTTGATTTCCCTTCATTTCCTGTTTCCCCACCCAAATATCCCGATTGGGGTTTACTTGGAGCCAGCAAAATGCCAAAGCCCTCAGGCATTTAGCATTGAGGAGAAGATTTTCAGTCTTAAGATTCTTGGCGTGCCCATGTACAAAACCTCTCATCTCCCCTCCTTTTCCTTTTTAATAAAACATATGCTGTAGCAGTCACAAAGGAGGAGACCACAAAAGCAGAAGGGGTGGGCGTGGTATTGCCCACAGCTGTACCAAGAGGTACTCTGATTGCTCAGCTGAACAGCAGAGCCGGGAGGTAGTCTGCCAGCCTGGGCAGTACCAAGGGAGGACCAAGGGCTGCATGGCACCAGGAGAGGGCTTTGACTGGTCAGCCACACACATTTGCTACAACAGTGAGCCTTGTTTCCCAGAGAAAAGGTCAAGGGAAAACATAGGTCCTGTGAGAGGACTGGTGAAACCCTATTCCTTGGTCTTCACTTGATTTGAGACATCTATTCGCTCTACCTGTCATTGGTTACTTGGGTGGCCCCTTCTGACATGGACAAAATTCCAGTGGGGCGCTGAGATTGGAATGACTTGCCTAAAGTCATGCCATCATTGCTCTCAGGTCAAGAGGAAAATCCCCAAGAACATGGTCTGTTTGATTGCTTCGCCCCAGGAGTTCATTCTGAGGACAAGTCCTGAGGGATATGGATTTTCTCTTGAAAATTCTCCCCAGGTCTTGTTGTCACCTTTGTTTCCTGTGTTAAATGACCCTGCAGCTGGTGGGTGGGTCTGAAGCATTTTTTCTTTATTATTCACAAGTATCTGCTGCCACGTTTGGGGGCTAAGGTAGAGGTCCAGGCCCATGGGCGTGTATGTGGCTAGTGATTGTAGGCTAAAGCCTCTTCCATTTGGGAGTGAAGAGAGAGGCAACTCAGTTATACTTCAGACTGTGGGCAGCGTTGGATGGGTTTTATCTGACCAATGGGTCTCATCTGATCTCTCTGGAAGCTGTCACTCTGCCATGCAGATGGAAGTAAAGTTGAGGAACATCATTATAGCATGGAATCCTCAACAGCCAGTTCCGTCATTCCTTTTACTGAAGCTCACATGAAATGCAAATATACCTGGAATGCTGGATTGAGCGAAGGGTGGGCAATCTGATACCTCATGGGACTGAGCGTTGCCTCACACTGTACTGTTCATATGGTGGCCACTGGCTACATGTAGCTCTTGGAGCACTTGGATTGCATGTTGTCAGTGTAAAAATACACACTGAATTTTGAAGACTTGGCTTAAAGGAAAAGAATGTCAACTATCTCAGCACTGTTTCTTTTAATATTGATTACACGTTAAGATGATAATATTCTGGATCTATTGGGTTAAATAAAATATATTAAGATTAGTTTCACCCATTTCCTTTTACTTTCTAATGTGGCTATTAGAAAAGTTAAAATTATATATGTGGCTCTCATTCTATTTCTTTTGGGCAGTGCTGGTCTAATCCTGCAGAGTAGTGACAACGAATGTGGATAAAGGACAGAGGCTTGAAACAAGAGGAGCCAGAAACATACAAAGAGAGAACATGGAGGGAGGGATTGTGAGTAGCCCAGAGAGTGTCTGGTCATGTATTTCTGAAATCGAAAGCCAAGGAGGGCACAGATAGCTTAAGTTGGCTTATTTGATGGAGACCTTATCAACAGTGACTCAGCCCACCCTAAGCATTTGTGGAGCATTGCCGCTCCCAGTTCACATGCAAACAATCATCAGGTAGGAGGCCTGGGGATTTTATCCTAATATTTTTGTGTTTCTGCCTGACAGTAGAAATAACCAAGTTAATTATCTTTAGGGTCTCACTCCGAAGTCTGAGGACACAGCAATTGGGATTAGCTGGGTCCGTTTGACTTTCACATCTCTTCCTTCTCATGTCTACCATATTATCATCTTTTCTTGGGAGAGTTCTCCTTCAAACCAGTCATGTTGATGGTGTGATGGGGAGAAAGAAAAGTCACTGCTAGATGTTAGAGATTCTTCTGTGGACCTATCAGTAAGAAGAACGGGGAGAAGACATCATGATTGAATTTTATTTAATAAGTATGGATTTGAACTCTATAATTCACTTATCACTATGATCTTATTATTAGCACTTGTTGCAATAAGGTTTGGCCATAACTGGAACTCCTCATATTTGATCAGCATGCTATAGTTTACAAAATGCTTTACAAGCTTTCTCTCACCTGATTTTCACAACACCCCTGTGGGGTGGTTAATATCTCCATTCAAAATTTTCCATGATCTGCTCCCAAACTACCTTTATTACTTTATTTTCTGATCCGTCTCTTTGTATGAACTTCACTCAATCTTGCTTAATCAAACTGGTCTACTTAACTGTTCTTTGGTGTTCACTATGTAAAGTAGGGATCGTTACTCATTTAGCCTCAGTTTTATCATCTATAAAAAAATGATAACGCCCCATCTCTTAATCCGCTGTTCTAAATATTAAATGAGATAAAATACATAAGCAGCCAAACACAATTCCAGGCACATGATAGATGCTCAACAGTTGTCAACATCCTTTCATACAAAACATCCTTCACTTTGATGATCGCCAAGATTAAAATGTCCAAAGGTGAACTCATTATGTACCCATGTCACACATAAAATGATTCCCCTCTCCAAATTCTCTGCTTTGGTTAATGGGACAACCAATCGCCCAGTGACAAAATTAAGAAATACAGTTGTCCTGGGCTCTGCTTTCTCTCACACAGCCCCTCACATCCAATCAATCCCCAATGACAAGCTCTACCTCCTGATGATTTCTCAAAGCCATCCTCCCTCCCCTCCCTCCCCTCCCCCTCCCTCCCCTCCCTCCCCCTTCCCCTCCCTCCCCCCTCCCTCCCCCTTCCCCTCCCTTCCCCTTCCCCCTCCCTCGTCAGCTCTCACCCCTCTCACTTGGACTTTCCCAGTACTTGGTCTCCCTGTCTCCTCTTTTGAGGGCTAGCCAACCCAGCCTCCTCGTTGCAGCTGGGATGATCTTTCAAAACTGTAAATTTGATTATGCTCCTTCCTTTACTGTGGTTCTGCAATGACTCCTCACTACTGTCAGAATAAAACCCAAGTTTCTTAGCATCACAAGCAGGAGACCCTTCACGAGCTGGTCCGGCAGCTTCTCCTTGCATCTCTCCATTTCCCCCTGCTCACCCGAGCTACTTAAACTACAGGCAGTTCCCTCAGTATTCCAAGGATGTTAGATGTGCTATGTTGTTTTCTGGAGAACCTTCCCTTGCCCTGTTCTCTGTTTCCTGAGGGTTATCGAGCTTTAAGACTGTAAGGGTGCTCTCCTCTGTGAAGTCTCCCTGAGACTCTGGGAAGGAATTAATTGTCTCATCCTTTACACCCCTGCACAACTCACTCAGACTCTGTTTTTGTACTATAGCCACCACATTGTAGTGATTTGTTTATATGGCCCTGTCCTGCACTCAGAGGCAGGGTTGGGATTGGGGTTCTCAGACATATTTGTCAGGAACTATTTATTCAGTATATTATGAATATGTGCCAGGTACTTTTCTTAGGCATTGGATATTCTACAGTGAACAGCAGATAAAAGCCCTGCCATCAGGATGCTTATATTCTAGAGGGTAGATAGGAGGATAATTATAATAATGATTATTATTGACATAGCTGATAATAGTAGTACTCTAAGTACACTTTAGTAGTACTTATGTGTCTGGCATTATACTGAAGGCTTTACATACATTAACTCATTTCCTTCACATAATTATTCTATAATTCCCCTTTTAATAAATCCTATATTCCCATTTGACAGATGATGAATTGGAGGCCCAGCAAGGTTAAACAATTTGTTCAAGCTAGTAAGTGGAGTGGCTGACATTCTAACCCAGTTTAGATCCTGAGTTCACATTGCTTATTAGTATGATATCCATAAAGAGGAACATGTAGACAAACGAGATAATTTCAGGTACTAATATGAAGAAAAGTATCAAAATCGAGTATAGTAGGAGAGAGTGATTGCGGTGGTGGTCAGGGAAGGTCTCTTTGAGAAGGGAACATTTAAGTTGGAAACTGATTCGTCAGTTGAGGAAGGTAGAAATCCAAGGGTGGGGTAGAATCTGGGGATCTAAAGAAGAGAAATTGTGGACTCAGTGTAACCAGAGTTCTAGCTGCCGTGACGATCATCCCCCACTGCAGAAGGTACAAGACTCAGTGGCCCAGGGGTGGGGGGGGGGTGATGTCTTAGGGAGCAGCAAATTGCCCACATGTTAGCAAACCCCTCTCCCATCGGTCCACTTGTCCCTTCTGTTCTTTGAGGTTAAGACATATCTCACGAGATGTCTGGTTTGCTGCTCTCCACAGAGGTAGGAGGTGTGGACACACATACGCACGCGTACGCATGTGCGTCCCTGCTCTGCTGAACCACTTTATTTCACTTCTCTCCCATGAATGACGTGTCACTCAGAGCCTTAGTGAAGCGACAGGCACAGGCACAGCAAAGAGGCTGGAGACAACCCAGAGGCATGAGCGAACGGGGAAAAAAAAATATTTTTTAACAAGATGAGAAGTGAATTGGACTGGAGGGAGAAATGGGAATTTCATCAGGGAGGGGCATACAGTCTGGGGGTGCTTCTGAGATGCTGACAGTTGAGCTGGATGGTAGTTTGCACTGTAATTTTTCTTATATATGTATATATCCATACACATATACACACACATACATACATATATATTCACATGCAACACTCCACATATATACACATACATACATATGTATCTTCTCTATGAATATTTCTGGTAAGGTCAAAAAAAGAAATGATTTGGAGAGCAGATAAAACATGGGTGGGGCAAGTTCATACCTATTTAATATATATCCTAAGCCTACTTTATGAAGAAAATTGTACTAGGCTTGTTTTTACTTACATTATCTCATTTAAGTTTTATTACAACATTATGAAGTAAGTATCATTCCTGTTTACAGACAGAAATTGAGGAAGACAAAGCCCAGAGCAGCTGACATTCAACCCTGGGCTCTTGTCCCTGCACCATGCCCTCTGCCTTCCACACAGGAAAGTTCTGAGAGTCAGCAAGGGTGGTAGAAAAGTACCCTGATTTCTGGGTCAGACAAACTTGGGCTTCAGTCTAATCTTGGTCACTCACTAGCTGTGTGACCCTGGATACATTACACAACCTCTCTGAGCTTCAGTATCCCCATCTAGTAAAATGGAGAGGATATCCGCGTACATCATGAAACATAAACATCATGACAGTTAAAGGCAATGATTGAAAAGTATCAGCAAAGTACCCGCCACACAATGGGCATTCAGAAAAAGGCAGCTGCTGTTTTTGTGTCTCCAGGTATTAAAGCTCATAAGACATTGACTTCCATGGAGAGCAGTGATGGCATTTAGTTGTGGTCAGTGAGAGTCAGGTACTAGCTTGGGTATTTTCTGTTGGATGCCAGTGTATCCAGAACTACCTGGCAATGGTTACCATATGCCAGGCACCATGCTAAGTGCTTTCCAGGCATTGCTCATTTAATCACCTAACAACCCTCTGAGAAGGGTTGTTATCTTCTGTTTATAGATGAAGAAATTAAAGTTCAGAGACACTAAATACCCCGAGGTCACACAGCTTGGAAGTGACAGAGCTCAGATTTGAATTCAGGTCTGTCAGATCCCAAAGCCCATGCTCTTCGACACAGGGCTTTCAACGTGATCATTGTCTTAGGTTACGTGCAGGGCAAAGGGCACCTTTGTGATCAAGGAAAGGTTAACTGCCCCGAGGTCTGGGCTACATTGGTTAGGAAGGGGATGAAAGCATTCTTACCCTCAGGGTATTTCTGGAGCAGGCCCAAAAGGTTGGTGCTCATTCAAAAAGGCTGCAAAGTTTCAACTGCAATGCTTTACACATAAAGGGTACTTAAGATGTGTGGGCTGAATATTTCTCAATATTCAGTGCCTCTTTCTCAATACAGGTGTACTCCATTTTCAAAAGAGCAGGCTTTCAAAACAAATAAGAGTTGCGTGTCCTTAGGCTTGGAGGAAAGGTTTCCCTGAATTACACAAGGGTATATTAGCAGTGGTTCTAACCTTTTTAAAAAGCAGTAGAAGACTCTAATCAAATAAATACTTACCTAGAACCCCAATATATGAAGCAGATAAAAGCAAACCTCCCTGACTGAAGCAGGCCTGGGGTCCTGGAGCTCCCTCACCTGTCGCTTCTCTTTCCTCACCTGCAAGTGGTCCCTGAGACACCTCCTTGGAACCTAAAGGCTGTTCAAAAACACATTGAAAACCACCATACTACAGAATTCCTTTAAAAAGCAAGACTTGTGATTCATTTAAAATAACAGGTGACATACTAAAATTGATTTAAAATAGAAGACTCTCATCAATGCCGACACACCTGTGAAGTTCAGGGAGCCTAGGACAAAATCCCTCTTGTTCTCCATGTTCTCAGTGATTGAAGATGCTTGGAATTCAATGCCTAGAACAAATGCCTGCTGTGTGTCAGGTACAGTGCTAGGCACTGAATGTA
Source organism: Mesoplodon densirostris (assembly GCF_025265405.1). Lineage (NCBI taxonomy): Eukaryota > Metazoa > Chordata > Mammalia > Artiodactyla > Ziphiidae > Mesoplodon > Mesoplodon densirostris. The sequence continues at coordinate 157,861,403 of NC_082662.1, read as the reverse complement.
CCAGCTGTGTGATCTTTAAGTCAGTTCTAACCACTGCCTATGAGGTAGATACCATTATTCTCATTTTGAAGATGAAAAAAGTACAGAGAGGTTAAGTCAATTACCCAAGATCTCACAGCTAGAGTGACTAGTGGATCTGGGATTTAAACCCCAGTCATAGGATGGGTTAGAGAGCCAGGGCCTTGCCACCAACCCCTGCAACCTATTCAAGCATGTATGGGGAGGAACAGTGCCTCTCTCGAAGTTTCTTACTTTTTCCAATACTCCTTAGCTGTGAGATTTTCAGAAAAACTCCCTCTGGACCCTCTGGCCTTCAATGACTCTGCTTTCAGAGGGCAGTCAGGTGTCCCAGGAGCCAGGCTGTGGCCCTCCCTCACCCTCCTGTCCTTTCCCTTCCGCGGCCCCAGCCTCAGGAAGAGTCTGGCCATCAGGGCAGGGGGCACCCCGCTCTGTCCCTTACTCCGGGGGCCTTGTATAGCATCGTGAGCCCGGGCTGAGCCAGGGGCGATGGGCGCTCTGGTGGAGTCTGGTAGCCTGGAGATGGGGCTTCCAGGAAGTGTGTGGGGTGGGTCTGCGGAGGGAAGTCCTTGGAATCCCCTTGAGGTATAAGAATGCTTAAGCACTCATTAAGGAGGGCGGGGGCAGTTAATTTCTGCCTCCCCCTCACTCGGTGTTAGCCATTTAGCATATTATAAATACGCCGGCGGGCAGGAGCAAGGGAGGTGGATGAGCAGTGCTCCGGCGGGTGATGGGGTCCTCGGGGGCTCCCCGCACGCGCCTCTTCCGCTTTCCGCAACCTTGGCCCTTTGGGATTTGAGCCCTGCAGGATAACAGAGCAAGGTCAGCATTTTCCTGAAGCCTCGAGGCACTGGAGACCCCTAGAGGCAAAAGGCTGTGTTACAAGCCCCCGGCCTTGAGGCGCAGGCGAGGTTCTTGCCTGGAGGATGCTGAGGAGTGGCTGGAACCTTTGTTAAAACACTTACCTGTAAGTACAGTCCTGGCAAGCTCCAAAGGGACAACGGAGGACGAGTACGTGCGTGCGTGCGTGCGTGTGTGTGTGTGTGTGTGTGTGTGTGTGTGTGTGTTAGAAGCAATACTTTGGTCCTTCCGCCTTCCCTCCCTCTCTGCCCCACCACCTCCATCAAAATATCTTTTCCTCAGGGCCCTTGACACCTCTCAGTAACCTGATCAACTAATTTGTACTGAAGTATTAATGACTAATAATGATTTAATGTGCTGCCCTCTCAATTAACACTTGAGCATTTCGAAAGAGAAATTCACAGATTTTAACCCAAGCAGGAGACTGGTGTTCTTCCCTTTTGAGAGGAACTGTAGGCCCCTCAAAAGGGACCGTACCGACAGCTCCCTATTCAGTACATTTGCTGCATCACTCCTGATCTTAGCAAGGTTTAGAGGCATTATGCAGGGACTCAAGCAGAATTTCCCAAAGGCTTGCTCTAATCCACAGTCCTTAAAAACAGTGCCTTGTGCTGGTGGTGGGAGAACATAAGACACCTCATCTCCTCCTCTTCCTCCTCCAAAGCTAAATGGGGATTTATTTGACTGAGAGAAACCCAAGGCAACTGAGCCCATGACAACACCCCTATAACCTTTGTTAAGAAACCTGCAGTGCAAGAATTGGCCTAGATGCCCACTGATACCTCAATACCATGTCTGTAGAAGTTTAATGTGCTTTCAGTTACAGATGAGATGACCTAGTCATGGGGAGAATAGGCTCAGGGACTACTAACTTGGGTTCAGGTTATTGGCAAGCTCTGCCATGTACTAGCTATATGACCGTGACAAGTTGCTTGCCAAGTTACTATGTAAGCCTCAGTTTCCACATCCGTAAAATGGGTGTATTCTGTACTCATATCATGGGATAGTTTTGAGTATGAAATGAAATAATGCAGAATTAGCACTTCTTATAATGTCTGGTACACACAGAGTGCTCAATAAGTGAGAGTGCTTTTTCTTTATCATCTTATTTTTTTAATTTTAATTATTCTTGCACTATCCCAGATTTTCAGTGCAGGACAGCATACATATGACGGAGGTATTTATTTATTTATTTATTATTTATTTATTTATTTATTTATTTTCCGGTATGCGGGCCTCTCACTGTTGTGGCCTCTCCCGTTGCGGAGCACAGGCTCCGGACACACAGGCTCAGCGGCCATGGCTCACGGGCCCAGCCGCTCCGCGGCATGTGGGATCTTCCCGGACTGGCGCACGAACCCGTGTCCCCTGCATCAGCAGGTGGACTCCCAACCACTGCGCCACCAGGAAAGCCCCATATGAGGTATTTATTACTTAAAGCAGGTGTAGCAACCCAGCCTCTTAGGTGTGGTTGGCTTGATAATGAACTAGATTTCTCTCCAGGTGACAGCACTGTATGAGATTTTTTTTCCTCTGCTTGGTTTCTTTAAATGTACCTCAAAAATGCAGTGAGTGAGGGCTTCCTTGGTGGCGCAATGGTTGAGAGTTCGCCTGCCGATGCAAGGGACATGGGTTCGTGCCCCGGTCTGGGAGGATCCCACATGCCGCGGAGCGGCTTGGCCTGTGAGCCATGGCCTCTGAGCCTGCGTGTCCGGAGCCTGTGCTCCGCAATGGAAGAGGCCACAGCAGTAAGAGGCCCGCGTACTGCAAAAAAAAAAAAAAAAAAAAATGCAGTGAGTGAAATGGATTTAGCAATGACTTAAAAAGACTTAATGCATTTTGGAAAGAAAAGAAAAGCCACAACAAAAACTGGTTTGTTTCTGTGATATATGGTTCATGTGATATGACAAAAATCCATTTTTATGCTTAGGAAAATTGGCTAATTTTAAAACAGTTGACACATGCCATATGCATATAGAGTCATGATAGATTTTGCTCAGGCAAACAACAGAAGAATACAGGGCCAGTGACAGCTCTGTTAGGGCTTTAGTTATTTAAATTCTTATTTAGTGGCAGACCTGCTCCTCATAGGAGAGCAAAGTGAAATGGAAAATGGACTCACTGTGGCCTCAGGTGCTGGATATTTGATCATAAAAATATCAATGACTGAGCCTGGGACACAGACACTGTGTTGTCATGAAATGAGTGAGAAGAGACTGAGGCATCTACCAATATAGCAAGCTTTATGTGCAAGAATGTGGACAGTTTATTATAAAGATATTATCTGGATAAGAGAGGAGAATAGTGCAAAGGACACTGAAATGTTGAGCCACCCTGATTTGGGGCAACTCCTGAGCTTTGCCTGCTCAGTTTTCCCATTGGACACGTGGATGATTTTTAGACTTCAAATATTACTTATAATGTCCTTTAGGATCCTCTGGCTTATAGCTCTGCATAAATAACACTGAACGGGGAATTCCACATATTTTCAGTTCCTGCTAGTTAGGACAAAGAGACTACATGTGAAAATAAATTGCTATAAAAGTTGCACATGAAATAAGGAGTGATTATGAAAAGTTTAAGACAGAGATAAGCCCTCTATTGTCCTGATGTCCCTCCGGTAGATTCTTCCCACGTTCACACCTGTGTAGGTCAGCCAGATACCTGGCCCCATTTATAGCCTCATAATATGCCTTCTATTTGACTCAAAAAAAAAAACCCATTTTATTTTATTTTATTTCATGGGAATATTTAATTAGTGACTGCAGAGGAAAAACGCTGAACAGCTCAGAGAAGGTTTATGGTTCAGGTCTGCAGGACTCAGCAATTTGACATTCTAATCCTGTTATTTCTCACCTTAAACTGAACAGAGCCAGCAGGGTTTTTTTGGTTTTTTTCCCCTCCCCCTAATCCATCTCGCTATTAGGTTTCCTCTCCCCTTGCTTCCCACTCTCATCCTTTGCTTCATTTGCCTTCTTTGTCCTGTTTCCTACTGCATTTTTTCCCCAGGATGTCAAAACCAAACCAAAAAACATCTTCATTTGTGACTGAGCCATGTAAGAGAGAAATTAATTCTTCCTCTCCCTACTTTAATTCCTAGAAGGAGCCCCCCACCCCCGTATCCTCTGTGAACTCGACTACTGAGGTGACTGCGGCCAAGGCCCTACAATGATTGCAGGCAAGAGGCTGAGTGTCCCCAGTTTCCTTCTTAATTATAGACTGTAAACACCTTGAAGGCAGGGTCTGAGTCATCTTTGTCATTGTATCCCCAGCTCCTTGGCACAATACCTAGCCCAGGGGAAACTTTTACTGTTTATGCAATTAAACCAACAAACAAACCTCACTATTTATACCACAGTATTCACTTTTCATTAAGATAGGGGCTTCTGGGAAGTTAACAAGTATTCTTCCTATTAAGGAAATTTAGTATTCAGATTTCAAATGTATAGAATTCCAAAATTAGGGAAGTGTTTTCTTTAAGGCCACGGTTCTCGAAATTTAATGTGCACCTGGGGAACTTGTTAAAATGCAAAATCTTCAGCCCTGACTTCAGAGTCTGATTCTGTAGGTCTTGTGTGAAATTCAGAAAACTGCATTTTAACAAGCAGGTAATATAGAGACCACACTTTGAGAAACACCATTTTAAGTCAATCCAAATGAAATGTTACCCAACTTGGTTTGGTAGAACTTTAATGTCCCTTCAGTAGTTAATGGGTGTCATGTAGAATAAAAGTGTTTGTGCTTGGAAAAGTTGGGGAACAGGGTACTTTCCCCTCTTACACCCATCCCCTCATACACAATTGTAGGTTTACAGTACGTGTAGCATGTTAGAAGATCTGAAAAGTTCTACAATAAAGAAATCGTTTCAACTTTGTTTAACCAAATATTTCCAATATGCCTGGACCTTGAAACTTTTATTTATTTAAATTTAATTTGTTGCTGAACTTAATATGTTGCTTAATTTGATATGGAAAACATTGCCATAAGGGAGTGAGCAACACCTACTGGAAAAAGGTGATATTGCAGCCCAGATCTACTACTAATTAAATTGCCCAAGGAGAGAATGAACAAAGTGAGTGCGGAGTTGGGGGAATCACTAACCGTGGGGATATCTTATAGTCTGGAGGTGTTTGGTATAATAGCCACCATTTGTTAAGCATTTTCTGTTTCCCAGGCATGACTCTACATTTTATTGGTAATATGTACTAACTCATTTATTTCTCAGAACAAGCCATAAGTCAGACACTTTTATTATTCCCATTCACTGAAAATGAAATTGATATTCTGAGAGGCTAATAATTTGCTCAAGATCGCAGAGTTAGGAAGTGATGCAGTGGGATTTGAACCCAGACAGTCTGCCTCTAGAGCCTACCCTGTTAACTGTTCTATCAGCCTCTCCTTCAGTAGTGAGGCTCTGGAAATGTATGCCCGGGAGGAATGACAGCTCCAGCAGACATAACCTGTTCAGAAGCCATGCTACCTCAGTGCCTGAGGATTCTCTCCTATACATGAGGACCTGGGATCATTGCCCCTTATTCATCAGAGAATTTATTATAATGACCACCTGAACCTCTGAAAGATTTTGCTGTAATTAAAGACAGAATGTGCTTAGCAAAACAACCTGACAAAGATGATTCATGGACAGCAATTAGGTGCAGAATTCTGTGCCTACCAAATCCCAAACTGAGTTGAAGATCTGACCATCCTGCTGACACCTTGGTATGGAATGCAGTAGTCTGGCCCTTGTCTTTCTACTCCACTCTCAACTCCCTCATTGTTCCTGAGCATGGGAGGTATCCCTGAAGGACCAAGCTGGGCTGGATGACACAATTCCAATGTTGGCTTTTGGCAAGTTACTTCACCTCCTTGGCCCTTGGTTTTCTAATCTTAATAGAAAGAGGGGAGAAGAGAGACAAATGATACCTACATTATTATAAGAAATAAATTTGCGTATATATATATATATATATATATATATATATACACACACACACACACATACATATATACACAAATATATATGCATACACATATCATATATATATATATACACTGTATATATACATATATACATACATTGTGTGTGTATATGTATATGTACACATATATGTATATATACACATATATACAGTGCTTATGCACAGGGAAGGTGTTCAGCTTCTTGTTCCTGTAATATTAGGGCCTGGAGATGACATGCTACAGTAGGAGACCTTTGAGAAAAGGTCAGTACCTTCAAAGGTGTTAATGTGGACGTAATGGGAAGTCAAAGTTATAACCCTGGGAAGTGTGAAGGAACTGAGGAGTGAGAGGGAATTGGCTTCAAGATCCTGGCTCTCTTCCAAAACGCATGTGAGATGTGGGTCACTGGGACTTACAATCCAACCAGGACTCCTGGTTACTTCAATTTCCTCCTTTGTAAAAATATGGATAATATTAGTTATAGGCATATTTCACTAGGGATCTCTGCATCTTCTTCATTAATGAATGCTGAAGTGTCACATGACAGTGAGGAAGAATTTTCCAACCCTGATTCCCAGAGAATTAATGTGTTCTAAGCATCACTTTACACACCCTACAAACATAAACTATAGAAGCTGCCTCTTTTAAGATCAGGAAGCTGAGATTTAGACAAGTTTGTTATTAGCCTGAGGTCATGTAAGTGGGAGAGGCAGAGTCTGAACCCAACTCAGGTCTGTCTAACCCAAATCCCTGATTCTTCCCCTCCACCACTTGGAGAAGGTAGGGGAGGAAAGAAAGCAGGGGAGACATCTGTGGACTGGCTCTCCAATCATGGGCGCTTAGAAAGAGCTGCTCAAAATCATCTCAGGATCTTTGGGAAATAAACCTACCCAGCACCCCTCTTATACCCCAAGTTCTCTGACTTCCTAAGTCAGCTGTTTCCTGCTGTTATTCTGTACCCATCTCTTAACACAAAATGCTTATGGTGCCTCCAGGCTGACCATCAGCCACCAGCCCCAGAAGCCCAAAGGGATATCTGGTCTTAGTCCTTGGCTACTTCAAAGGTCTCCCTTTCTGAACTTGTTCCTCTGGACTCTGAACCCTGTGACTGTTATGAGGTTTAGTGGAAAGTTCTTTCTTTCCAACCTTAGCACATACACCCACTGAAATGAGTTCTCATGCAATTTTCCTTTGGGTCAGGCCTCATGAATCCTGAGCACAGGGTCAGGAACAGAGCAGAGACAGGGCAGTCCATCCCCTGGGGCTTCACATAAAGCCTGGATGATCAGCTGGTGAGAAGGAGGAGGAAAAGGCGAGGAGTTTAACCAAAGTGGACCTTCTGGAGGCTTTCCTAACCACTCCCACGTGTAGAGTCCTGCTCTTCTACTCATAAGGAGTAAAATTTCTGTTTCACTTATTTCTTCATACAGTAAGTGTTTAAGATCATGACCTCTGACAACTAAGTTGGCTATGGATTTATCATTGTTGGCTGAAGCTGAGCAGTGCGTACAGAGGGGTTCATAACATGATTCTTTCTACTTTTATATATGTTTGGAAAAGTTCTATAATTAAAAGGATAAAAAAAGTTATGGATTCTGGGGTGAAAGAGTCTTGAGCTGAAATTCTAACCCAACAACCAACAACCCAACAACTTTCCTGCTGTGTTATCTGGGGCCAGTGATTTAAATTTTCTGAGCCTTTGTTTTCTTATCAATATAATGGAGTTAATATCTATCTAAAAGGAGCATTGTGGAAACTAAACAGAATAAATAATGAGCTTAGCACAGTGACAAGTCCAAAATAAGTGCTCAATAAATAGCAACTATCAATGTTATTGTTATTATTGTTTATCTTTGTTGTTAGTGATATTCTGTGAGTTCCTTATAGCAAGTACTGTAACTCATTGAGTTTCATTTATTTATTTATTTATTTTTATTTTTATTTTAAAAAAATTTTACTTTATACTGGAGTTTAGTTGATTTACAATGTTGTGTTAGTTTCAAATGTACAGCCAAGTGATTCAGTTATACATATATTTATATATATTTATTTATTCTTTACAGATTCTTTTCCCATTTAGGTTATTACAGACTTACAGAATATTGAGTAGAGTTCCCTGTGTTATACAGTAGGTCCTTGTTGCTTATCTATTTTATATAGAATAGTGTGTCTATGTTAATGCCAAACTCCTAATTTATCCCTCCCCCCAACCCTTCTTCTTTAGTAACCATGAGTTTGTTTTCTAAGTCTGTGAGTCTGTTTCTGTTTTGTATATAAGTTCATTTGTATCATTTTTTTAGATTCCACAAATAAATGATATCATATGATATTTATCTTTCTCTGACTTACTTCACTTAGTATGATAATCTCTAGGTCCATCCATGTTGCTGCAAATGGCACGATTTCATTCTTTTTTGTGGCTGAGTAATATTCCATTGTATATATATACCACATCTTTATCCATTCATCTGTTGATGGACATTTAGGTTGCTTCCATGTCTTGGCTATTGTAAATAGTACAATGAATATCGGGGTGCATGTATCTTTCTGAGGTATGGCCTTCTCCAGATACATGCCCAAGAGTGGGGTTTCTCTATCATATGGTAACTCTATTGTTAGTTTTTTAAGGAACCTCCATACTGTTCTCCATAATGTTTGTGCAAATTTACATTCCCACCAACAGTGTAGGAAGGTTTCCTTTTCTCCACACACTCTCCAGCATTTATTGTTTGTAGACTTTTGTTTTTTATGGCATCTTTATTGGAGTATAATTGCGTTACAATGTTGTGTTAGTTTCTGCTGTATGACAAAGTGAATCAGCTATATGCATACATAAATCCCCATATCCCCACCCTCTTGCGCCTACCTCCCACACTCCCTATACCACCCCTCTGGGTCATCACAAAGCACCAGGCTGATCTCCCTGTGCTATGCAACTGCTTCCCACTAGCTATCTATTTTACGTTTGGTAGTGTATATATGTCTATGCTATACTGTCACTTCGTACCAGCTTATCTTTCCCCTCCCCTGTGTCCTCAAGTCCATTCTCTACATCTGCATCTTTATTCCTGTCCTGCCCCTAGGTTCATCAGAACCATTTTTTTTAGATTCCATATGTTTGTGTTAGCATATGGTATTTGTTTTTCTGACTTATTTCACTTTCTGTGACAGACTCTAGGTCCATCCACCTCACTACAAATAACTCAATTTCCTTTCCTTTTATGGCTGAGTAATATTCCATTGTATATATGTGCCACATCTTCTTTATCCATTCATCTGTCGGTGGACGCTTAGGTTGCTTCCATGTCCTGGCTATTGTAAATAGAGCTGCAATGAACATTGTGGTACATGGCTCTTTTTGAATTATGGTTTTCTCAGGGTATTTGCCCAGTAGTGGGATTGCTGGGTCATATGGTAGTTCTATTTTTAGTTTTTTAAGGAACCTCCATACTGTTCTCCATAGTGGCTGTATCAATTTACATTCCCACCAACAGTGCAAGAGAGTCCCCTTTTCTCCACACCCTCTCCAGCACTTATTGTTTGTAGATTTTTTGATAATGGCCATTCTGACTGGTGTAAGGTGATACCTCATTGTAGTTTTGATTTGTATTTCTCTAATGATTAGTGATGTTGAGCATTCTTTCATGTGTTTGTTGGCAATCTGTATATCCTCTTTGGAGAACTGTCTATTTAGGTCTTCTGCCCATTTTTGGATTGGGTTGTTTGTTTTTTTGATATTGAGCTGCATGAGCTGCTTGTATATTTTGGAGATTAATCCTTTGTCAGTTGCTTCGTTGGCAAATATTTTCTCCCATTCTTAGGGTTGTCTTTTTGCTTTGTTTATGGTTTCCTTTGCTGAGCAAAAGCGTTTAAGTTTCATTAGGTCCCATTTGTTTATTTTTGTTTTTATTTCCATTTGTCTAGGAGGTGGGTCAAAAAGGATCTTGCTGTGATGTATGTCATAGAGTGTTCTGCCTATGTTTTCCTCTAAGAGTTTTATAGTGTCTGGATTTACATTTAGGTCTTTAATATATTTTGAGTTTATTTTTGTGTATGGTGTTAGGAAGTGTTCTAATGTTCTTTTACATGTAGCTGTCCAGTTTTCCCAGCATCACTTATTGAAGAGGCTGTCTTTTCTCCATTGTATATCCTTGCACTTTGATAAAGCTTACCTCCTTTATCAAAGATAAGGTGACCATATGTGCGTGGGTGTCTCTCTGGGCTTTCTACCCTGTTCCATTGATCTACATTTCTGTTTTTGTGCCAGTACCATACTGTCTTCATTACTGTAGCTTTGTAGTATAGTCTGAAGTCAGATAGCCTGATTCCTCCAGCTGCATTTTTCTTTCCCAAGATTGCTTTGGCTATTCAGGGTCTTTTATGTTTCCATACAAATTGTGAAATTTTTTGTTCCAGTTCTGTGGAAAATGCCATTGGTAGTTTGATAGGGATTGCACTGAATCTGTAGATTGCTTTGGGTAGTATAGTCATTTTCACAATGTTGTTTCTTCCAGTCCAAGAACATGGTATGTCTCTCCATCTGTTTGTATCATCTATAATTTCTTTCATTGGTGTCTTATAGTTTTCTGCATACAGGTCTTTTATCTCCCTAGGTAGGTTTATTCCTAGGTATTTTATTCTTTTTGTTGCAGTGGTAAATGGGAGTGTTTCCTTAATTTCTCTTTCAGAATTTTCATCATTAGTGTGTAGGAATGCAAGAGATTTGGGGGCATTAATTTTGTATCCTGCTACTTTACCAAACTCATTGATTAGCTCTAGTAGTTTTCTGGTAGCATCTTTAGGATTCTCTATGTATAGTATCATGTCTTCTGCAAACAGTGACAGCTTTCCTTCTTCTTTTCCAATTTGGATTCCTTTTATTTATTTTTCTTCTCTGATTGCTGTGGCTAAAAATTCCAGAACTCTGTTGAATAATAGTGGTGAGAGTGGGCAACCTTGTCTAGTTCCTGATCTTAGAGAAAATGGTTTCAGTTTTTCACCATTGAGAATGATGTTGGCTGTGTGTTTGTTATATATGGGTTTATTATGTTCAGGTAAATTCCCTCTGTGCCTACGTTCTGGAGGGTTTTTATCATAAATCAGTGTAGAATTTTGTCGAAAGCTTTTTCTGCATGTATTGAGACTATCATGTAGTTTTTATTCTTCAGTTTGTTAATGTGTTGTATCACATTGATTGATTTGCATATATTGATGAATCTTTGCATTCCTGGGATAAACCCCACTTGATCATGGTGTATGACCCTTTTAACGTGCTATTGGATTCTGTTTGCTAGTGTTTTGTTGAGAATATTTTCATTTATGTTCATTGGTGATATTGGTCTGTAGTTTTGCTTTTTGTGTGACATCTTTGTCTGGTTTTTGTATCAGGGTGATGGTGGTCTCGTAGAATGAGTATGGGATTTTTCCTCCCTCTGCTATATTTTGGAAGAGTTTGAGAAGGATAGGTGTTAGCTCTTCTCTAAATGATTGATAGAATTCGCCTGTGAAGCCATCTGGTCCTGGGCTTTTGTTTGTTGGAAGATTTTTTTTTTTTTTCCTTTTTGCGGTATGCGGGCCTCTCACTGTTGTGGCCTCTCCCGTTGCGGAGCACAGGCTCCGGATGCGCAGGCCCAGCGGCCATGGCTCACGGGCCCAGCCGCTCCGCGGCATATGGGATCCTCCCAGACCGGGGCACGAACCCGTATCCCCTGCATCGGCAGGCGGACTCTCAACCACTGCGCCACCAGGGAGGCCCTGTTGGAAGATTTTTAATCATAGTTTCAATTTCAGTGCTTGTGGTTAGTCTGTTCATATTTTCTGTTTCTTCGTGGTTCAGTCTCGAAAGTTGTACTTTTCTAAGAATTTGTCCGTTTCTTCCAGGTTGTCCAATTTATTGGCATATAGTAGTAGTAGAGACTACTACTGCTTGTAGTAGTCTCTCATGATCCTTTGCATTTCTGCAGTGTCAGTTGTTACTTCTCCTTTTTCATTTCTATTTCTGTTGATCTGAGTTTTCTCCCTTTTTTCCCTGATGAGTCTGGCTAATGGTTTATCAATTTTGTTTATCTTCTCAAAGAACCAGCTTTTAGTTTTATTGACCTTTGCTCTTGTTTCCTTCATTTCTTTTTCATTGATTTCTGATCTGATCTTTATGATTTCTTTCCTTCTGCTAACTTTGGTGGGGTTTTTTGTTGTTGTTGTTGTTGTTCTTTCTCTAATTGCTTTAGGTGTAAGATTAGGTTGTTTGTTTGAGTTTTTTCTTGTTTCCTGAGGTAGAATTGTATTGCTATAAACTTCCCTCTTAGAACTGCTTTTGCTGCATCCCATAGGTTTTTGGTTGTCATGTATTCATTGTCATTTGTTTCTAGGTATTTTTTGATTTCCTCTTTGATTTCTTCAGTGATCTCTTGGTTATTTAGTAGCATATTGTTTAGCCTCGATGTGTTTGTATTTTTTACAGTTTTTTTCCTGTAGTTGATATCTAGTTTCATAGTGTTGTTGTCAGAAAAGACACTTGATAGGATTTCAACTTTCTTAAATTTACCAAGGCTTTATTTGTGACCCAAGATATGATCTGTCTTGGAGAATGTTCCATGAGCACTTGAGAAGAAATTGTATTCTGTTGTTTTTGGATGCAGTGTCCTATAAATTTCAAATAAGTCCATGTGGTCTAATGTGTCATTTAAAGCTTGTGTTTCCTTATTTATTTTCATTTTGGATGATCTGTCCATTGGTGAAAGTGGGGTGTTAAAGTCCCCTGTTTGTAGACTTTTTGATCATGGCCATTCTGACTGGAGTAAGGTGATATCTCATTGTAGTTTTGATCTGTATTTCTCTAATAATTAACGATGTTGAGCATATTTTCATGTGCTTTTTGGCCGTCTGTATGACTTCTTTGGAGAAATGTTTATTTAGATCTTCTGCCTCTTTTTCAATGGAGTTTTTTGTTTTTTTGTTATTCAGATGCATGAGCTGTTTGTGAATTTTGTAAATTAATCCCTTGTTGGTTTCATGGTTTGCAAATATTTTCTCCCATTCTGTGGGTTGTGTTTTCATTTTGTTTATTGTTTCCTTTGGTGTGCAAAAGCTTTTAAGTTTAATTAGGTCCAATTTTTTGTTTTTGTTTTTATTTTCTTTACTCTAGGAGGTGGATCCAAAAAGGTATTGCTGCACTTTATGTCAGAATATTCTGCCTATGTTTTCCTCAAAGAGTTTTATAGTACCTCGTCTTACATTTATGTCTTTAATCCAGTTAGAGTTTATTTTGGTGTATGGTGTTAGAGAATGTTCTAATTTAATTCTTTTACATGTAGCTGTCCAACTTTCCCAACACCACTTGCCGAAGAGACTTTTCCCCATTGTATATTTTTGCCTCGTTAGTTGAAGATCAATTGACCATAGGTGTGTGGTTTTATTTCTGGGCTTTCTATACTGTTCCATTGATCTATTTTTCTGTTTTTGTGCCAGTACAATACTGTTTGTTTTTTTTTTAAGATGTTGGGGGTAGGAGTTTATTAATTAATTTATTTATTTTTGCTGTGTTGGGTCTTTGTTTCTGTGCGAGGGCTTTCTCTAGTTGTGGCAAGCGGGGGCCACTCTTCATTGTGGTGCGTGGGCCTCTCACTATCGCAGCCTCTCTTGTTGCAGAGCACAGGCTCCAGATGCGCAGGCTCAGTAGTTGTGGCTCACGGGCCTAGTTGCTCCATGGCATGTGGGATCCTCCCAGACCAGGGCTCGAACCCGTGTCCCCTGCATTAGCAGGCAGATTCTCAACCACTGTGCCACCAGGGAAGCCCTACAATACTGTTTTGATTACTGCAGCTTTGCAGTATAGTCTGAATTCAGGGAGCCTGATTCCTCCAGCTCTGTTTTTCTTTCTCAGGATTGCTTTGGCTATCTGGGGTCCTTTGTGTTTCCATACAAATTTAAAAATTTTTTGTTTTAGTTCTGTGAAAAATGCCATTGGTAATTTGAAAAGGATTGCATTGAATCTGTAGATTGCCTTGGGTAGTGTAGTCATTTTCACAATATTGATTATTCCAGTCCAAGAACATGGCATATCTTTCCATCTGTTTGTGTCATGTTTGATTTCTTTCATCAGTGTCTTATAGTTTTTGGAGTCTTTTCCTCCTTAGGTAGGTTTATTCCTAGGTATTTTATTCTTTTTGATGTGATGGTAAATGGGATTGCTTCCTTAATTTCTCTTTCTGATTTTCATTGTTGGCATATAGAAATGCAACAGATTTCTGTGTATTGACACAGTAAAGTTGTATCCTACAACTTTACTGAATTCACTGATGAGCTCTAGTAGTTTTCTGGTAGCATCTTTAGGATTTTCTGTGTATAGTATCGTGTCATCTGCAAACAGTGATGGTTTTACTTCTTTTCCAATTTGTATTCCTTTTATTTCTTTTTCTTCTCTGATTGCTGTGGCTAGGACTTCCAAAACTATGTTGAATAAAAGTGGTGAAAGTGGATATCCTTGTCTTGTTCCTGATCTTAGATGAAGTGCTTTCAGGTTTTCGCCATTGAGTATGATGTTAGCCTTGAGTTTTTCATATAAGGCCTGTATTATGTTGAGGTGCGTGCCCTCTGTGCCCACTCTCTGGAGAGTTTTTATCATAAATGGATGTTGAATTTTGTCAAAAGCTTTTTCTGCATCTACTGAGATAATCGTATGCTTTTTACTCTTCAGTTTGTTAATGTGGTATAGCATTTTGTTTGATTTGTGGACATTGAAAGATCCTTGCATCCCTGGGAGATCGCACCTGATGATGGTGTATGATCCTTTAGTTTCATATTCATTCTATCTAACTCAATTTCAAGCTCATACAGTGAGAATATATCAAATATTTATTGTTTCTCCAAGGTGCCAGGCTCTTTCTAGGAGCTAGAGATATAGCAATGAACCAAGTAGACAAGAATTAAAATCCCTACCCTTGTGGAGCTTACATTCTTGTAGGAGAGAGAGAAAAAAAACAAAAATCATAATAAATTAGTGAGTTTATTTTTTGTTAGAAATCAGTAAGTGCTATGGGCAAAACTATAGCAGGGGAGATTGGCGCAGTAGAGGAGGGTTGCTAGATTAAATGGGGTAGTCAGGGTAGGGCTTAATGAAGAGGTAGCATTTGAGCAAATACTACAAGAAGGTGAGGAAGTGAGCCATATGAATATCTTGAAGATTTTCCCCATAGCAGGAAATTAATATATTTTGTCTCATAGCTCTTTGATAACTATTTAACTCTAATATTACCTCTTTTTAAAAATTATTTATTTTGGCTGCATCTGGCCTTCATTTGTGGTATGCGGGATGTTTAGCTGCAGCATGCATGTGGGATCTAGTATCCCGACAAGGGATCAAATCTGGGCCCCTGGTGCATTGGGAGCCTGGAGTCTTACCGACTGGGCCACCAGGGAAGTCCCCTTATATTACCTCTCAGCTTCCAAGATATGTATGTTTTATCCCTGGGTAGCCTTGTTGATTGCTTACAGCATGCATTATACTTTACATTTGTGCTAGTTCACAGAGCTTCCTACTCAGTACTATGCGTAGGTTAAGAACTCAGTGATTGTTTATAGAAAATAAACCCACATCTATCTTTCCTGAGAATTTTTTTTTTAAGCGCAGAAACTGAAGTGTATAAGTTTACAGTAAAACTCATCCCTTTCATCTGTACCTTTATGAAACATCTTTTCTGAGTTTTTTTAGCTTGATGTTTTCAATTAAGCTAACTCAGGACAAAGCACAAGTTAATTGTAGGGAAATCTGTAGCTTGAGAGAATTCTTCAGGAGGTGAAAAAGGTCAGGATATAGGATCAGGGAGAAACATAACTGATGTCTTTAATGCAGTCCTAACTGTGACAAAACATTTTTTTCTTTTTTTTTTTTTTGCGGTACATGGGCCTCTCACTGTTGTGGCCTCTCCTGTTGCGGAGCACAGGCTCCGGACGCTCAGGCTCAGCGGCCATGGCTCACGGGCCCAGCCGCTCCGCGGCATGTGGGATCTTCCCAGACCGGGGCATGAACCAGTGTCCCCTGCATCGGCAGGCGGACTCTCAACCACTGCGCCACCAGGGAAGCCCTGTGACAAAACATTTTTAAAAGTCATATTGCAAATTGAAAATTGCAGTTATACATTATGTGATCTTAATTGAAACCAGTTAGACTTAATTCCAAAAATCCAAACAAATGACCAAAGAATGCTGTTAAGAAAGCTAAAAAAAAGATACCTAAAAAGTATATATATATATTTTCTTATGCATTCAGCAGGATTTTCTGCCATAGAGTTATCTGACAGGTGAGACCTGTTTATCAACATGGTCTGTTTAGTAATCAGGTTTCTTAGTAACCAAACCTCCCAAAATAGGGCCCAAGACAGCCCCACCTCTAGCCAAGCCCCTGTCCACAGTGAATGGTGTAGAGAGATGGCAGAATGATTCATTTGGTTGCCCCTGATCTCTTCCAGAGAAGAGCCATGGCTGACAACGGTAAATTACCTTAAGGATGGTAAATTAATTACTGTCAGGTTTGTTACAGATCCAACCAGTCAGAGGTACTGATCTGTCCTCCTTAACACAGACTTACACTGTCTGGTGCTGAGGAATCTCTTGATTTTTTTCTTCAAGCAACTATATCAATATAAATGCTTCTCAACCTGGGACCTATGCAACACTGAACATTATTTTAAACAGAGGCCTTTACATTGAGATGTTTTGTCCCCATAGAGCATGATGGAGTAACACATTGTACAGCTGCCATTCTCCAGAGAGACCCTCACAAAAGCAGGTTGTCTACTTCCTGTCTCCTATGGCAGCCTCATGAATAAACCATCTTAATGTTAGGTCAACTGAATAAATAATTTAAGGCTAGGCTTGGGAGGGAAGAGGAAAGGTGAGTATGTGGGACACTGATCATACCACCAGTAGTCCGTCAGCTCAGGTTTGGGAGGGTCCTTGCAGCTTGGTGACAGGTAGTGCATCCATAAGGTTCAGCTGAACAGAAATTCCATTTCACCTTATTGTCCCCTTTCTGGAACTCAGTTGGCAATGGATGGGAACTGATACAATCTTAAGCTTCCTCAGAATGTGCCCAACTCCTGCTCTTCTGTGAGGCTAAGTCCAAACTAGAATGACTAGGGCTAGTTTCCTCTGGACATGAATTTGAATCCTTATCTCCCTGTAGAGGGAACACCAGTCACAGGTCTTTTGAATCTTTCCACTGGGAAACTGCAGAAACACTTTGGAGAGAAGCTTGTTTCTCTCATTTCTGATTGTGTGTTCTCACTCACTTTTCCTCACTAGACTGGAGTTATGTGGCATTTAAAAAATGTTCTTTCAAGTCTATTTATCCATCTGTCTCCTAGATCAGTCCCCATCCCTCAATCTTCTTCTCTTCCATGTATATTTCAAGTTTAGCTCTTTCTGCTTATGTCACACTTCCCTCCAATCTCTTTCCCTTGTTCTTTGTCAGCCAGCAAAAATCTCTCTCTTCTCATCTCCAAAACAGCCTACACACCATCTGTCGAGGTTGGCAGGCTCCTGTTCTCTCCTCTCTTTCTTCCCCTGGTGGGAGTCAGTCAAGATAAGCATGTGGATCCCCTGTGAAGCAGCTATAGGCAAACTGGACCCATCTGATGGCTCCTTCTTCACTAATGACTGCAGTTTCATGGGATTAGAAGTGAGCTTTGGGTACCAGTCTGTCTACTTGGACCCAGGCAAAAAGATACACACAGGGGGTGTTTAGGAGAACAGACTTTAGGGTCAGACAGTTTTGGTTTCAGTTCTGGGCTCTACTAGTTCTGTGATCATGGGTGAGTCACTTAACACATCTAAGCATCCTTATATAGAAAATAGATAAGTATCTTCCTCATAGGGCTTACGGTGAGGAGTGAATGAGATAATTCAGAGCTTAGCACAGTCGCCTGGCCCATAAATGTTAGCTCTTATCATGTCATCCCAAACTGATAAGCAAAAGCCCAATATTTTTCTCAGCAGTTAAGAGAAATATTCAACACTTTCATGTTGCAGAAATTATTGTTCCAATAATTGCTCTGCTATGAGCAGAGGTAATCGGGGTCTCCTGCGAACTTCATTTCCTAACATTACTTTTTTTTTTTTTCCGCGGCACGTGGGCCTCTCACCACCGTGGCCTCTCCCATTGCGGAGCACAGGTTCTGGACGTGCAGGCTCAGCGGCCATGGCTCACGGGCCCAGCCGCTCCGCGGTATGTGGGATCCTCCCTGACTGGGGCACGAACCCACATCCCCTGCATCGGCAGGCGGACCCTCAACCACTGCGCCACCAGGGAAGCCCATTACTTCTTATTTTTGATGGAGGTTCCTTGACAGTTTGAACCTCCTTTAACATGGAATGGGTAAACCTTTTGCAGCTGAGACAAGAGACCTGGCTTCTTTAATTGACAGCCCACTGCATATATCATCATGCCTCTCAGTATACTGGTGCATGCCCACTTCAGCTGTGGATGGATGGGCCTTGTAATTATCAAAGGATTAGTCTAGGAGGGAAGTGATTTGCAGAAATAGAGATGAGATTAGAGAGACCCACTGTGAAAGCCGTCTGGTCCCAAACTCAGTCTAACATTTTCTTTTCTCTTACTACACTGCCTGGGTCTGTGTATATATGTTGGTTTGTGGAGAGGAAATGAGCCCATCCAAGCCCTACTCTTATTAAAAACATCACTCATCTCCCTGGTACAACTGAGTTTCAACTTTTATTACTACCAGTGGCCAGACCTTACGTTCCACTTTGGATTATTTATAGTGGTGGGTCAGAACATGAATAAATGCAATTCACAAAACACTTAAAACTTGTACCCAAGCCTTCCTACAAATATCTCATTGGAGCAATGAACAGGGCAAAAGAGATCAGGTTTTACTCTTCTCAGCCAATAATCAGAAATGAATAATCAATCAGGTAATTAAAACCATAAAGTAAACAAGCAAAGACCCCAAATAACTTAAAAACCAATTAGATTTAGGGATATCCAAGTCCGGATAGTCCAAGAATAACAAAGATTTGACCGAGTGTTAAGAGCCAGCCTGCAAGGGCTGTAGGGTGAGCCCATTCCAGTGGATGTAACTACCCAGCAATAGCCAACCACTGCCCATATGGGGTAGAAGAGCCTGGGAAGAAGAAACTCACCTGGGCTGTGAGGCATAAACTGTTCATGGGACCAGTCTTGTGTCCAGCTGCAGTGCAGTGAAGACAGGGGCAGGCTCTGGCCACACTTCTCCTTCCTCCCTATACATTTCAATGTGAGGATCTCAGTACATATGGTTTTTTTCACCCACCTGGAAGACAAAAGCATGGTCGGAAGACAAGAGCATGTGATGGGTGAAGGGAAGGAGCCAGACCTCCTCAATAACACTGTCATGTTTCCAAAGCAGTTTTGATCAGCAATAACAAATGCCTGGATTTGAGCAATTGTAAATGATTTCCCAGGCTGTGAGGGGGAGGGATTAGAGAGACAATTAAACAAAATCATCTGTGTTATCTTATTGAAAGCAAATATCTGCCTTATGTTAATGGCATTTATAGGATCCACAGAGGTAATACTAATGGAATTATAGGGGACATGGCCAGGAATACCCAACAAGCGCCTATGGTAATTCAATTAGAAGAACCTTCAGGAACCATAAAATTCCATGAAATTCGTAGTCTCCCCTTTGTTGGGCAATTTAACAAAATATTTATCAGTCTCTCTTTGCATGGGGAAGGAAATGAAAGTGTGTGATTTCTTGAACTTGAGCCATGCTACTAAACCATGCCTCAGGTAGAATTTAACAGTGACAACCTTGCTGTGTCCAGCATGTGCCCTCAACAAAGGCGAGGTCTTTTCAGCACACTGTTGAGGCATTCACAGAATGAATTGTTCTATGCATGTATGTCTTTCCCATCACATGGTGAAACTGTTTAAAAAGTATTAGCCTGCCAGTGCTGGGAGGAGACCCAGCTATCATCCATTCCAATCACCCCATTTTATTCAGGAGGCAACAAAAGCTCAGGGGAGTAACTTGTTCAAGGTCACAGAGCTAGTTATGGCTGAAAGCTGCAACTAGAACCCAGATCCCATTCTTCCCTGTCCATGACCCTAGATTTTTCCATGCTACTATTGCAGTAGAAATGCTGGTGTTAGGGCTAGACAGACATTGACATATGGAGAAGGTAGTAGTGATGCTTATGAGATGGTTGGCTGTATATCTTATTGTTTGTACCCTGCAGAAAGGAATATCACTAACATTCTTTTTTTTTTTTTTTTCTTTTTGCGGTATGTGGGCCTCTCACTGTTGTGGCCTCTCCCGTTGCAGAGCACAGGCTCCGGATGCGCAGGCCCAGAGGCCATGGCTCACGGGCCCAGCCGCTCCGCGGCATATGGGATCCTCCCAGACCGGGGCACGAACCCGTATCCCCTGCATCGGCAGGCGGACTCTTAACCACTGCGCCACCAGGGAGGCCCCAATCACTAACATTCTTTATGTCCCATTATTACTCAATAGAAGACACATGGGAGGGTTTTTTTGTTTGTTTTTTTTTTTATTTTCTGTTTTATCCAATAACATTTTTTAAGGTAAGTTGTAGAAAGCAGATTTTCTACACGACACCCTAAAAACCTGTCTGTATCATATGACTCAGTCCTGCTTCTTTCCATAAAGAGGATATTTTACTTTGCCATTGTTTTGTCATCCACAATTCAAAGAGGATAGATAATGGGGTTCTTTCCCCTAATATGTCTCTGAGAATCCAGGTCGAGACTGAGGACACTGTGCTGTGTCCCAGACTCCACCTCACCAGGATACCCAAGAACAGGATCACAAAGAAGATGAGAAATAATCATTTGCCTGATATCACGCAATAAGGATAAGATACATTCTTAATTTGCAGGCAAAATCTTGCGTCTAACCATTTAGTGTCTCAAATCTCCTTCTATCCCCTTTTGATTTTCATAAGCCTTCATTTTTCCCAGTCTCCTGAACAGCTACCCATGACTAAGAAGATTTTACTCCCTTTCCATACATATAGGGATGTCTTGTACATATCTGCCTATGGATAGAAAAGGTACGACTATAAAGTGATGAGTTTTGTGTGTGTGAGCACGCGTGGATATGAATGAAGCATATACATCAGGACCTACAGTACCCAATCAGAGTTGGCCCTCAAATAGCCTCTAATTCCCTTGAGAGGCTCATCACTATCTCCAGTGATACTCTACTAATTGGAATATCTTGGGTATCCTTTTTAAAATATCACTTCTGGGACTCATACCAAAATGTTTTCTACTCATTTGTTCATTGTTTTGTCAAACACTTTTCGGTCGCTTATCATATGTCAAACAATATGGCAGAACCTGCAGGTATAAAATTTAAAAATTTAAACTCCTCCATTATTGAGGAGTTTATAGCCCAGGATTTTCCTAAACGTGTTCCACTCATTTTCATTGTCTTCTTTTATTCATCATATTTGGTTCTAAGGGACTTTTTATTTAAACATAAAATATTTCCTCAAAGGACAAATATTTGCCACCATTAATTATATTTACAAGGATGTGCTTCAGGTTTTGGAAACACTTCCAAAAATATTTTGGGTCATTGCCACATCCCTGGAATAAAACAGTGTACCTAAGGGACTTCTCTGATGAGCTAAATACTCTTTTTAGATGTTTACATTCTGGCATATTTAGCCAACTATTGTTACAATTTTATCTTATTTTTTAAACTCTTTCATATCTTTAAATGTTTATGTACACCATTGGTTTTCATGCTTTTTTGACTCTTCCACCATATGGAATGAACTTCAGGTCCTGACAGTGTGCACACACACACACCCCACTGATCCCAACAGGTCAAGAAACAACACTCACCGTTACAAGGAGGGTGCTCTCCAATATTTTCCTTTTTTGTGTTTTTAGGCCCTAACATAGCTCATTAATTCAGTTCATAGGCCACTAAGGGGTATCAACTGCAGTGTAGGGTACTTGGTGTGACACTGTTATTTTTTATTAAGTTTAAATACTTCCCTAAATACAATACAGAAGAACTATCACATTTATTCCCCCAAATTACAATCTTCCAAAGTATCCTGCAAGTACCACATTTAAAAACAGCTTTACTGCACATGTTTGTAGTACTTACTTATTTATTAGCTAGCTAGCTAGCTAGCTAGCTATTGCTACTTTCCCTGTTTTTACCCTATTCTTGCTTCCTAGGTGAAAAAAGTGTTGCCAGTGTACCACGATGACTTTCTTCTTTCTATGTTTACCCCATCTCTGTGCTGTATTTATTTCTATGCTGATGGTGTTTTCTTATTTAAGCACTTAACAGCTATATCAAAATACGCATTTAATAAAGTTAGGTTTACCACTTAATAGGGATTCTTTTATTATGCCAGATGACAAACTAATTGATTTCTTTTCTTTCAGCCTTTTGACCCCCTTCACCCATTTAAAAATAGCATCATTACTCTTTTATAGTTTAATCTTATGCCCACAGACTCAGACGTGGCCCTGGGCAGACTTGCATAGGGCAAAGCATGTGTCCAGCGCCCTCTCTTTCCTTACAGCATCCTCTACTCTTCTATGCCCACTCCTTCCCTCAGAGTACTGAGCCCTCCTAAGTTGTTTCCTACTTGATCTGGGTTTGAATCCCAGTCCTGTCTCTCACTGACTTTGTGCCTCTAAACAAGTCATTTAAGCCCCCTCAACTGAAGTTTCTTTAACCATAAGATTGGGGAAATTGTAGGTTGCTGTGGGCAGAGTGAAGTCAATCCAACAGCAACTCCTGCAAGCAGGGGAGGGACTCAGTCCCTGAAAAGCATCTAGGAGAGAGCCACGCCAGCCTAGGGATGCCGAGGGGCAGAGCAGATGTCACTGGCCAGCCATGAAACAAAGTATCCCCAAAGCCAACTGGAAAAAAATGTTTGGAATCCAAGTCCTAGATGACCAGCAAAGGTGGCCTGTAGGTAACATTGCTGATAACAGATCCGCCAAGAGCAAAAAAACCTGGCAGATGGCATTTTGCTGGTTTGTTGTTTCTTTTAAAAGTGTTTGGTGTGTACCAGCCCCCCCACCTCCCCCCGGCTGTTGCCTCAAAGCATTTGTAGAGAATAATGATACCTTCCTCACTGGATTATTTTAAGATTTTGATGGCACTGAGTATGAAAGTGCTTTGAAAATTGTAAAGCGCTCTACAAATGCTAATTTCTCTATTTACCCCTTTTCAAAACTGTTCAAAGCTGGCCATTTATATTGGGATAAGAAACAAATTCATGGTCAGGAGTAGAAGGCTGATATTGTTGAATGAAATGCACACTTTAGTTGATTGCATTCTCCTAGCTCCTTTATTTCCAGCTCAAGCTATCCATAAGAATCACCTGATGAACTTTGAGGACTTACCAGCGCCCAGCCCTCTACCCAGAGACTCTGCACTGCTTGGTCTGGGGAGGGGCTCAGGTAGCAGCTTGGTGTAAAAGATGATTCTAATGTGTTGTCAAAATTGAGAACCACTGTCAAAAGAGGAAATCTCATATGTTAGAATTGAGGGGAAAACCTAAATGATAAGCAGACAAGGCTCTTACTGAGTCCAGGCAACCCTGCATATACTCTCACAGATGCATGGGATTCTTCGCATTAATTTTTTCAATCAAAATATATTCATTGGGCAGCTGCTCTCTGTCAGGCATATTCTGGGAAATCAAAGATAAATAATACAAAACTCCTATCCTTAAGCAGTTCAGTCCATGGAAGACATAGGCTTTCGTGTAAGTTGTAAGTAGTTACAATTGTATGTGAATTCTATAATGGGGTAAGGAGACTATAGGTGTAAGACTATACATTCTACCGGGGAATATCAGGAAAGCTTTTCATCAAATGTGAAATGTAAACTGAGTGATGACAAACGTGTACAGTTTTGCCAGGCAGAGAATAATTATGACAGCTAACATTCATTGGGCCATTAGCATGACCAGTCACCACTCTAAATACCTTACCCTATAACTCATCCAATCATTCCAATGACAAACTTAGGAGGTGAGTGCTAATATTCACCCCATTTTATTACAGGGAAGTGGCCCTCCAAATGCATGCCTCCTACAGCAGAGGGCCATCCCTAGGGACCTTTTTAGAAATGCAAATTCTCAGTCCCCACCCCAGATCTACTGACTGGGAAACTCTCTGGTTGGGCTTCTCCCTCCCCCTTCCCCTCCCCTCCCCCCTCTCCCCCTTTCTCTGTCTCTCTCTCTCTCCCATATCAGGACACAGCAAGAAGGTAGGCATCTGCAAGCCAGGAAGGGATGTCTCAGCAGAACCCAACCATGCTGGCATTCTGATCTTGGACTTGAATTTTCTGTTGTTTAAATCACTCAGTCTATGATATTTTGTTGTAACAGCCCAAGCTGACTAATACAAACCTCTACCCAGGAAGAGGGAGATTGTATGCAAAGGAGCAGAGATAAGAGAAAGCATGGAATATACCTAAAAACATAGATGAATAGGATGAGGGATAAGGTGTTGGATGAGGGGCCCACGATGGAATATGAGGCGTGACGAAAACTAAAGCATGAGAGATTGAAGTCAGATACTGAAGGCCCTTGTATGCAAGGGAAATGTGTTTAAACTTTTTCATAGGAGCAATGAGGAGCCACTGAAAGATTTTAAGCAGATCAGATTCGTATTTTAGAACAATAACTATTAGGGGAGAAATGAATGGATATGCATCCGGTGATTAGAGGGGTAGATTGATGTGTTAGGAAACTCTTGCATGATTCCAGATTCAAAGCAAAGAAAACATGAACTGAAGTCATAGAAGTTTGGGTCTGAAGTTTAAATATAAGATGTGCTGAGATTAAGATGCCTATGGAAAATGTATATAGAAATATATATATGTAATGTATAAACAGATGTATGTATAGATTTATATGAGTATGGATGGGAGAAAGTTGCTTAAAGACAGACACTAAGCTGTTCATATTTCTTATTCAGACTAGAGGAACTGGAGAGGGAAGGAAAAAATTAATGTTTCCTTATACCTCTGTTTTATACTTGTTGCCGTGAGCACACAGTACCTAATTAATTTTTTAACAAACCCAATAATGATCACACACGCACACACACACGCAGTTCTGGAGCTCAGGTGTGAGAGCTCGGCTTGAGGTGTAAATTTGGGTGACGCTGCTGTAGGGGTAACAGTGAAAACTGTGGGAGTTGAGAAACCTTGGGACTGAGGAGAAAAGTCCTCCAAGGGTGGCAGGCGGGGACCTACCCTGTTTAAATGCTAGACAAGGAAAGCATGGGAGCCTAGAAGGAGTAACCCGAGAAGGGATGCCAGAAGAGTCCATGATCCTGAGGAAGCAGACTCGTCATCCCTGGCCTACCCCCAGCCTTCTTGACACGTAACAGATACTCCGTTGGCCATTCAACAGCTGAGGAATGAAAGAATATATTTTAACAAGTGGAGTGACATCTGTGTCACACACTACTAGAAGAGTCAGATTAGCTGTGCAATACACCCTTTAAATCTGTCAATTAGAAGATTTCTGAGTCAAAAGAAAAGCCATTTTTATTTTCTTCCCTCTGTTGTTTCTCATATCTGACATCCCCTTTCCTAATCCTGAAAAAAAAAAAAATTCGCTCATAGATACACAAACACATAGCATGCACACCTAGATTCAAATGGATGTAGCATTCTATTTTTATCCCCGAGGTAATATCTTAGGAAAGAAAAAAAACACCCTTAGATATTTTTCTCATTGCAAGATGGGGGTAAGGGTGGGGGTAAGGAAGTGTATGTAAAGGTCTTTCACCCTTATTATACTGTATTGCTCCCAAACGGTTGAAGTCATGAACTTTTAATCTTGGCAGCATGATAATTCTCTTAGAGACAGGGGGAAACATGAGGAAAATCAATGACCTGTTAGCAGCAGGGTGGTGGTTTGTGTTCCCAACTTTGGCCACATGCACTGGAACACATTCTGTTTGCCTTTTTAAGGGCCACTTTGCAGAGCATGAGACCATCAAAGAGAAGGATTATCTGATCATTTTGACCATCATCTCCTCTGAGGTAGAAAAAGACTGGAGGGCCACCAACCCTCCCCCAAATGTCCCAGACAGATTGAATTGAGGGCTGTTAAGGATTAATTACCATAGTTGGTTACTCATAGCATCTGATCTAGATTTCCTTGTATTCAACAGTTCTCCATCACGCTCCAGCTGAAGCCCTTTGCCTCATCTTTCTTTGGGGCGGATACAAAAATGACAGCATTTTCAGGGTAAAAATTGCTTCTTAGCATTCTGATTTTAAAATTTTGTTTAGACTGAGAAATTTGGGATGCAGGCATGTCCCAAGATTCTTTTGTTGATGTTGTTGCATGAAAGCAGGGTAGGAAGGGGATTGAAGGATATCTTCCTTTTTAAAAAATGCACTGAGGGGCTTCCCTGGTGGCGCAGTGGTTGAGAGTCCACCTGCCGATTCAGGGGACACGGGTTCGTGCCCCGGTCCGAGAAGATCCTACATGCCGCGGAGCGGCTAGGCCCACGAGCCATGGCCACTGAGCCTGCGCGTCTGGAGCTTGTGCTCCGCAGCGGGAGAGGCCACAACAGTGAGAGGCCCACATACCGCCAAAAAAAAAAAAAAAAAAAAAAAAAAGCACTGAATTCTAGAGCATGACCAGACTCCTCTTTTTTCCTTATTCTTCCAACCAGTGAATGCATCAGTAGATACCAGTGGCTCTGGATGTAAAATATAAAGAGAATTTGACCATTTTTCACTATCTCCCCAGCTACCACTTTAGTCCAAGCCATCACCATCTTTTACCTGGTTGTTCTGACCTCTGAACAGTTCTCTGCTCCACCCAGGGCATCCTAGAGGCTATTCTCTACAGAGCAGCCAGAACAAGGCTGCTACAACAGATTATTATATTGAGATTACAGCTGGAGTCCTTACAGAGTCTGACAGAATCTGGCCGTCTACCTCTCTGACCTCACTTCCTCCTACTCTCTCACTCCCTCTCTGCCCTGTAGCCACTCCAGCCTCTTTGTCATTCCTGTAGCTCCTGCCTGCACTCACTCCTACCTAAGCCTGGCATGCTTTTATCCTCCAAATGCCCTCTTAAGTTCACACCCCACTTGCTTCAAGTCTGCTCAAATACCCTATTACTTGAGTACTCTCTACAAAACAGCAACCCTCACTGTTTCTCCCTATCCCCTTGCCCTGCTTTATTCTTCTTCATGCAGCTGTTACTACCTGATATATTATGTATTTATTTGTTGATATGCTTGCTGAATGCACCCTTCCCCATTAGAATGTAGATTAAGGAAGCAGATGATTAGTGCGTTGCCTGTAGCAATTAGTCAATATTTTGTGGAATAAATATAAGCTACAAAAATAATATTTATTGTGTCTCATAGTGTATAACACAGGTGTTGAATAGAACTTGGACATCCAAGGGTTCTGGAAGCCTAAACTTATGATGGTGTGTCTATACTTTCGGATTATTTTCTCCTAATTTGTCCCTTATTTAATTAGGATAGGCTTGAACAGGAGTCTTTTGGCAATTTCAACTTCATCAATTGGATCATAAAGGACTGTTTCTTTAATAAAAGAGAAGGTGGAATGTTTCTTCAACTTTCTTTTGAGACCCTAAGGTGGGTCCTTCCTTGTTAGGGGAAGTCAGAGATTTTGCATTGTACCTCTTGGCAGCCCACATGATAACTAACACATTGCCTTACGTGTAGTTGGTTGTCATTAAAAAGAGTTTGCCTGAAGAGTAAAAATTGAGTAAATATTTCTCCGGTTGTAGTAGGTTTTTCCCAAAGCCTAGGGCATGTCTGGAACTCCCATTCTTGAATCTGGAATGAGGGTCAGCCTTATAAACCTTGATCTAATTGGGATCCATTGAGATGAAGTGAGATCCAGTGCTCTAAACAAAAGCTATATCCAGTTCACTTTTCATTTACTCAAGGAATATTTAAGTGCCTATTATGTGTTAGGTAATACGCTAAGTACTGGGGATAAATGATGAGCCCAAAGGAGTCATGTTGCAGCCTATACGGAACGTAAGACTAGTAGGGGAGACAGACCTTGATCAAGCAATGATTCAAACAGTTGTGTAAAATCATAGCTGGCAAGTGCTATGAGTAAAAGAGACTCAAGGTTGCAAGTGGCTGTAATCGGAAATTTGACCCTGACAGGGAGATTCAAGGAAGGCTTCCTTAAGGAAGTGAATTGAGTAAGAGAGAACTAGAACAGAGCCCTCAAGGCAGAGGCAACATGAGGAGCAAATGCCCCGTGGTTGAAGGACATTAGACTGGTCGGAGGTCCTTAAGAAGGTCTTCATGGTGAGTGCACAGAGCAGGGTAGAACATACAAGACTGGAGATGTGGGTGAGGCAGGTCATTCACAGCTTCGTAGGTTATTTTGATAATTTCTTAAACAAATATCTAAAGAGTGATGGGAAGCCATAAAATAATTGATATGTTTGGGGGTTGAGAGTAAGGAGCTGCCTAACAAATTACCACAAATCTAGTAACTTAAACCAACTCACATTAATTATTCCATATTTTGCATGAGTCAGGAATCCGAGCATGACTTAGACAGGTTCTCTGCTCAGGGTCTCACAAGTCTGCAATCAAGGTGTTGATCAGGCTGAATTGTCACCTGGAAGCTCAACTAGGGAAGAATCAACTTCCAAGTGCTTTCAGCTTGTTGACTGAATTTTTTTAAAGATTATTTTATTTTATTTTGATTTTTTAAAAATTTATTTTATTTATTTATTTTGGGCTGCACTGGGTCTTTGTTGCTGTGCTCGACCTTTCCCTAGTTGCGACGAGTGGGGGCTACTCTTCGTTGCGGTGCGTGGGCTTCTCATTGCCGTGGCTTCTTTTGTTGCGGAGCACGGGCTCTAGGCGCATGGGCTTCAGTAGTTGTGGCACGTGGGCTGAGTAGTTGTGGCTCGCGGGCTCTACAGCACAGGCTCAGTAGTTGTGGCTCATGGGCTTAGCTGCTCCTTGGCATGTGGGATCTTCCCAGTCCAGGGCTCGAACCCATGTCCACTGGCAGGTGGATTCTTAACCACTGTGCCACCAGGGAAGTCCTTGTTGACTGAATTTACTTCCTTGCAGTTATAGGTCTGAGGGCCCCAGCTTCTTACTGGCTGTCAACTGGAGGCTGCCCTCAGGTCCCCGACCCATGGCCCTGCAGAGGCAGTTTACGACATGGCTGTTTGCTTCTTCAAGGCCCCAGGAGAATCTCTGTCTCCAGTCTGGTAATATGGAGTCTTACATCATGTACTGTAATCATGGGAGTGACATCCTATCCCCTTTGCTGCATCCTACTGATTAGACATAAATTACGGATCCTCCTTGTACTCAAGGGGAGGGAGTTACGCAAGGGCCTGACTCATTGGGGGCCACCTTAGGGTGTGTCCACCACAGGAGGGAAGAAAGAGATGACAGATGTTCAGATCTGATGCATTACGCAGAGTGCATTGAAAGTCTAGATGAGAGATGATGGTTTAGATTAGGGTGGTGGCAGTGAAGACAGAGACATAAGGTTTAACTTTGAGTGTTATTTTAGAGGTCAAATTAACGGAACTTAGTGGTGGCTTGCACTTAAGGGGCTAGGAAGAGGAAGGTGTCAAAAATGACTACCCGGTTTCTCTTGAATAAGTAGATCAGTGGCGCTAACTCTGTCCACCCAGTAAAAGTCATTGGGAGGCTTTAAAAAAAAGTACTCTAGGGCCTGACCCCAGGCTTTTAAAACCAGAATCTTTGGGGGTCCAGACATTGGTATCTTTTTTCTTATTTTTATATTGAAGTATAGTTGGTTTACAATATTGTGTTAGTTTCTGGTGTGCAGCAAAATGATTCAGTCATATATATATATATACTTTTTTCCATTATAGGTTATTATAAGATATAGAACATAATTCCCCATGTTATACAGTAGGTCCTTATTGTTTATTTATTTTTTATTTTTTATTTTTTTGCGGTACGCGGGCCCCTCCCTGCTGCGGCCTCTCCCGCTGCGGAGCACAGGCTCCGGACGTGCAGGCCCAGCGGCCATGGCCCACGGGCCCAGCCACTCCGTGGCACGCGGGATCCTCCCGGACCAGGGCACGAACTCGTGCCCCCTGCATCAGCAGGTGGACTCCCAACCACTGCGCCACCAGGGAAGCCCCTTATTGTTTATTTTATATATAATAGTATATGGCATTGGTATTTTTAAAAAGATTTTACAGATGATTTCAATATGCACCCAGGATTGAGAACCACAAGACTAGATGTATTATTTTACCCTTCATTCTGATAGGAAACCACTTAAGATCATGAGGCTGGTTTTCAGGATGTTGAATTTGAGGAAGTTTTGAGGAGACATCCAGTTAAAATACTCAGTCAGGTTGTACACAAATCGTATGAGCTCAGGATGGAGACCTGGGCTAGAGGTATGAATTTCACATGATCTATGGGTAAACTGCCTTGGGTAGACACGAATGGGGGAGAAATCACCTAGTGGTAGAATATATACTAAGAAGAGATAAAGGCCGGGCATTGGGCTTTGAGAAACTCCAACATTTAATGACTTAGTGTAGGAATATGAGTCTACAAGGAGTGGCCACAGAGAAAGCAGTAAAAACAGACTGTGAGGTCAAGGAAGTCAAGAGAAGAGAATGTTTACGAAAGAGGCAATGGTCAGTGATGTCTCATGAACTTATGGAAGTGGGCTGAGGGATACTCAGATGCCTGACTCTCTCCCCAGTAAAAGTTGTGAGTTAAAAAGCTTTAATTACTTTTAATTGAATCCCCAAACTAGCATCTGCAAACTTTTCCTCTCGTTTTCCTCATTACAAAGGTAATGACTGTAAAATGTAGGAAATTTAGGAAGAACAGATTAGCCCAAATGAAGGAAGTTTTAATTCCCCATAAACCTACCAACCAATGGTAACTACAATTGGTATGTATCTATCTCCTTGGAGTTCTTTTTTCAGCAGATATACATTATTTTTTAACAGAATAATAACTTGCATACTGTTTTATAGCCTGTATTTGTCACTTAATATATCCTGTACAATTTTTCATATCTTTACATAGCATACTCTCAAATGATTACATTATACTGAATTGTATGGGTATGCCATAATTTTCTCAAGCAATCTATTATTTGACATTTAGGTTGTTTTAATTTTTCCACTATTATGAAGATAACATTATAAAATATAAGACATAATTGTGAATGTGAGGGGTCAACAAAACACTCAAAAGCTGGGATCCAATTTAGGGATAAGACACAGGTAAAGATCAGCTTTATTTCTGAAAGACATGAGTAGAGAATGTGACCTAGATCTGGAACTAAATCTGGCATAGACAAAACAAGCCTTCCCATCGCGACCTCTCCAAACCAACCACCGTGCAACAGAAGCAGAGCCTGCTCTGCTAACTTACTGGATGATAGAACAGGCAGAATGCATATCCACTGCAGGCAGACAGCTTACAAAGAGAAAGAAGTCTAGAACTAACAGGGCCAGACCAGATCTGTTCTTCTCTCAGACTCACAGTACAAACAATTCCTGGTGACTACTTCTCTTGGTGAAGTCTTCCCCTTATGTGGTAGCCAGCTTTCAAGATGGTCTTCAGTGATTCTCAGTTCTGGTATTCAAACCCTTGTGTAACCCCCTCCCACAGGGAATCAGGCTTGGTCTACGTGAGCAGTAAACACAGCAGAAATGATGGTGTGTGACTTCCAAGGTTAGGTCATAAAAGGCATTACAGCTTTTGCCTTGCTTTCTTTTGGATCACTCACTCAGAGGAAAGCCAGCTTCCGTGTTGTGAGGATACTCAAGCTGCCCATGGAGAGGTCCATATGAAAAGGAACAGAGACTTCCAACCAAGAGCCAGCACCAACCAACCTGTCAGCCCTGAAAATGACCCATCTTAGATATGGAACCTCTGTCCCAAGTCAGACCTTCAGATGCCTGTAGCCCTAGCTGACATCATGACTACAGCCTCACAAGAGACCCAGAGCCAGAACGACCCAAATTCCTGACCCACAAAAATTGTGTGAGAAAGTGAATGTTCTTTATTGTTTTCAGGCACTAAGTTTCTGAAAATTTATTACGCAATAATAGATAATTAATATACCTTAGAAACATAAGTGGCTCTTTCTCTCTCCCAGTTGCCAAACAATAAACATCTTTGTAGCTGAATCTTTGTGCATATCTGAAATAATTGTCTAGATGTAGACTTGCTAGATCAAAGGAAATGCAGAATTCCAGCGTTAAATATGGTTAAATCTGAATTGTGCTATTTTAGACATCATGGCATTGGCCTTAAAGTATGTGGTCAAACCATCACTACTCTTGTCCCCTTCACACACTTGCCTGCAGGACTGTGTCTTTGTTTTCTGCCTGGAGAGAGTGGGACTGGAACAGGAGGAAGGACAGTACAATGATAGGAGTCCCCAAAGGTTGATAGAAAGCATGAGGGGTCCTAGGGCATGTGCTGCCTTTTGGAGGATCACCTTTGTAAATATATCAGAAAGATATGTGTTTGTGAAGGCTCAGTGTGGTAACACTGACAAGTGAGACTTGATGGACTGACAGAAGTATTTGGTGTGTTAGATAGAAACACACTGATAGATGGAAATTCAAAATTCCTGGAAAGAAGAAAAAGGACAGATGCTGAGCCCAGGAAAGAGCTGCGTGGAGAGAAGAGAGAGAAGGCAAGAATAAAAGAAACAAGTAACTCCACAGCAATAGATAACACATATGGTACTCCAGTTAGAGGAAGACATAACTACTGCAGGAGAGGGAGATTTCAGCTAATGATCCCACCCATAGCAAGCTGCTCCTGTTTATGGGCAGGAAGCTATAAAGTTCCAACAGTGACAGCCTCATGCTTTTCAAAGGCTTAATTTTAGAAGACTCTTGATAACGCCCCAGGAGTCGCTAGATCTGAATTAAAAAACTCCAGGTCCCTCCCTCCCCCTTTTCTTAATAAAGGCTTATTGATTTACTAATGGCCTTTATATCCTGCTGAAGACAGCCCTGTAGAAGGAAAGATGTTACCTAGAGCCGGAGTGGCTAACACCTTGGAAGAACCCACATCTCAGGTGGGAAGGTAGACAGAAGACAGGCTCAGAGAAAATTCAGAGCCTGAGACAAAGGGAGGGGAGAAATGCAGGGTAGGAAGAGGTTTTGAAGGGGAAGAGTGGGGCTGCTGGAAATAAGTGTTGCCTTAGGATCCAGATACGTAAGGACAGGCACGTGGAAGTCCTGTGAGGAAAATGGTGTCCCTTGGGGGTTTGTTGGAACCATAGATTGGTCAAAAGAGTGGGGTGCAGTAAAGGGTCTCTGGGCTGAGTGGCAAAGACCTGTCTTGATTCTAGTCCCAGATCTCCCCCCAGCAGGCTACATAAACCTACATTTTGTAACCACACCCTGGACTCTGGTGCTCCCTGTATGAAACAAGGGACCTATCTGTCTGTAAGTCTAGAATTCCAGATGTCAGCTATTGATGTGGTAGCTATCTTTCTGGGATTTTTTTTCTCTACCTGTAACATTTAGAACAGGCCTACACGGAATGGATGGAGGATGACAGGAAGTGAGGGGAATGGATCAGGAAGCCAGATTTGGAGGAGGAAGCAGGAGAAGGAAGAAAAGGCAGAAATACAGACACAAGGGGACAGAGAAGTCAGGTGGAGGGGCGGGCAGTGGCCAGAACTGCAGAGAAATGGGGCCTTGAGGGAGAAATAGGCTGAGGAGGGTACAGCCAAGGGTTTACAACCTGGCCTCTAGATCCTGACAGCCCACCCTGGCCATTAAATTCTGGCACCTTGAGAAATTACTTAATCTCTTTAGCTCCTAATTTCCTGATCCATAAAAGGAAAATAACAGGAGAACACAATGCTATTTATTGTCCTGCGGATCAAATGAGACAGTGTCTGTAAGGCAATGAGCACAACATCTGGCACCCAGTTATTACTCAGTAAGTAGTCGCCACAGGTACTAAAAAGTCTCTCCGGTTTGGAGATTGGAAAGTTGTGGTGGGTTTGCAGAAGCCAAGCTTAATGATGTCTGTGGACTGGGGTGCGGGGCTGTATGTGCATAGCTTCAAGAACTGTGTTGAGACAGTTTGAGGAGTGATAGATTTGTGTCTCTGAAATAAACTGAACAAGCAAAACTGGGAAGATAAGTATTTTAAGAAGTGTGCTTACCATCCCCTCTCCCCAGTGTAGTAGCAGGTTATGACCGACTAACTGCTGATAACTGCCCTTCAAAGAAATACCTCCCAGGTACTGAGTCTATAAACCACGTGCATGACTCTCTGGACCCTCCTCCACAACGTTCTATATTTGCCTCATGGCTTCAAATGTTTTAATACTGGCAGGCTACCTCTGGGGACTCTACTCTTGGGGTGTGGTCCATGGTACCCAGCAATGTCCTTCATGATCAGACAAATTTACCTTTTTTCCTTTGCCCTTTGAGTCTTTTCTTGCGTATGGTTCCAACTTCTGTACAACTGTGCTGTGTTACAAAAAGGGAAGCTTAATTGTCATTCTGGAGGTTAAGAGAAAACATAAGGCCTGGCAAGGGCCCAGATGTGACTGACCACACAGGTTGTGTTCTGCTCAACAGAGCAGGTCTAAGTCATTCACTTAGATGACCGTGTGAATGGTGTCTCTTGGTATTGTGCAAGGGTAATCTGAAACGCAGTACGGGGTGGCCCTGTCCGGGAGGGGAGCGTTCTAAGTCAGGATGAAAAAAAGAACTAAAACACAAGAACTGGGAGCATCTTTATTTATTTATTTATTTGTTTATTTATTTATTTATTTTTATTTTTTTATTTTTTGCTTTATAACAAATTTAATCAGTTATACATATACATATGTTCCCATATCCCCTCCCTTTTGCGTCTCCCTCCCACCCTCCCTATCCCACGCCTCCAGGCGGTCACAAAGCACCGAGCTGATCTGGGAGCATCTTTAATTGAAACTTCAGGGGACAGCGAGAACAGAAAGCATATGGGTAATTGCTCCCCAGGCCCTCCATGCCAGCTGTGATGTGAGGAGGGCAGTTTCAGCCTTCGGGCAGCTCATGAGGGCAGAGACTGAGGATGGATGGGGTGGGAAGGAAAGCCCTGTCCTGCTGAATCACCAGTGCCGGTTCCCAGAGCTGCCTGGCCATCCCCACAGGCTGCCTGGCCAAGGACCGAGGAAGCACGAGGCTGGAGAGTTGGCAGAATATCAAAGGGTGGCGGGGCCAGTTGAGAGCTGAAGGAGCGACATTTGTGAATGAGTGTGATGATGAATCGTTTCTGTTTGTTCCGACTAAACCCCAGCTCCACCTCACACAAGTGGAGCAACCAAGTGTAAGGCGCTGAGATGGCTGGAAGTGTAAGGATTGTCTGACCAGCTGTTCTAATTGGTGGTTGAAACTCTCAAGTCAGAACAGCTAAGACTTGGGTCTTGCTCAGTCGGATAGATGATGAGAGAAACGAAGACAGAAGAGTCCTCTTAATGCCTTACACTCATTTTTTATAATTAGAAAAGGTTTTTTTTTTTTTTCTGATTGTGAAACTGATGATTGTTTTGTAGAAAATTTGGAAAAAGAAAATCGCAACAAAGACAATAAAATGTATCCATAATTGCATCACTTGGCAACAATTATCAGTATAAATTCACTTGCAACACTTTTCTCTCAGGAGAGCAAGGCATTTTGCGAATATTTTCTGATTCATTTGGCAGTGCAGGTGTGTGAGGGTTGGTTGGAAGTGGGTAGTGCACCCTTTTATTATAATTATGGAGAAGTCAAAATAGCAAATTCATTGACTTGTTCAAAGTCTTTGTGATGGCAAAGTCTTTGTGATGGCAATGTCTTCTGTCCACTTGTTCTGGCCTCTAATAATAAAAATAACCTGAACGATTAACATTTGTCTAGTGCTTTTCAATTGTAAAGAACTTTCCCTTGTGGTACCATTCTGCTATGTACCTTCTATATTTATTCACTTACATTCTAGTTCATAGGCAGCCATGATTTTTTTTTTAAAGTCTTTATTGAATCTGTTACCATATTGCTTCTGTTTTATGTTTTGGTTTTTTGGCCGTGAGGCATGTGGGATCTTAGCTCCCCTACCAGGGACTGAACCTGCACCCCCTGCACTAGAGGTGAAATTTTAACCACTGGACCACCAGGGAAGTCCCAGAAGCCATGATTTAAGGGAGATTAATTTAGTAGTTGGAAGTAGAAAGCCGGGAGCCAGGACTTCTGATCCTTTCAGCTGTGTGGAACCATGCTTCATTCAAAATCTTCATGCTTAAGGCAGCAAAAGAAAAGAGTATACTGATCCTCATAAAGTTATAGTGTGTCTGCATTTATGGGAATAGTGTAAGCAACATGCATACACAGGGGTACATAGGAGCAGATGAACTGTGGACCTATCCAGCCATGTTCAATAGGTAGCCACTAGCCACATGTGGCTCTTGAGCACTCCACAAGTGGCTCATGCAACTAAGAAATTGTTTTCAGATTTGATCTAATTTTGATTAATTTAAAAGTTAAAATGCACATACTCCAATTATTATAAAAAAATTTAAGTATGCTTAAAATAACTTGTGTCGGGCCTCCCTGGTGGCGCAGTGGTTGAGAGTCCGCCTGCCGATGCAGGGGATACGGGTTCGTGCCCCGGTCCGGGAGGATCCCATATGCCGCGGAGCGGCTGGGCCCGTGAGCCATGGCCACTGAGCCTGCGCATCTGGAGCCTGTGCTCCTCAATGGGAGAGGCCACAGCAGTGAGAGGCCCGCGTACCGCAAAAAAAAAAAAAAAAATAATAATAATAATAACTTGTGTCTATGAATCTTTTTCAACCGTAAATTATTTCAAATCTAAATACAGAATCAAGTATTTCTGATGAAAAATTTGTATCTACGTTGAGATGTGCTGTAAGTGTAAAATACACCCCAGATTTCAGACTCGGTGTGAAAAACTTTAAAATATCTTGATAATAATTTTCTCATATTAATTACATGTTCAAATGAAAATATTTTGGGGTCATTAGGTTAAATAAAATATATTGTTAAAATTAATTGCATCTATTTTATTTTACCTTTTGAATGTAGCTGCTAATCAATTTAAAATATTTATGTAGTTTGCATTATATTTTTATTGGACAACACTGGATACAGCCACCTTAGCAAGTCCCCAGTTGTATCTTCTAAGCTGTGAATAATTAGGGTGTGTCTTAAAACTATGTATTAGACATCTCTCCTTGAGTTCAGTAGACAAACGTATTTTAGAATCATGGGCTGGTAAATGGCATAGGTGTCAAAGTTAGAACAGCTAGAGGTTCAGTGGGGGCTGCATGAGCTGTGTAACAATGTATGACTCTATTTTTCATTTTTCCTTTGTACATTACAATAATTTCAATCTTACAGGAAAGGTATACAAAAGTACAAAGGACTCCTATGTGCCCTTTCCCCAGAGACCCCATTCAAGGGTTGCACCTGACCCAATAATGTCTCTTACAGCAGAAGATCCAACCCAGATTGCACATGGCACAAAATTGTCATGTCTTTCCAGTGCCCTTCAATCAGGAATGATTGGTTCCTCGGACCTTCATAACCTTAATATTTTTGAAGATTACAGGCTTATTATTTGTAGGATGTCCCCCAATTCAGGTTTGTCTGATGTTTCCTCATGTTGAATTCAAGTTATGAATATTTGGCCAGAATGTCATGGAAGTGATGTTGTGATCTCATTAGATCCTGTCAGGTGGACATGATTTGTATTTGTCCAATTTCCGGTGATGTTGACTTTGATCACTTGAATAAGATTGTGGCTGCCAGGTTTGTTCACTGTAAAGTTATTTTTTCTTTGTATAATTAATAAGTATTTTCAAGGGAGATATTTTGAGACTATGAGATACCATGTTCTTCACCAAATTTTACCTCCTACTTTACAGTGATCTATGTTTCTTGCCTGAGTGCATTATAACTGTGATAATTACTAAATTATGATTTTCTAATGCTATTATTTTTCTGTTTATTATGTTATTACAAATTATTATTTAATTATATCTAAATTATAAATTATGATTATTTTCTAGATTTACTTTTCTACTATATATAAATGATGATTTTTCTAATTCCATTATTTTTCTACATTTATTAGGAATTTTATTCTAAATTACTATTTAATTAATTATATAATCAATTAGAAATTATTATTTTTTTCCCTACATTTATTATACAAATATAATATGGCTTCTTGGATTCCTATTTTATTCAAAGGAATATAACCCATTACTAATTGTCCCAGGATTCATGAGAGGAAGGCTTTCAAGGCAGCTCTGTGTCCTTTTGACATGCACCCATCATTCTTTGGTATTTTTTAATCCAGTGGTTTGCTGGAGCTGGCTTACACTGGTTTGTAAGAGTTCATTCTAAATTTTTCAGGAAATTTGCAAGTACTAACTAACATGAAGTTAGTAGCTTAGAATTAAGCAGTTGGGAGTGTTTATTTACTCCATGGAAACTGGCAAATGCTACAACCAGAACTTTTTCCCCCAAACATGTAGTTGTTAAAACTTTGTCAGCACACACAAGGTTTCTGTCACAAAATTGTTCCAGACTCATCTTATACCTTAACTGACACAGGCCTGTAATCATCCATTTCTCCAAGGATCCCTGATTCCTTTTAATGAAGAACAGGACTTAGAAACCAAGATCTTGAAGCAGGGTGAACTCTACTGGATGTACTTGGGTGGACAGAACTGGGAAAGATTGCTTATGTGTGTGTGTGTGTATGTATGTGTATGTACACATGCACTAGGAAACATGTATCATGTACCTATATGCATGTATACACTCTAATTTTAAATAAACATTTTATTTTGGAGTAATTTTAGATTTACAGAAAAGTTAGAGCACAGGATTCCTGTATATCCTTCACCCAGCTTCCCCTAATTTTATTTTACTTTTTTAATTGAAATATAGTAGACTTACAATGTCGTGTTAATTTTTGCTGTATAGCAAAGTGATTCAGTTATACATATATGTATATATACATTCTTTTTTAATATTCTTCTCCACTATGGTTTATCATAGGATATTAAATATAGTTCCCTGTGCTATATAGTAGGACCTTGTTGTTTATCCATTCTATACATAATAGCTTAGATCTGCTAACCCCAACCTTCCACTCCATCCCTCCCCCATCCCCCTCCCCCTTGGCAACCACAAGTCTGTTCTCTATGTCTGTGAGTCTGTTTCACTTTCATAGATAGGTTCATTTGTGTCATATTTTAGATTCCACATATAAGTGATATCATATGGTGTTTGTCTTTCTCTTTCTGACTTACTTCATTTAGTATGATAATCTCTAGTTGCCTCCATATTGCTGCAAATGGCATTATTTCATTCTTTTTTATGGCTAAGCAGTTTTCCATTGTATATATGTACCATATCTTCTTTATCCATTCATCTGTCCATGGACATTTAGGTTGTTTCCATGTCTTGGCTATTGTGAATAGTGCTGCTATGAACATTGGGGTACATGTATCTTTTTGAATTATAGTTTCATCTGGATGTATGGCCAGGAGTGCGATTCCTGGATCGTATGGCAATTTTATTTTAGTTTTTTGAGGAACCTCCATACTGTTTTCCATAGTGGCTGCACCAACTTACATTCCCACCAACCAGTGTAGGAGGGTTCCCTTTTCTCCACACCCTCTCCAGCATTTGTTATTTGTAGACATTTTAATGATGGCGATTCTGACCTGCGTGAGGTGGTACCTCATTGTAGTTTTGATTTGCATTTCTCTAATAATTAGCAGTGTTGAGCATCTTTTTGCATGCTTTTTGGCCATCTGTATTTCTTCTTTGAAGAAATGTCTATTTAGGTCCTCTGCCCATTTTTCAATTGGGTTGTTTGTTTTTTGTTGTTGAGTGGTAGAAGCTGTTTGTATATTTTGAAAATGAAGCTCTTGGAGGTAGCATCATTTGCAAATATTTTCTTCCATCCTGTAGGTTGTCTTTTCATTTTGTGTATGGTTTCCATTGCCATGCAAAAGCTTGTAAGTTTGATTAGGTCAAATTTGTTTGTTTTTGTTTCTATTGCTTTGGGAGACTGAGTTAAAAAAACATTGATAGGATTTATATAAGAGAATGTTTTGCTTATAACCTCTTCTAGGAGTTTTATGGTGTCACGTCTTATGTTTAAGTCTTTAAGCCATTTTGAGTTTATTTTTGTGTATGATGTGAGGGTGTGTTCTAACTTCACTGATTTACATGTGGCTGTCCAACTTTCCCAGCACCACTTGCTGAAGAGACTGTCTTTTTCCCACTGTATGTTCTTGCCTCCTTTGTCGAAGATTAATTGACCATAGGTGTGTGAGTTTATTTCTGGGCTCTCTGTTCTGTTCCATTGATCCATATGTCTGTTTTTGTGCAAATACCATGCTGTTTTGATTACTGTAGCTTTGTAGTATTGTCTGAAGTCTGGGGAGGGTTATGCCTCCTGCTTTGTTCTTTTTTCTTCAGGATTGTTTTGGCAATTCTGGGTCTTTTATGGTTCCATAGAAATTTTGGTATTATTTGTTCTAGTTCTGTGAAAAATGTCATGGGTAATTTAATAGAGATCACATTAAATCTGTAGATTGCTTTGGATAATATGGCCATTTTAACAATATTAATTCTTCCAATCCAAGAGCATGGGATATCTTTCCATTTCTTTGAATAATCTTCAGTTTCCTTTATAAATGTTTTATATTTCTCAGTGTATAAGTCTTTCACCTCCTTGGTCAGGTTTATTGCTAAGTATTTTATTTTTGGGGGGAGAGGTGTGATTTTAAAAGGTACTGTTTTTCTTTTTTTAAAATTCCCTTTCTGATATCTCATTGTTAGTGTAAAGAAATGCAACCAATTTCTGTATGTTAATCTTGTATCCTGCTCCCTTGCCAAATTCATTTTTCAGTTCTAGTAGTTTTTGTGTGGAGTCTTCAGGGTTTTCTATATACAGTATAATGTCATCTGTATATAATGACAATTTTACCTCTTCCCTTCCAATTTGGATACCTCTTATTTCTTTTTCTTGTCTGATTGCTGTGGTAGGCTTCCAATACTATGTTGAATAGAAGCGGTGAGAGTGTGCATCCTTGTCTTGTTCCAGATTTTAGCAGGAAGGCTTTCAGCTTTTCACCATTGAGTATTATATTATCTGTGGGTTTGTCATGAATAGCTTTTTATTATGTTAAAATCTGTTCCTTCTATACCCACTTTAGTAAGAGGTTTTTTTTATCATGAATGGATGTTGAATTTGTCAAGTGCTTTTTCTGCACCTATTGAGGTGATCATGTGTTTTTTGTTGTTTCTTTTGTTGATGTGATGTATCCCATTGATTGATTTGAATATGTTGAACCATCCCTGTGAACTTGAGATGAATCCCACTTGGTTGTGGCATATGATCTTTTTTATGTGTTGTTGGATTCAGTTTGCTAATATTTTTTTGAGAATTTTTTCATCTATATCCATCAAATATATTGGTCTGTAATTTTCTTTTTTGATGGTATTTTTATCTGGTTTCGGTATCAGGGTGATAGTGGCTTCATAAAATGTCTTTGGGAGTGTTGCCTCCTCTTCAATCTTTTGGAAGAGTTTGAGAAGGATCAGTATAAGTTCTTCTTCGTATATTTAGTAGAATTTGCCTGTGAAGCCATGTGGTCCTGGACTTTTGTTTGTAGGGCGTCTTTTTTTTTTTTTTTTAATTACAGATTCTATTTTACTTCTAGTGATCGGTCTGTTCAAATATCTGTTTCTTCTTGGTTCAGTTTTGGTGGACTGTATGTTTCTAGAAACTTGTCCATTTCTTCTAGGTTGTTGAATTTGTTGGCATGTAATTGTTCATAGTATTCTCTTATGATTTCTTTTTGTATTTCTGCAGTATTGGTTGTTATGTCTCCTTTTTCATTTCTTTTTTTTTAAATTTTATTTATTTTTGGCTGCATTGGGTCTTTGTTGCTGTGTGCAGGCTTTCTCTAGTTGCGGTGAGTAGGGACTACTCTTCGTTGTGGTTTGCGGGCTTCTCTTGTTGTGGAACATGGGCTCTAGGCATGCAGGCTTCAGTAGTTGCAACATGCGGGTTCAGTAGCTGTGGCTCGCAGGCCCTAGACCACACAGGCTTCAGTAGTTATGGTGTGTGGGTTCAGTAGTTGTGGCTTGTGGGCTCTAGAGTGCAGGTTCAGTACTTGTGGGACACAGGCTTAGTTGCTCCGCAGCATGTGGGACCTTCCTGAACCAGGGACTGAACCCGTGTCCCCTGCATTGTCAGGCAGATTGTTAACCACTGCACCACCAGGGAATTCCTCCTTTTTCATTTCTTATTTTTTTTATTTGGGTTTTCTTTCTTTTCTTCTTGATGAGCCTGGCCAGAGGTTTGTCAATTTTGTTTACCCTTTCAAAGAACCAGCTCTTGGTTTTATGATTTTTTTCTATTTTTTTATTTCTATTTTATTTATTTCCTCTCTGATCTTTATTATTTCCTTCCTCCTGCTGACTTTAGGTTTTGCTTGTTCTTCTTTTTCTAATTCTTTTAAGTGGTAAGTTAGGTTCTTCATTTGAGATTTTTCTTGTTTTTTGAGGAAGGCCTGTATCAACTATGAACTTCCCTCTAAGACCTGCTTTTTGCTACATCTCATAGATTTTGTATGGTGTGTTTTCATTGTCATTTGTCTCAAGGTATTTTTAAATTTCCTCTTTGATTTCATCATTGACCCACTGGTTTTTTAGTAGCATGTTGTTTAGTCTCCATATAATCATTTTTTTCTCATTTCTTTTTCTGTGGTTGATTTCTAGTTTCATGCAGCTTCCCCTAATTTTTGTATCTTATGTAACTGTGGAACATGTGTCAAACCTAAGAAATTAACATTGGTGGAGTACTATTAATTACACTATAAACTACTTAGATTTCATCAGTTTTTCCACTACTATCTTTTTTTGTTCCAGAATTCAATCCAGAATATCATATCGTATTTAGCACATGCACACACACACACACACACACACACACACACAAATTTACACTATCCATTTCTTTCAAAGAACTCCAAATCCAAAATCTTTCTGTCTCTTCATCTCTATATCCCTCTATTTTTCTACCTATATTTTGAACCACAAGTTCATACCTGTAATCCCAAGGCCATACCACAGGGTTTATTTTAGCTTTTGTATTTTCCTTATTTATAATTTCCTTGACCATGAGAAACTTAGCACCTGTTATCCTCAATGTAATTACTTATTGGCTAGATCCCCCTGTATGTAACCAATTTCCTTACTCCACTGGCTGCTGCCCCTTTCAACCACCTACCTCACATGGATTCAGACCCTTACTAGGTTGCCCCCATCACACAGGCCTGCCTATTGGCTTTTTGATTGAATTAGGAAAGAAAGAAGGAAGGCAGAAAGTTGTACAAGTTTCTTAGTCTCTTAGAATCTCATTTTCCTTATATTAATTGTTCAGGGATCAATAACACCCATCCTGTTGCAAGTAAAGTGCTAAACACAGCATCGCATAGGAAATAAGCACTCAATAAATAGGACTTGTACCGCTTGATTGTTATTGTTATCAAGGACCAATTAAGCATGAAGCAGGAGGCCTAGAAGGAGGGACTGTGAAGGTGAGTGATTTTGGTCTTTGCCACCATGACAAATGTTGGCAAACTAGATATACATGAAAAATTTACCTAAAAAGTCGATCTTCTATTACTCAGAGACACTTTAGGAGCCTGGGCTTATTAGAATTTGTTGGCATAAGTCAGAGCTTCCCAACCTCAGCACTACTGATGTTTAGGGTCAGAGAATTATTTGCTGTGGGGAGCTGTTCTGTGCATTATAGGATGTTTAACAGCTGCCTGGCTTTAACCCCCAAGAAGAAGCACCCCTCTCCAAATTGTTAGAACCAAAAATTTCTCCAGAAATTGGCAAAGGTCTCCTGGGGTCAAAATCTTACACACGCACGCGCACATGCATGCACGCG
Organism: Mesoplodon densirostris; assembly: GCF_025265405.1. Taxonomy (NCBI): domain Eukaryota; kingdom Metazoa; phylum Chordata; class Mammalia; order Artiodactyla; family Ziphiidae; genus Mesoplodon; species Mesoplodon densirostris. Next base: position 157,817,536 of record NC_082662.1, on the reverse strand, counting down.
CACGTGCACACACACACACACACACACACACACACACACACCCAGCTGAGACCCACTGGAGTAAATGGTAGGCTTTGTGTTGACTATATTCGCTGTTACCATGTTTGAGAAATGGAATACTTGATTTAATTTTAAAAATTCTTAACAAAGTTACTTTATAGTATTTTTCCAAAGATTTGGACTGAAAATCAATGACACAATTCAAAATTGGGCTGAAAATAATTTAATCTCAGTTTTGAGTCAGAAGTTGCTGATTTGAGCCTTAGTTACCACTGAATTGTGGACATATGCAAATCCTGGTCAGCACAGAGTCTTCCTAATGTGACTTTGGCTAATAAGGCTTGCCATAAGAAAATTATAACAAGGATTTGCACTCCCCTTTCTTTCAAAGAAATCCAAGCAGTACCTTCTAGTATTTTCTCCCATAGTTCACCTCATGCATTTTACATTCTAGCTAAATGGGATGTTCTTTGTCCAATAAACATTAGTTGGAATAATGAGTAGATATTTATTAACTTTCCTAAAAGAAAGGAAGTGGGAAACTTATTGCCCTATCTTACAAAGGGCTAAATTTTTCAAAAATAGTTTACGTAGTCAGTAGCAGTGTGAGCCAGAATGAAGTGTGAATTAAGATTTTTAAGGAATTGTTCTAGTTCTTCCACTGAAGTTTCTGAAAGCTTTTTGCACAAGGATCTCCTGATAGTGCCCAAGTCACTGTAGTCTATCGAAGTCTACAGTTCCACCTTTTACTGGAGAGAGAACTTGCTGTTAAAGAATTGGAGGGGAACATCAAAAACAACCAAACAAACAAAATAGGCAATTACATAAACTAAAATGATCAACACAAGTAAAAACCTTAACTCCTCAGGATGACACTGAACAGGCCCTAAATTCAAAGCACCTCTCTTTTTTTTTTTTTTGCGATACGCGGGCCTCTCACCGTTGTGGCGTCTCCTGTTGCGGAGCACAGTCTCCAGACGCGCAGGCTCAGCAGCCATGGCTCACGGGCCCAGCCGCTCCGCGGCATGTGGGATCCTCCCGGACCGGGGCACGAACCTGTGTTCCCTGCATCGGCAGGTGGACTCTCAACCACTGCGCCACCAGGGAAGCCCCAGAGCACCTCTCATTTTGCACCACCTCACAGAGTAGGGGTTTTGGTGATCTGTGCAGGGCGAGCTTTGCATCAACACAGAGGATTGCATGGCAATAAGCCTTCTCAGCTGAAGCCTGAAGGAGAGCGAGTGCCTAGCAAACTCTTGCAGGGTGCTGATTTTAGGAATACCAGCTTCTGGTAACCTGCCATTATTAATTTAAGAGGTTGGTAATATACAGGCCACCTGTGTTAATCAATGCAAGGGAAGGCGAGTCATTTGGCTCGAGAACTAAAGAGAGGACTCACAGTGATGGATAAGCTTGCTCCCCTCAGACAGTCTTTCCAAATGACCAGTGAGCCTCAGACCATACTTTTAGAAATGGTGGGCTTCCCTGGTGGCGCAGTGGTTGAGGGTCCGCCTGCCGATGCCGGGGACATGGGTTCGTGCCCCGGTCCGGGAAGATCCCACATGCCACGGAGCGGCTGAGCCCGTGAGCCATGGCTGCTGAGCCTGCGCGTCCGGAGACTGTGCTCCGCAACAGGAGACGCCACAACAGTGAGAGGCCCGCGTACCGCAAAAAAAAAAAAAAAAAAAAGAAATGGTGCCCTTAGGCCATCAATCTCAAAAGTTTGACAGTAATTTCCCTGTCTACCTGGTAACCTGCCACCATACTGTACACACTACACCCCACACAGCAAACTTACTGATTGCACCCACTTTGTCTCCTCATGCCTCCCCCTCCCCCCCGCCCCAGCTGCCTGCCAGTACCAGTCAAACGCCTGTGGGAGAAAAAAGTCGCCTTCATCAAAAAACAAACAACCGAAAAACCACTTAGGGAGGGGTTCCTTGGACCACGCTACAAAAAGAGATAATGATTCTTTCTCAGTGTACCTATTGACATTCATTGAGCAGCATATAGTTTATTTTAGCTAGAGTTTGTGATGTAGCATCTATATTTAATTCCACAGGCTGTCAGGCAACTCATATATTTACAAACACACTCCGGGAAAACAATGTTGTTTGCTGGTCACAGCTGCATCTGTAACATCTCTGGAGCTCTGCGCTGTTTGGCGGAGCCCGGGGCATTGTCATTTTACATTCCGGTCTGTGCCAAGGCCCCAGTAGGGCAGAGCTTGGGCTAAAAGTTCAGATTCAGTGACAGGCGTGGCAGCAAGCCAGGAGCAGGAGTAGCTGTGAGGGCTGTGGGTCAGGATGGAGAGTTCCTTATCAGCCCTGCCTCAGTGCTGCACACTGCACAGTGGTGAGCGTTTTCCATGTGATTGGCTTAGGCTTATTTCGGCTTCCCAGGCCTGAAAGAAACAAACTAGCCTATGTATACAGAGGCTGGCTCTGCTGGGAAGTGAGCTGGGGCTTCAGCGATGGAAGCCAGCCTGGTGGGAAGGAGGCAGGAAAAGTGAAGGTTTCCTCTCTGGAGGGTGGAACCAGCTGTCTGCCAGGCCTGGGGAGGGAATGACTAAGCCAGCTTCAAGTAGCTGGATCCAGGGAGAGCGACTGGGCATAGCCAGGGGCAGGGGCCAAATGGCATGATTCAGGCAATCTTGGTAACAGAATACATAAAGAGGGATATATCAAGAGCTGGTGGGACGATTCAGAATTAGGCAAAGGGGCAGCCGATCCTTGGAGGGCTGTCTCCTACGACAGAAAGTAGGGAGCTGAGAGCAGGGGGTGAAGGAGCCAGCAAGGGCGCAAGCCCCTTACACCTTAGATGGACACCTTGAGATTGGGCAGGAAGGAGAGGATGGGGAACTTGGTTACAGGCTCAGTTGGGTTTGGGGGTCTAAGGGAAGAGCACTGTAACTCAGGGGAGGAAACCAGCAATTGTGGCTTCTCCACCAGGGCCCAGTTTGGGGGAACATGCCTGACCTTACGGTTTTTAAGACATCACAAGGGAGATATAATTGCCTTCTTTTTTTTTTTTTTTTTTTTTTTGTGGTACGCGGGCCTCTCACAGCTGTTTCCTCTCCCGTTGCGGAGCACAGGCTCCGGACGCACAGGCTCAGCGGCCATGGCTCACGGGCTCAGCCGCTCCACGGCATGTAGGATCTTCCCAGACCGGGGCACAAACCCGTGTCCCCTGCATCGGCAGGCAGACTCTCAACCACTGCGCCACCAGGGAAGCCCACAATTGCCTTCTTATAAGGCCATGCTGACAGGCCATCTAAACAGGAGCCACATGGCTTCTTCCAAAGCAAAAGGCTTAAGCATCCTTGTCCAAGCCAGGAAATTTATTTTAGGTGCATCTTGATTTTGTTCTCTAGGATTTTTAGACTTTTCATCAATCCATGGAAATTTTAAAAATAGGAGTGACCTAGAGGAATTTAGGATAAACTTCTGTGAGCACAGCTCCCTATGAGACTCACATCTGTGGATCTTAGGTTAATAGGTCATTTGGACTGTCCAAAGGACTTTCTTGGGATAACATCATTGACTTCTCTGTTCTTGAGTTTCTTCCTCTGTAAAATGGGCATAATAACAACATCAACCTCATAAAGTTTTACAAGAATTAAATGAGCCAATGAATGGAAAGTTTTGAGACCAATGTCTGGCACATAATAACTGGTATCAAAACATAATTGTCAATGATGATGATGGTAACTCTGGAACTCATGGATTCCGGCTTCTGAAAATTTCAATTGACCTCTGACACATGTGAAATAAAGATGAAATGAGCTCTAGGATTAGCATTGAGAGACCCAGGTTCAAGTCTTGTTTTTGCCCCCAAATCGTGAATAACTCCCAATAACTAACTGCATTTCTGTGGCCCTATGTTTTCTCATCTATCAAACCATGTGAAGGGGGTTCTATCACTGGCTCACACTGGAGAGTTACTTCAAAATCTTCTTGGGGGTTTTCAAAATATTCTATAATAAAATATAGAAATACACCCCAACCCAAGGTATCAGTCATTCCTCTCTTCTCTTTCCTTGTCTCTGTACCTCACCCCCACACACACACTGACACGTACCACACACGCACTCCAGGCTGCTGAGACCCACTAGGCCGGGTAATCCCTAGGATCTCACCCCTTCCCCCAGTTCCATGATCTGATCAGGTGGAAATTAATCAGGGACCAGAGGCTGTAGGAAGGCAAAGTAACAAAATAGTCAACACAGAGTCTAGCTTTGACAGGCTTCTTGGAGAACAGGAGCCTCAGAGATGTAACAGACAGATAAAGACTCAAGGAGAAAAAAAGGAAGGCAGGAGTGAGTACATAATGGGGCCCATAGCCAGACTATCAGAGGTCAAGTGACAGAGGCCACAGATAAAAGCAAAAGGACCGCCCACCTCTGCAGTCATTATCTATGGAGGACCGGGGGAGGAAGACCAGTGAGGCCACTTGGAGTGACCTGTGGAGACCCCTGAGGCCTAATGAGGACACAGTTTTAACAGAGACTTTATCTTCTCAGGCTTCTCACCTGTAAACAACAACAGCAGCAGCAGCAAAACAAACAAAAAACCCATATGTTGATGCCTTTGAAGAAATAACAGTGAACACACACACAGCACTCACTGTGGGCCAGGCACTTTTCAGGGCCTTTACAAATGTTGCATGTAATCCCCACAAGCCCATGAACGTGCACTATTATTGTTGTCGTTTTTTCTTTCCTTTTTTAAACAGTTGAGGAAGCTGAGCCAGGAGAGGTGGAGCCGACGTGAGAAGCCAGGTGTTCTGGCTCCATGGTCTATGCTTGTAACCCCTCCACTGCTGAGCTGCTGATGGAGGGCTTGGTGCCTGGGGAAGGAAGGAAGGCAGATGTGTTCTCAGGCCACAGGGAGCTGCTGGGGTCTCATAATGCAGGAGTATAATGGAAGCGGTTTTGAGGAAGGTTAATATGCATAGAGATCAGGTTTTAAAGGCTTTGAAATGTGCAACTTTTCACTTAGAGACTCTGTTTGATCAGCAGTGCTTTCTTTCTCTTTTCTGGAGACCCCTGTGACCTCAAGGGAAGTTCTGGGCCGGAGGGCCAACCCTGGTCTGCACATGGTGACCCAGGCTTTATCACACGAGACTCTGGGCAAGCCTGTCAGTTAGCTTGTCTCCCCAAGGAAAGTGCCAAGGACACCCGGCAGGCAAGTCTGAAGCCTCTGCCACTGACACATGAATCCGTCCTTGATGAGTGAAGGGCTGGTTATCACACAGCAGAAACCTATAAACTGGGGGCCCTGAGGGGGTGGAGCCTATGACGTCTAATGTAACTAAAGCTGTGTGTGTGTGAGTGTGTGAGAGACAGAGAGAGAGAGAGAGGGAGAGAGAGGGAGAATATTATTGTTTTAAGCTCATTACAGGATCCTCAAGTCCTACGTTTTGTTGCTGCCCCATGAGGGCAAGTGTTGGGTCTGTCTTGTCCATCAGATTTACCCCCATCACCTGGTACAGTCCTGGTGCATAGAAACTGCTTAATAACTGATTGACTATTCCATGGACAGAGGTGAGGGAGGGTGAGGAGACCTGAGTGATAGGTTTTGGAGTCGGAATATCTGAGTTTCATTTCTGCTTCCTTGTGGAATTGTCTCCAGCAAGTCCCTTAGCCTCTCCCGGTCTCTCCTCTTAAAGGTCTCAGATGAATGCAAGAACATTTAGTAATCTTGATAGTAAATAGTAAATCATGATAGAGCTTACCTTTGTACAAATCATCCTCATCATTGTTAACCTGATTCTGTGCAGGAAGGCTATCCCTATGCCTCACCTATATGAAGTCCAGCAGTGGGGGAATGCATCAAGTGTACCTTGCTAGGTCCAGGCCAGTTCTGAGGGTGACACTGAAGGTCATATCCCAGAGCCTGGAGAGGAGAGTGGCAGTCGGGGTGTGACATCTGCCCGGGTGCACACGGGGAATGATGGGCACTGCTGAAGCTCTCTGAAGTGCAATGAGGAGCATATTATAGGGATAAAAAGGCTGTGGTTAGGGTCTGCTGAGGCTGGCAGATCATCCCAACAAGAGAGGAGAATACAAGTCATTCATCTGAATGGATAGCACCCCCATCTACCCTTCACCCCAGGATGCCCTGTCATTTCTCCGGTCTCCTCTCCCTCTCTAGTCAAAACAGGTTTTGTGTCCAGATGTTGCGGATGACAAGAACAAATAACACTTTCTGTGAGTTTTTACTACTGACACCCTCAGATTTATTCGAGAAAACATCTCTTCAGTAGAGTTGGCCAATTAACCCCTCAAAAGGCTGGAAAACTTATTTAATGTCACTGCCTAATCATTTTATTAAATGTCACTGCTCCAACAGGCAAGAACGTCTGCTTTATCCCTCACTTGTCTTATGCTTCACTCCCTTTCTAAAACACAGAGCCTCCTCCCAAAGAAGACCAAAATCTCAGAGCCTCACCCCTCATATGTGTGCCCCTTTTATTTGCATAGAATTAAGGGATTTCTGTTTTGGGCAGGACCATGGGGAATCATCTCACCTCTTAAATCATTTTACTGTTGACCAAAGGGAGGCTCCCAGGGGAAGTGACTTGCTCCCCAGGGCACCGACTTGTAAGTGGCAAAGCCTGCGTGCGTGTTTTTATAGCTGTAAATCATGTAAGCGGTGCAGTGAAGTGTAAATACTAGAGGAGCTAGAGTAGGTAGACCCAGATCTGCCACCGACACACGTGACCTTGTGCAACTCACTTATCTATTCCTAGCCTCAGTGTTCTCACCTGTTAGAAGGGGATCCTACATTTTGAGAAACAAAGAGGGAGCATCATTTTATTATCTGTGCTTCATAAGTAGTCATGACCACCCAAACAGAAAATGATGTCTGCTGGTATTGATTCATGATAATTGTTAACAGCATTAACAATTTTGTTAATTATAATACTAATTTCACATCTATTTCTCCTTTTCTTCTGGCCTCTAGCAACAGCTTAGCCATAGCCTTAACTCCTCCAACATGGAGCCCCTCCCCTGCACAGTAGTTTTCAAAGAGGAAACTGTACTTCTATCTCCCTTGCCAAGATTTAGTACCTGAGCAGCTGGTGCCCCAGATCCTAACTGCTCTATTGACACACCTAGCGTACATGGAGATGGAGACCAACAGGAGGACACAGAAGATTCCCCAGAAGTCTTCAGCTGGGTGACAATCTTGGTGGAGATGTGATTCTTATAAACCTTCCCCTGTTGAAGACCGCACTGCCCACTTCTCACGTGACTTCATCTACACCTGATTTTCTCAGTTGACAAAACTGGAACCCATTGAATTCATGGCTTAAGGAACAGATACGAGCTAATGTACTCACAAAGGAAAAGCCATGATTTATTCTACTTGTACCTTTGCGCCAAAGCTGATTTATAATTTGTGTAGGTGTAGAACTCTGTCTTGAATAGGGTCTAAGTAAGTGAAATTATTTGGCTTTCACAAGTAAATTTCTAATTTTTTTCCTCAAGGAGCTAGCTTAGCCATGACTTTAATACACTCACATGTAACAGAGAGATTTACTTTCACAACCAGCTGTAGGACAAAATGGATACATAGAAGCATCATGGGGAAAGTGAGAATTGTTTTAACCCGTGGAATATTAACAGTACCAGCACAAGACTCGAGAATCTAGACGGTTAAGATTTGCGTGACAGGTTGCTGTTACAAAATTTCTAGTAATATTGTTTGTGGAGCATAAACAGTAAATGCCCAAAAGCTATCCTCCTTAAAAAGTCTAATTTTTATGCAACTGTCAATGCAGCAATTATTTTGTGTGTTTTTTTTTAAAGGTGAAGGAACATGTTCTAGGTATTTTTTTAAGGAAAATTTTGAAACCTGTTTAAAACTTTTCTTTCTTAAAAAGAGATTTTTTTTTTTTTTTTTTTTGGTCAAAATGTTTTCAGATCCTGAGAAAAACCAATGAAACGGAAACGATATGATTCTGAGGCCAGGTTTTTTAGAGGCGCCGTCAGCACTGAATTCAGGCGTTCTTGCTGTGCTCAGCAGACCCGGCTCAGCAATCAAAACCATTTGATTCTAAAGCTGATACTTCTATAACCAGGCAGGTTCCAGCACATTGTGAACCCTGAAAAAGCATAATTACAAACAAAGAATGACAAGAAGCACACGTTGACTTAATATAGCTCGCTTCTTTCAAAGAGCACACAGCTTTTCACACACACGCTCTCACCTGTCCTTAGAAACCCACGATTAGCAGGGGAGGGGGTGGCTGCCACCCCTGTGTTACAGAACAGGCTACCAAGAGGCTCAGTGGCTGGGCCAAGGCCACACGTTGTCACCGGCTTACAGTGACGCCTCTATGAAACGCATGGAATTGATTGATCACGTAGTTTTGAAGACTGACTCTGTATGAGAGCTGAAGTTTTTCATATAAACAGAGACCTGGACTTTGACCTTGAAGGGTCCATAACCTAGGCAGGGTTGATGTTGTATGCCTCAGCAAAGATGCTCAGACTTAGGGGAGATGATCATCATCACTCTGCTCAAGAAATTGCCATGCTAGCTTTTTCTTATGCCGAGAACAATCGCTAGTCTTCTCCAGAAATCACCAAGAACTCTCAAAGGTGTGCAGAATGGGAGTGAGGTCCTTTATGTGTCTATTATTTTTCAATTGCTGTGTAAGGAATTACCACAAACTTAGTGACATAAAGCAGTATGAATTTATTATGTCACAGTTTCTGTGGGTCAGGAGTCCAGGTACAGGTTAGCTGGGTCCTCCGCTCAGGGTCTCACAAGACTGAAATCAAAGTGTCAGTCAGGAAAGCAGTTCTCATCTGGGACTCAGAGTTCTCTTCCGGGCTCATGTGGTTGTTGGCGGAATTAGTTTTCTTTTTCTTTTTTTTTTTTAATTGGATGTGTTAGTTTCTGCTGTACAGTGAAGTGAATCAGCTATTTGTATACATATATCCCCTCCCCCTTGGACCTCCCCCCCACCCCACCCACATCCCACCTATCTAGGTCGTAACAGAGCACTGAGCTTCCTGTGCTTTATAGCTTGTTCCCACTAGCTATTTTACGCATGGTAGTGAATATATGTCCATCCTAATCTCCCAACTTGTCCCATCCTTCCCTTCCCCACCATGTCCACATGTCCATTCTCTACTTCTGCATCTCTATTCCTGCCCTGGAAATAGGTTCATCTGTACCATTTTTCTAGATTCCACATATATGTGTTAATATACGATATTTGTTTTTCTCTTTCTGGCTTACTTCACTCTGTATGACAGACTCTAGGTCCATCCACATCTCTACAAATGACCCAGTTTTGTTCCTTTTTATGGCTGAGTAATATTCCATAGACATTTCACTGAAGAAGACATAGAAATGGCCAAGAGTCATGTGAAAAGATGCTCAACATCACTAATTATTAGAGAAATACAAATCAAAACTACAATGATGGGGGCTTCCCTGGTGGCGCAGTGGTTGAGAATCTACCTGCTAATGCAGGGGACACGGGTTCGAGCCCTGGTCTGGGAGGATCCCACATGCCGTGGAGCAACTGGACCCGTGAGCCACAACTGCTGAGCCTGTGCGTCTGGAGCCTGTGCTCCGCAACAAGAGAGGCCGCGATAGTGAGAGGCCTGCGCACCACGTTGAAGAGTGGCCCCTGCTTGCTGCAACTAGAGAAAGCCCTCGCACAGAAATGAAGACCCAACGCAGCCAAAAATAAATAAATAAATTGATTGATTAAAAAAAAAAACTACAATGATGTATCACCTTCACACTGGTCAGAATGGCCATCATCAAAAAATCTACAAACTATAAATGCTGGAGAGGGTGTGGAGAAAAGGGAACCATTTTGCACTGTTGGTGGGAATGTAAATTGATACAGCCATTGTGGAGAACAGTATGGAGGTTCCTTAAAAAACTAAAAATAGAATTACCATATGACCCAGCAATCCCGCTACTGGGCATATACCCTGAGAAAACTGTAATTCAAAAGGACACATGTACCCCAATGTTCATTGCAGCACTATTTACAAGAGCCAGGACATGGAAACAACCTAAATGTCCAACAACAGATGAATGGATAAAGAAGATGTGGTACATATATACAGTGGAATATTACTCAGCCATAAAAAGGAATTGGTTTTCTTGGGGTGGGACAACTGTGGTTCCCATTTTCTTACTGGCTGTTGACTGGGAATTGTATTCAGTTCCTAGAGGCCACCCACAATCCCTTGCTGCATGGCCCACACAGACTGTACACAGCATAGCTGTTTGCTTTCTTCCAGGGCAGCTAGATCCTGTCTCTCTGACACTTCACCTTCTTTTAGAGGTTCACCTGATTAGGCCATGCCCACCCAAGATACTTTTCCTTTTGATTTACTCAAAGTCAAGTGATCAGTAACCTGATCATGGAAGGAGTATCCCATCATATTCACAGGGCCTGCCTGCACTCAAGGGGAGGAGATTATAAAGGGCACACACAGAAGAGCTCAAGAATCTTGGGGACCATTTTAGAAACCTGCATTCTGCAGTGTCCTACCTGTGTCAGTGCTTGTCCACCTTACTGTGTTTGCTGCCTTGGCCTGCTGTGTCAAGCAGCCCCAGTCTCCAAAATGTGCCTCCATCAATATGCCTTTAGAAAGAGAACAATATTTTATAAGAGGAACGAATCGCTAATGGTAGGTAGTGCTTCAGACAATGCAACGAGCACTTGCTTTCATATTGTTGGTACTTAGCAGAGTGTCTGGCACTTAGGAGTCCTCAGTTTCTGTTTCTCAAGCAACGAATGCATGGATGATTAAATGAGAAATATTTGGGGCATCCTCATCAGATTACATCCCATAAAAATAAATGCCTACCCCTCCATGTGCAAGGCTGATTCCTCCTTTTAGTTTATAGCACGATTTCCACCCCCCCCCCCCGGTTTAAAAGTAATGCCTGCTTATTATAAAAACACTTGGAAATGTGTCTTCTTTCTATGGTTTTATTTTTTATATTTAACTTCTTAATCCATCTGGAACTAATTTCCCAATATTATGTAGAAAATAGTCTACCCCCTACCCATTTAATCTGTGATGCATACACACACACACACACACACACACACACACACACGTATGTATTTATAATAAGGTCTATGTATAATAAGGTCTATTTCCGAGCTAGCTGTTCTATTTCATTGATCTGCCCACCCACTTTGTGTGCCAGTATCACCTACTTACTTACTGGAAGTTTATAATATGTTTTAAGATCTCGTAGGGCAGATGTTGCCTCACTATTTCTCCTTCAGCCCCCCTGTCCACCAGTTCATTAACTATGGGTCTATCTTGCTGCCCACTCTAGCACCTTAGAGAGCAAAGCATTCTTTGGGAAAGTCTGGACATGGAAGCAGATCTAGGTTCGTATTCTACCTTTGCATCTTCCTAGCCCAGCACCTCTGAGTCTCAGGGAAATGTAAACTTGCAATAATACTGCTTATAGTAGAAACTTTCTGTGAGAATTAACTGGGGAAACTCCTAAGAATTACCCAGTGAGTAGTAGGTGGCCAATACCTACTAACCAGAGTAGAGGAGTGACGCTGAAGGTCCATGCACCTATGCTTCTCTCCCTTTATCCTTACCAGCAGGCACTGCAACACTTTTGAAAGCATCTTGTACAAATGCTGAGGCTCAGCTTTGTCAGATTCAGGCCAGCTTTTAGGCTGGGAGTAACCAGGATTAAGAATTGGTCCCAGCCTCTGGGCAGCCTCTTCAGGGTTTGCATTGGTCCAAGGGAAGTCGGTGTTTTGTTAAACTGGAGCCATTCCTCAGTGACCCGGGGTCCTGGGGAATGGGAGTGAGTCAAATGCTGAAGCCCACTTGACCTGGCCTTACAGAAGTCTGGAAGTGCCAGTGAATTGACACCCCTTGCTTCATCACAGGAAGCTCATCTCTGGACTTTGGCAGCCAGAGAAAGGCCTCAAAGCCACAATACACGTGTTGGGGATTGGAAGTCATTCTAGCACAGACCGAGGTGGGACTGGTGAGGGGAGATGGGTGAGACTCTGACAGCATGTGCTAGACATTGAAGATTGAAGAAATGAATTCTATTGCAAGAACCCCCGCAGTACTGAGTCAGCCAGGAGTCTTGAAGGCCAAAGTCTTACTCCCTTCCTGGCACTGTCCCTCAACTCAGAGAGGGCAGGGCAGGGCAAGAATGCACTCATTCATTTCTTCAAGGAGCGTCTCTGAAGGCCTACTGTGTGCTCTCAGGAACTAGGGTAGGGGGATACACAGCCCTGCCCTCAGAGAGCTTCCATACTACACAGTGAGGAGAAAGAGCACAACGGTCATCCTTGTGTTCATGGATCTGTTCTCTGATGATGGTGATTTCCCACTGTAACTCTATCCCTGCATGGCCTTTTGTAAAGGAACAGATCAATGTTCAAAGCAGGAAGTCCAAAGCTTGACTATTATCTAGTCAAGCCTCTTTTCTTTTCTCTTTTTTTTTTAATATAGTATAATCCTACATTTTTTTAAAATTGAAGTATAGTTGATTTACAATGTTGTGTTACTTTCAGGTGTACAGCACAGTGATTCAGTTATTTATATATTAAAGTATTTTTATTTATAAAGTGTATATATATATATACTTCTTCAGATTCTTTTCCTTTATAGGTTATTACAAAATATTGAGTACAGTTCCCTGTGCTATACAGTAAGTCCTTGTTGATTATCTGTTTTACATAGAGTAGTATGTATATGTTAATCCCAAACTCCTAATTTATACCTCCCCTACTCCCTTTTCACAACCATAATTTTGTTGTCTATGTCTGCAAGTCTATTTCTGTTTTGTAAATAAATTCATTTGTATTTATTTTTTAGCTTCCACATATAAGCAATATCATATCATATTTGTCTTTCTCTGTCTGGCTTACTTCACTTTGTATGATAATCTCTAGGTCCATCCATGTTGCTGCTAATGGCATTATTTCATTCTTTTTTATGGCTGAGTAATATTCCATTTTGTGTGTGTGTGTGTGTGTGTGTGTGTGTGTGTACGTGTACCACGTCTTCCTTATCCATTCATCTGTCAATGGATACTTGGGTTGCTTCCATGTCTTGGCAATTGTAAATAGTGTTGCTATGAACATTGGGATGCATATATCTTTTCAAATTATGGTTGTCTCTGGATATATGCCCAGGAATGGGATTGCTGGATCATATGGTAGCTCTATTTTTAGTAGTATTAGGAACCATACTGTTCTCCATAGTAAGCATCTTTATTTTCCATAAGGGAGAACTAAACTCAGAGAAGGGAAGTAATTTGCCCAAGTTCACCCAGCTTCATAACAGTGATGGGACTTCACTATTCTGCCCACAATTCACCATCAGAAAAAGGGGGCTTCTCCTTGCTTTACATCAAGCCTCTAGAGGCTGCACACAATCTATGAGGCTATTATTGAAACATAGTGAACATTTTTGAGAGAGGAAGACAAGCGGATGGTGTTGAGTCTACACAGGAAACAAGGAAGCAACACAGTATAAAGGTTAGAGTTGGACCCCCTGAGGTCAAAATTCTGGTTTCTTCACTTGAAATCTGCGTGAAATTAAGCAACTTTCCTCATAGCTCTAAACCTCATCTTCTCATCGGCAAAATGACAGTGGTGTTTCCTGTAGGATTGTTTTAAGAATTAAATGAAATATACATCAACACGGAGCTCAATGCCTAGAAGGAAGATGTGTTACTAAGATAAAGGATTCTAGAATGGGCCCTGCCCAAGGAGATTTGATGCTCACAGGCCCATGCCGTCAGACCAGGGTGTGCAACTGACATCTCCGTGTTGTACTTTTCCAGTTCCAGGAGCCCTTGTGGAGCGGCACAGAGCTGGAGAGTGTGGCGAGAGAATGAAGACACCAACCGCCTGGGAGAAGCATGAGGTGGCATTGTGGCACTCGATTTAGAGGGCTTCAGCCGGTGGCGGCAGCCCCATGGGCAGCTCTGCTGGCACTGGCCCTCCCCGGTTGGGTGCTGGCTGTCTCGGCCACGGCGGCCGCTGCGGTTCCCGAGCATCATGCCTCCGCGGCCGGCCAGCCGCCCCTGGACTGGCTGCTCACAGATCGGGGCCCGTTTCACCGCGCGCAGGAGTACACCGACTTCGTGGAGCGCTACCGCCAGGGTTTTACCACCAGATACAGGATCTACAGGTGAGTGGGGCATCCCACTGAAGCCAGCCTGGGTCTGTGCAGGGCGCCAGGCGCCAAGCCAGCTGGCAGGCCGCAGACTGCACTAGGAGAGAGCCGGAGGACCAGCAGGCAGGGAGAACAAGCTTGCCATGTTGGTTTTTAAAAAAAGAAGAAAACACATACAAGCTGGAAAACCTGCTGATGCCTCCTGGGGAACTTAGCAAAAGGGTTTCTATTTATAGGTTGTGCTGCTTATAAATTGAGGACAAATCAGGCGGCTTGGATTCAGCATGAGGCCTGAGCTGCTGCAGGAGGTCAGAGTCGAAGGCTGGGGCCGGGTTTTAAATAATGGGTGAGATACTTTTATGAGTTGTAATTACCTCGATATGCAAATGAAGGAAGGACAGCTCCAGGTCCTGCCTTAGAGGTGGGGGGAGCCCCGCAGGGGCGGGGATGGGCCGGCCCCCACCCTTGTCAACACCATAGCCTCAGTTGGCCTTGTGCAAGGAAATGGGCTGTATCGTCCCTGCCCCTTGGCCTGTCCTCAGGAGCATCAGAGCTGAAAGTCAAACATGTAGCCTGTCTGACCCATCTGACAAGGGATGAACCAGGTACAGATTCCTGGCTGCTGGACCAGCACTTCAAGAGCACAAGGCTCATCAAAATCCTCACCTCCGGTGACCCAGAGACCCTCAGGGCTCCCTTGAGTGCGTTCCTGAATTCAACTTTCCCCTTCATCCCTCTGCTCAGTCCCTGCCTGAGTGTCACCCCCTTTTCCTCCTCACCTTGACCATAGTCTTCAGACAAACCTGGGAACTTTGCTAGAATTTTTTTCTTTTATTAAAGATATTTATTTTCCAATTAGAGATTCATTTCTATTGAGAGAGAGAGAGCGGGAAAGTCTGAAAAAGCACCAAGAGAAACAGAGCCAGAAAATCACCTATTCTTTTGCCATCTAGAGGTTGCTCTTGGTAACCTTGGGCATGTGCATTCCTAGTCATGTGAACATACTAAAGGTTTTGGCCCTCTTGCTAGATCTAGCACTTTACATGCCTTATGTACATGAACTCATTTAATCCTTCTAATAACCCTCTTTTGGAAGAACAGGTATTCTCCCCTTTTTACAGATGAGGAAATTGAGGTCCAGAGAAGTTAAGGAACTTGCCGAGGGGCACACAGCTAGTACATGGTGAAGCTAGGATTAGCTCCCAACTAGTAGTCAGACTCCAAAGTCTGCGTTCTTAAATTATATTTAAAGAAACTATATTTTTCTGTTTCTAAGAGGCTTTTTTTTTTTTTTTTTTTACTTCTGCAACACCATGCAGTCTGTTTAGGTTAGTACGGAGTCTCAGAAATAAGGTTTTAAGGTATTGAGCACTGAGAGAGTCCCAAATGGTAAGTGCAGCCATTTACAGGGGACATTTTCCTGGTACACGATCCCCACGTGCAGATGCAGACAAAGGGAAAGATGAGGTATTTGAGGGGCTGGTGCTTCCTGGGTACAGAGATCTGTAGAAACAAAAGCCATTTCTCTTCCAATCTGATATTAGAAGGGATTGCAGTTCATACTCTCTGGTTCAGCAGCTCTGGTCCTTGCCATCCTCCAAAGACTGTAGTGTAAATTCACACAGGGCCACTGAGGCAGAGAGCAGCCAGCTCGGGCTGGGAATGGCTGAGCTAACACCTGCTCCGGTAAAAGAGGTTAACTTGACTCTCAGTAAATATATAAGAAATTAGACCTGTGTCCCCCACGAACTTTCTATAAGGTAAATTCAGGGTGATGCTTCTCTTTATCAAAGAATTTCTTTTTCCATCCCTCCAAAAAAAAAAAAAAAAAGAAGAAGAAAAAAAGGGAAAAGAGAAAATCCACCCTAGAATGTATTTAAGCAGCGAATCCCTCTAGTTCAGGAAAACAAGATTTAATTCACCTCAAACTTTTCTGTTTATCCCAAATCTTTCAAAAGCACTATTATCACCAAAAAAATTTTTTAAAGTATGTTGGAACTGAAATGTCAGGCTGGGAATCCTAATACCACCATTCACTTCAAAGGGCTATAAGAACTAGAAGGAATAAAGCACCAGTTTCCTTCACCCCTCCACAGATTTTTCTTTTTTTTTATTTTTATTTTTGCAGTACGTGGGCCTCTCACTGTTGTGGCCTCTCCCGTTGCGGAGCACAGGCTTCAGACGCGCAGGCTCAGCGGCCATGGCTCACGGGCCCAGCCGCTCCGCGGCATGTGGGATCTTCCCGGACCGGGGCACGGACCCGTGTCCCCTGCATTGGCAGGCGGACTCTCAACCACTGCGCCACCAGGGAAGCCCCACAGATTTTTCTTGTCATCAGGCCCCAGCCCCAAGGCTGGCGACCACTGAATGCCTTAGCAGCAGCTCAGAGCCGGCCACGGGGAATGTCTGGAATCACTTCTGCACCATCAACCGTTCTATCAGTCTGTAATGCTGTTTTGATCATTTAATGTGACGGGCTCTTACACTGTGCCATTCTGTTTCTCTGGGGTCAGTTATTGCACATGAACCTGTACTTGGGGAAACAGTAACCAGTCATTCTGACAGGAATACAGCATTGCGATTTGCGACCCCATGGCGGGGCAAGGGGAGAATGGTCACACACGGCTGCTCCAGGAGCATTCTGGGAGCCCTGCCTTTAGTTATTAAGCAACATGGTGGATCCATGGATACTTGTTGTAGGGCTCTATATTATCCCCAAGGGAACTCACTCTTATCCCTTTCCCTTTCGTCTCTAGTGGTAATTCCTTCTAGCAACTTCAAGACCTTGCTCACTGTGACTAGAGCAGGTCACAGAAAAGTGGTCTAGTCATCCCTAATGACTAGAAGGGAAATTTTTCCAGAAGGGCAGAGGGAGAAAGAGCTTACAGAGAATATCAGAAATGCTCTGTGGTGAACTATGGGGTCTCGAACAGGATTAGTCTTTTATTCAATTCTTTAAGAAAGCTTTTGGTACATGGAGATCATATGGTATCCATATGTGCTTTCCATGTAAGAAGGGAGGTGAGCTGTGGTGGGGGAAGAATAAGACTTTCCAACGGGGCTAGAATATTCAGTGCAGAATTACATGAAGCTCTCTTACACAGCAGAACAGAGATGCTTCTTCTCTTCTATCTTGTGTGTGGACATATTATAGCAATTACACAACCAGGTTCTAACATTAAGCTCTGAACCCCACCTATTCTTATTTGGAAATCAGAATGTGCTGTCTGTTAGAGTAGATGACTGGTTGGTCTAGAATAGCTCTGGCCTCTCTAACCACGGGTCCCCAGAGATTGTTGCTCTCTCCGTAAGTTTGTATTCTCGTAGGCATAGATGCTCCAGAGTGAAGGTTTCTGGAGCCAGATGACCTGGACTCTAATCCTGGGGCTTCAGCTTACTAGCTGTATACTGTTGGGTTAATTATTAAATTTCTTTGTTCCCTAATTTCCTTATTTGTAAAATTAGGACAATTATAATGCCCACCTAATGGATTGACGTGAAAATTAAATGAGTTAATTGATGTAAAACACTTAGAACGGTGCTTAATAAATATTACCTAGTATTAGAGTATCCTCAACAAATATTAACCAATGCAAAAATTATAATGAGATGACAGCCGTGGGTACTATCTTCATGATAACATCTGATAATGGCTTAGCATTTGACAGCTTACATTAGAAGGAGAAAAAAAATTGCTCTCTTGCTTTCTTTTTTAAAGCATATTAACCTTAATTCCTCAATCTCTGTCTCTGCTGGGAGAGGAACTCAACTGGAGAATGAATGCATGTTTTCTGGGGCTCACTCTTACTGGTCTTATGGACTACCAGAAAGAGCTGGATCATTTCCAGCATGTTTTAGAATCACCACAGGGAATGATCTTTCTCCTATAAAGTCAGGGGTTGCCAACTGAGCACACCTTCCTTAAGATGTCCTACAGAAGCTGGGCACTGGTCACTGCCAGCTCCCTGGTTCCAGGGGTAACTTGAACAATCTCAGGATGGCACCATTACGAGAAGAGAGACAATATACATTCTTGTTAAAACTTCCTAAATAACAGGATGGCCTTGGCCATCTCACCCAATTTCTGGCAAGCTTTTAAATTCCATTAGCCGACCTCTCAGCATCTTCTTAAGCCCTATCAGACCAAGATCTGAGCAATCAGTCCACTTCTCAGACACTGTCTCTTAATAGGCTAGTGGTAAGAGCTGGAAGAGCAGAGATCCTGTCTCAGATTCCATTTGTGACCCCCAACTACCTGCCTTTGCCCCACTCTATAGCCCCCAGTACAATAAACCCTTAAGTGATCAACCTCTCACAGCAGCCCTGTGAGGCAGATGGGGGTTCTTAGGGTTCAAGGCGGTGAGATGGACTTGTTCAAGGTCAGAGAGGTAGCCAGTCACAGCCAGAAATAGCACTCAGAGCTCCTGACTTGAAGTCTCCTGCTCATTACGCTAGACCACGCCACTTCCCTTTGAGTGGTAAGTGCATCTTCATCATAACACGCAACCTAATCAGGCACCTAAATTGAGCTGATGCAAATGTAAATATGGTTTCTCAAAACACTCTAGCAGTAATGTTCCATTCTCTCTTTGCTACAAATCAAAGTAATGAGCAGTCTGTTTTTTTAAAAAATTTCTTTTTGTATTAAAGCTTTAATAGAGAGATAATCGTGGGATTGGAAAAAATCCAAGCCACTATGATGAAACACTTAAAACTCGGAAAGAATAAATTAAAATTAAGAGATAAAGTTAGAGATCATATAGAACAATGAGTATAATATGGTGGTTGGGAGAAAAGCAAGGCCAGGTATAATTCCAAATTATTGACCTTAGTCACTAATACCTCCATTTCTATTATCTGCCTCTCTTTTAGAAAAGAAGGGTCTAGGGATATGTTAGAAGTCTTTTAGGAGGAAAAAAAGAAAACCAAAAAATAAGTAGCTATCTTCATATTATATGTGATCATATTCTGATCATGATTTTCTGATCATATTCTGGGCAAAGTTTGCACATTTTGAGAACCAAAGTAGAACATAGCTTAAAACCGAGGTTGGAGTGGTACCCAAAGGTAGGCAATGTTGAAGCAGGAATGTGTTTTAGCAGGTGCCTCTGGAAACATACATTAGGGCAGGCTGGGGTAGAATCAGATGACGTGCTGAAATGAGGGCAGTTAAGGCAAAAGAACCTTTCTGCAGGCACCAGAGCAAATACCCTAAGTAAAGATAATCTGTTTATGATTCATCAGGATGAAAAATAAGGTTTGGCAATAGCTTACATGTGAAAGAAGTGAGAAAAGGGCAAAACCGAATAATTTATCCATACTGCTCCAAGTGTGGTCTGTGGACCAGCAGCAGCATTGGCATTACCCGAGAGCTTGTAAGAAATGACAGAACCTCAAGTCTCACCCTGACCTACAAAATCAGAATCGGCATTTTAACAGGAGCCCCACATGAACAGTATGACATTAAAGCTTGATTATACTAAGTGCTTGGGAGGTGGAAGGAGAGCAGGAATAACCAGGGTGGAGAAGGAGAGAAAGCTTAATGGTAAGGCAGCATCCCCCATGATGCACTTGAGGTCGTGAGAATATTTACAGGAGATGTTACAAATGAAATAGAACAGTCGTCATGGGAGGTTAAATTTAGGAATTATTAGTGCCAAGGCACATGAACTCATAAGATCCAGCAGCTGGGAGAAAAGTTTAAAAGCAGAAAAGGCTGGAGGGCCTAGAACCAGCCTATATGGGTGCCTCCTGGGAGATGGAGAGGTGAGGAAGCAGACAGCAGCTGTGGAAGCAATCACAGAAGGAACTCCAGAGCTGATTTATCATCTGGACCATGTCTCAGGGACTAACAAATACTGATTTGAATAAACAGTGAAACCTGGGAGAGGCACTGTCTCCAATTAAGAGATCACAATCCACATAAATAAATGGCAACCAAAGGCAACCTCAGTCTGTCTGGGTAAATCCCAGTGATTTCCTAGGTGTTCCTCATAGCTACGGAGGTACAGAAGGGTTGTGTTATCACACAGCTGCAGGGCACCACAAGGGAAGCCGTGGTTCTCAGGTGGATGGGACAGGCAGGGGAGGAGGTGAGCTCGGCCGGAGAAATGACCATCACCCAAGCAAACTGGGTAATCTCTGCCCTTCTCACTGGGTTTATGTTTTGACAAGGGAGTTTGTTGGAATAGAAGGCGAGAAAGGAACAGTACACAAACTAGAGCAAAACAAATCAGAGCGAAATCAGAGGCAATGCGGAGTGATGAGCCTGTAGTCAGGTCACAGGTACTATTTCTCAGTCCACAGAGGTAAGGAGGTGGGAGAGGGACAGCACAAAACGTCTAGAGTTTGCTTTCCTCGAGTTCAGTGCTGGCTAAATGTATAGCCGAATATCTGACGTAAACTGTCTAATCTAGGCTGTAGACCCAGCAGAAGGCCTTCACCCAAGGAATTTTATTCCAGAAGTGTCTGGATGATGAGCCCCAAAAGGGTGTCTGGGCCCTTGAATTGGGCCTTGCAGATCCTCATCCTTGTGCAGCATCCTGTCTGCATCTTAACATGGACACATCCGCACCAGTGCCGCTGACCTATGCGAATGAGGAAGTGTGCTGCCCACTTCGAGGAAGGAGAAAGAGCACGTAAACATACAATGACAATTCAAGAGCTTAAGAAGAGCAGTACTCATTCAATCCATTGTATTGAAGGCCGACTCTGTGCTCATGCTTCTACAAGATTCTGCTAACAAACCATGAATGGGGAGGACACAGTTCCTGACCTGGTGGAACTCACAGACGAGTACATTTGGAAAAAGTGCGAGGTCACTCTGTACAGAAAGGTCAGGGAAAGCCAGAATAAAAGGGGATGCATTGGCCAGACTCTGATGGCTGAGTGGGAGATCTCCAAGTGGAGAGCTTGGGGAATGGTGCTGTGGACACAGGAGCAGTATAACCAAAGTTGTGGGAGTGCCAGGTGTGCTTTAGAAACTGAGCAGCCAGTCCCATGCATCCAGGGTAAATGCCAAGAAGCATGTGAATGTCCCTCCTCCCCCTGCTGTGCCCCACTGTGGTGTTTCTGCCATATCTTGTCACTCCAAAATGCCAAAAGGGTCTCCTAGACACCGATTTCTTCCAAGGTGCAATTTTAAAAGCCTCTCACCTGGAGGGCATGTCATTTTCCTGTACTGGCAGTGAGTAAAATGAAGTAAAAGTAATTGCATATCTGGAGAAGGTAGGACCAAAGGCAATTCCTTGCATTTCAACCTTGGAAAAATGGAGTGTGAATATGCACCTGGTGAGAAAATGGTAAGCAGTTCTTTGAGGTCTTATAAAGCCACTAGTTCAACTGAAAATCCAGCATCACTTAGGCTTAAAAAATTGAATTTAGAGTAAGCTTCCCACACCATGTGTTTGCTTTCTTGGTCCTTTTGCAAGTATTTATGGAGCATCTACTTTGTGCAAAGCATTATTCTGGGCACTGTTGAAGGCTACAAAAGATAGAGAAAACAGGGTTCTACTGATTTCCAGGAGTTCAGCTGTCCAGTTTGAGTGACAGCACACATAAACGGAAAAAACACATTGAAATGTAGCATCTCAGGCTCTGGGAGAAGAAGATATTTAGCCCATTCTCAGTGATTGATGGATAGATTTGGTCCATGGATGCCGTATCAGAATGAATTCTCAGGATGTCAGTCCCACGTTCCCCCAGGACAAAATGACTCTTGCCCCAGATTTTCCTGTGTGTTCTAGGACTATTTCCATGTCATCCACCTGGCTTGAAATAGGATTGCAAAGATGGTCTGTGAAGAGAAAATGTAAAAATAAAAGCATGCAAGAAAAGCAGGGAAAATCCAGGAAGGCCAAGGGGAGAAAGCTAGTTCAGTTTTGTTTTCAGATGAGATTTAGTAGAGAGATCTTGAGTCAGTCAGGCAGAGAAAAAGAGGATTAATTTTTGCTTTGAGAAATAATTAATTTTATTCATGAATGAATTGCTACTTAGAGACATGTATATGTAGAAAGGAGTGAGGTAGGCTTCATCTAGAAACCGTCACGACATGCAGGCAGAAAGGGGCACTGGCTAGCCGCGTGGTCTTTTCATTTTTTTTCTCCTCAAGAGAACAGCTTCTTCTGGGTCAAGGATTCTCATTTTTTTTCTCTATTCAGCTTCTGCCACATTTATCCCACCTCAGGGCTTTCCACATCTCCCACAAGAAAATTATTTCAGTCCACATTGCTTAGGACAGTGAGTGGCATGTGGTGGGACATTTATTCAGTCAGCATACGTTTATTATCTCTGTGTGCTGGCCACTCCCCAAGTGCTGGGGACACAGCTGTGAATGAGACACGGCCCAGGCCTCAGGGAGCTCCGCCCTCAAGGAAGACAGACCCCCGGGAGCAAGTGGTTGGAAGTGGGCTGCGGTCTGTGCAGCAGACCAAAGCGCTCGGTGTGTTTTGTTCCCATGCCAATCATCCATCTTCTCCTCCAGGACTAGAAACAGGTGAGTGTGCTCGCAAAGCTGCTCAAATCAAGTGGAACAGATTTATGACCATAGAGCTGGGCTGGAGATGAAGATTTGGACCTGAGTCTGAGACAAAGATTTCTATCCCCACAATCTATCCCTGACTCAAATTAAAGACAACTGGAGCCTTCTGGTCTTTCAGACTGATTTGCCCAATCCTATATGAAACAACTGAAAAAGGCATCACTGGATACTGTGGATGGACTGGGCAGGTGGCCTCAAATGGAGCTCCACGAACTGGGCAGGAGGAAACCTTCAGAGGGCCTGTTGACTGGAAGGCGTGGATGTCCAAGAGACAAAAGCTTTTTGTGAGCAGGGATCTCAAGGCATTGATGACACAGTATTGAAGTGTGGACCACAGGGCAGCAGGCTGTCACCAATTTCCCCAGTTTCTTTATGGGATGAAAGGAGTAAGGGGGCAAAGAAAACAGACTGTTTGGGGAGGGCAAATGCATAACTTAGAAGAAAGCAAAGCATTCCTCTATGTTGTGACATACTAATAACAATAATAAATAATAGTGACTATACATATGGAGTATTCACAATATACCCAACATCTTACTAAGTGCATAATAATGTTATACATATATGCTAAAATTATGAGAAATGTACAAGGGAGATGCTCTTTGTATACATGTTGTACAGATGAAGACACTGAGTTTTAGAGGGTGTCGCACAACTGGTAAGAGGAAGAGCCAGCACTCAACCCATACAACAGCGGATCTGACCATTAAATGATTATTATTGAATCAAATACATAATCTGAGCCTGGGATTCTTAATGCTCCAAGAGAAATGGTGCCTCTACTTGTAACCACCTGTGCTCTCTGCCACTCCTACTCTTCCTTCTGGCATTCTAGCAGACCTTTGGGATGGAGAAGATGGGTCTCGGGGCTAGAAGGTGTCTCATCCCACTCAAAGACCTTGTAGTTCTCTGTTTCCACCAGAGTTCTCCATCTGCACTTGGGCTCTGGGGAACCCTTTGTGGGAAGAAGCTACAGATGAACCTTCCTGAAGCAGGTCACCCGCAGAGAATTTTGTGTGTGTTGGCTTTGCACTGCCAGTGTATTTCTATAAGGGTGCAGTGTAAATCGAATTTCTGTAAATCAAATCCTCTGCTCGAGGGACACTTGATGGCATTTCCAAAATTCAGTATCTTATTTTTTGCCTGGCAATGGCTTATAAAAATTCAGTGCTACGTCAATCTCTAGCCCCTGACTTGAGGATCAGGTAGCTATTGATTTATAAAACAAGACATCCACTTGGAATTATCTTATATTTCAAGAAATATTTTAATATGACAAGAAGAAACCTTTGGTGATGCAAATAACCTCTGCTTATTGGGCTACTTTGCAAATTTGGAGTTTCATATAATGACAAGATTGGTACGTGCTCTGGGTCACTCCTACTTACCCTTTGCATCCACAGCACATCATGGAATCAGATGAAGCAGTGAAAGAGACCTAGAGGCTGGGACTCCCAAGTCAGCTTTAGGATTTGTAGGTATAGGGTGGGGAGATTAGGGCTGCTGTACTCGGGCCATGGCTTAGAGAAGATGCAAGTATCTGGCACAGCTCCCTCTGCCTGCTGTGTTTTCCCCTCTGCACCTGTTTAATGCTCCCTGGTTCTGCCACCACACCAGGCTCTCCCCTGAGCCCAGAAATGTGCCTCTTTCTCCCTCTCCCTGCAAAGAACAAGCAAGCTCTGGATGTCAGAATGAGTCAGAATGAACAAGAAGTCTCACTGGCCAGGCAGGAGGCCCTGGTCGGAGAAAAACGAGGTAGCCAGACCGAGCGCTGCCCCAGGCCCTTCATTACTAGCCTTGGTGCCTGGGAGAATTCTCATTTTCCTTGTGTGCTGGGAGAGTCTGTGCCTCATCTGGGGACATGCTAGTGATGGAGGAGGAAGAGGAAGGAAGACTCTTTGGGGAGCGAGTTCCCCTGGATCCACAGAGGCATGTACACACCTAATGATCCCTCGACAGGGGTCACATAGTTGGAGTACTAGTAACAGAGGTAAGCTTCAGTGCAGTGAGCCAGGCTTTGCTTAGCTGCGTTCTGTTTATGTTCTAAAGTGTGAGTCTGACAAAGACCACGTGGAAACGAAGGGAGGCTAAGCAAGTCCTTGAATGCCAGCCTCGGCCATCTGGAAATTATGCTCAAGTGGGACTTGATAGAAGAAATGTGGCTCTAGAGGCTGATAATACATTCTTTTACCTTCTGTTACCACTAAGTAGGGCAATGTCCATTCTGGTGCCTGTAGGCCAGGAGACTAAATCAGAGAACACCAGATTTAGTGGTTGGCCTGGAATAAGAGGCCAGAGCTGCAGAAACAGTGTCTGAGGATGCAGGGAAGCCTGGGGACATGGGATGGCAGAACAGAACCAAGGTGCTCGGATCTGTGAATTAGAAGGAAACTTTATTTTTTTATAAATTTATTTTATTTATTTATTTTTGGCTGCGTTGGGTCTTTGTTGCTGCATGCGGGCTTTTCTCTAGTTGCAGCGAGTGGGGGCTACTCTTCGTTGTGGAGCGCAGGCTTCTCATTGTGGTGGCTTCTCTTGTTGTGGAGCACGGGCTCTAGGCACATGGGCTTCAGTAGTTGTGGCTCACGGGCTCTAGAGTACAGGCTCAGTAGTTGTGGCACACGGGCTTAGTTGTTCCACAGCATGTGGGATCTTCCCGGACCAGGGCTCAAACCCGTGTCCCCTGCATTGGCAGGCGGACTCCCAACCACTGCGCCACCAGGGAAACCCCTATTTTTATTTTTTATTGAAGTATCGTTCATTATCTTATAGCTCAATATATATATATATATTTTTTTTCAGATTCTTTTACATATGGCTTATTACAAGATATTTAATATTGTTCCCTGTGCTACATAGTAACTCCTTGTTGTTTATGTATTTTATATATAGTAGTGTATATATGTTAATCCCAAACTCCTAATTTATACCTGCCGTCCACCTTTCCCCTTTGGTAAACATATGTTTTCTATTTCTGCGAGTCTGTTTCTGTTTTGTATATGAGTTCATTTGTATCATTTTTTAGATTCTACATAGAAATGATATCATATGATATTTGTCTGTCTCTGTCTGACTTACTTCACTTAGTATGATAATCTCTAGGTGCATCCAGGTTGCTGCAAATGGCATTATTTCATTCTTTTTTATGGCTGAGTATATACACACACCACATCTTTTTTATCCATTCATCAGTTGATGGACACTTAGGTTGCTTCCATGTCTTGGCTATTGTAAATAGTGCTGCTATGAACATTGGGGTGCATGTATCTTTTGGAATTAGAGTTTTCTCTGGATATATGCCCAGTAGTGGGATTGCTGGGTCATATGGTAGTTCTGTTTTTAGTTTTTTAAGGAACCTCCATACTGTTTTCCATAGTGGCTGCACCAATTTACATTCCCACCAACAGCATAGAAGGGTTCCAGAAGGAAACTTTAAAATCATTTATTTTCTACCCATGGCAGACAACCACTCTACAAATCCCCAAGAAGGTGCCTTGGCTTGGGCAGGTCCAGTTCTGTGTGTTCTCTGAAGCCAGCTTCCATTCAGCAGCCCAAAACACTCCGCAGATCTTTATGAAATTGAATCTCAGTATTTCCTTCCATAATTCCACTTATTGGTCCTGACTCTGCTTTCTCCTATTTCTCTAGAATAAGTGTAAATTCCTCTTCTTTGCAAAAGGTCTCCAGATATTTGAAGACAGTTATTCTTAGACACAGTAGCACGCTGTGACTTCCCTCCAGATGTTCTTTTCTCTCTCTTTCCCCTCTCACAGTCTCTCTCTCAAACTGTCCTTGTTTCTTTTTTCCCAGCTCTTTCTTTTCCCTCTTTGATCTTCATGAAATCATTCAGAACCAAGACTCCTATCCAGTCACTCTGTCATCACCCAGAGCCTCAGAGTTCTCCTGGGTCCTGGTAAACAAAGAAAGGGATAATAAATGAGAAATTGATGTTGACATAAGCTTTTCTTCCTGAACCAATTCTGGCTCCTGGAGAGCTTGCTTGCTTGCTTCCTCTCCTTTCAAAATCCTCAAGAATTTTGTCACAGATCAGTATCAGTTCACCATCCTGGAGTTTCTCAGACCAGGCATTTTCCTCTCCACAGATTTCTTTAACTTCTTCCATTCTGTGCAGTTCTTGAAAATTAGTGATGGTAATTTTCAAAGTCACGGGCTCACCTCAGAATATGTGGTGACTCTGCTTGGGACCTGAAGCATCAATTTTACAAGAAAAGTGAGAAATATGTTCTGGGTTTATCGTGAGAGAATATAGGTTTTTCATTCAAGTGAAATGTAGAAAAAAAATCCTAACTTTTTTCTCAGCTTCTCAAAGAATTGCACCTCCCACATGATTTGATTTTGTTCACCTAGACTTAGTTTGTGGTAAAATCATAGCCAGAACTGCACCCATCCTCTTTTCTACTACACTTATTATGTCTTCTATATTCTTTCCTGTGCTTCCTACCATGACCGGCCACCACTGTAACTCGTGCTTTTTCCCCATCTTCCATTTGACTTATGTGGCTTCCATCTCAGAACTGCCTTTCAAAGCCAGCCTCTTCTCTCTTTCTTGGCTTCATCGTTTACCACTTGGCCTTTTCTCTCTTCTCCAATTCAACCTGCCTAAAATCCTCTGTTGGTCCCTCTGTGCCCAAAGGATAAAATCCAAATGTGTTTTCTTAGCATGAGAGTCTCTTCTAAATCCATCCATTTACTCTTTCAACAAATATTCCATGAATACTGACCTTGTGCCACTGATGATGCCCTATCATTTCTTCCTGCTTATCTTATGTTCCAGTCTCAGTGAACATTTCCAGATTTTCCTAGACACAGAGCCTTCCTTAGATCCCACTTGTCTTTCCATGTCCCATTCCGTTTTCCTGCAAAGCTCTTTCTATTTTCTCTACCATCTGAGCTCTGACTCACCTTTCAAACCCATTTAAATATCACCTCTCTATAGCTTCTTTTTTGGCTCCCGCAAGCAAGTTCGTTATTCCTACTTCTGGTTCCCCATCAGCCTGTTCATATTTCTGCTTTAGAACTTATTTTGTGCATTCAGTTAATTATTTATTTGCCTATCTCTATTTGCTCTTCACTTGGCTCTGAGCTCTTCCAGGCAAAAATGTCTGCCACATGTAAAGGTATAATAAGAGAATGAAGTCACTCTTTAAGAGTAGGGTGTTCTGGGACTGAATTAGATGAAGCAGAAAGCAAGTGGGTGAGGTTCCAGCCTCTGCAATCATACTCTGTTGGCTTATTTTTTTTTTTAATTGTTTATTTATTTATTTATGGCTGCGTTGGGTCTTTGTTGCTGCGCCCGGGCTTTCTCTAGTTGAAGCGAGTGGGGGCTACTCTTTGTTGTGGAGCGTAGGCTTCTCATTGTGGTGGCTTCTCTTGTTGCGGAGCACGGGCTCTAGGTGCACGGGCTTCAGTAGTTGTGGCACGTGGGCTCAGTAGTTGTGGCTCGCGAGCTCTAGAGCGCAGGCTCAGTAGTTGTGGCTCATGGGCTTAGTTGCTCTGTGGCATGTGGGATCTTCCTGGACCAGGGCTCGAACCTGTGCCCCTTGCATTGGCAGGTGGATTCTTAACCACTGCACCACCAGGGAAGTCCCCTCTGTGGGTTTAAATGGAAGTTCTGCTACTTCCAGCTGTGTGATCTTGTACAAGTTATTTCTCATCAGTCAAATGGGTAGAATAATAGGAATTTCTTTATAGGCTTATTTGGTGATAACTAAAAAATAAATTTGGTTTATTTCAAGATAGGTGCTTACTTGTGAGAGGTCTCCTGAGAATAAATATGGAAAACAATAGAGTAGAAAATCTTGAGGAAGGAAGAGAAAATGAAGAGAGATTTAATTGAGGAAGATGGAACAAAGAAGGGGAGGCCTTACTTTATCAAACTCTTTCTACTACAATCTTCATGCATTAATCAAATTTATCACTTAAAATCTACATATTGTTCTCCCTAACTGTAGCCGGAGTTAATCTATTCATTGATTTTATAGTTATAGGTAGTCCCAGATAAATCCCTAACTGTGACAGGTGCTTTTTCTGTAGAACACAGCTCATACACCGTAATCCCATAACGTTAAAGTCAAGGCCTCAAGACCAACACCATTTCCATCTAGACTCACAAAGCAAGGAAGAGAGACCCCATATGGGAATGTAACTGAACTGGGGAGATACGGGAGCATGGATGTTTGACCACATAGGCAATAAAATCAGATAATTGAAAGGGGACTTTATCCAGATAGGCAGTAATGTCAAGAGAAGATTATTTGCCAGGCTGCAATATGAGATTGACATGATCAAGGTGGAATTAGAGTAGGCTAACTGCTGGAACAAACTGTTCCCAAATCTCAGTGACTTAATACAAGTTTATTTTTTTGCTCATGTCCAGTGCAATTTGTGGTAGGGTTAAAAGGAGATTGCCTCATGAAGTCATTCAGAAACAAGACCCCTTCTATCTATCCAGTCACTGTGTCACCACCTAGGTCCTCAGAGTTCCCCTCTGGGTCCTGGTAAACAAGGAAAGAGAGCATGAAAGATTTTATGGGAAGTCTTATGGGCTAGGCCTGGGTTCACATTAAACCGGCCAAAACTCAGTCACGTGGCTACACTTAAATGCAGAGGAAGCTGGGGAAAACTATCCATCTGTGAGCCCAGGAGGAAAATGAAATCGCTTAGAGAACAATTTTCCAGTCTCTGCCACAAGTGAGGAAATGCAAGAAAAAGGGGAAATGCAAAGCCTTAAATTTAAGTCCAAAATGTCGACTTCACAAATGTAGGGTATAGGAGTCCTGGATTAGCTGTGGAAAAAAAATATCTGGGGTTGGAAAGATGTGGGGGGGGGGGGTCTGGTTCACCTTGAGATTACTGTCAGCCAAGAATATTTTTCTCTCAAAAAAGGAATGCAATATTCAGGTGTATTAATAAAGGAAATAGGTATAGTAGAAAGATCACAGACTATCTTCACTTTTGGTTGGTTATATGTCCTTGACTAAGATACTTAAATTTTCTCAGTCTGAGCTTGCTCAGCCATAAAATGAGACTTAAGCTTGTGGAGTGTATCAGTGTATCAGTTAATTATTGCCACAATTATGGATATAAAAGTATCCCCCAAACTCAGTAGTTTAAAACAATGATCATTTTTCTCACTCAGCATCTGTAGGTTGGTTGAGTTAGCTATGCTTCAGGTTGTGGGTCTGCACAGGGGCCATTAGGTCTTTACTCCAATGATGCTTATTATGGGTCTCAGGCTGAAAGGGCAGCATCTTACAGCTTCATGGAAGGAACAGTTCTTGTGGTGAGGGCAGGGATGCAAGAGAGAGAGTGGAGACATGCACTTTGGGGCCCAGAATTGGCACGTGTCACTTCTGTCCATGTTCCTTTGTCCAAAGCAATGTCACATAGCTAAGCCCAGTATCAATGGGGGAGGGAAATAAGCTCCATTCATATGAGTGAGTGATACTGCAAAATTACATGTCAAAGGGCATTCTAATACAGGCAAGAATGAGGATTCTACCCCACTGACATTTGCAAGATTGTGGTGATGACTGAAAAATATGTAAAGCATCCAGTCCCATGACTGGCAACATAAGGACTCAGTAATTTGACACTATGATGATAATTATGATGATACTGATGTGTTTAGATATTGTATCCTAGTGTACTCTTGGTGGCTCAGAACACATCTACTGGATTGTGTTTAATTTTGGTTGTCATCTTCAAAAAGAAATACATTGACAAACTAGATTACAAGCAGAGAAAGTTAAAGCATAAGGGCCTAGAGATCTGGGAACTATATTGAAGGAACTAAAAATAGTTAATCTAAAGAAGAGTAGCCCATATAAAAAGTAAATACACCCAAATACCAGAAGGGCTATCTCATTGCAAGAGGAATAAACTTGTAGAATAATGGGAGGAACTGCCAGTCAGGGGGAATTCTCCTGGGGTTGAGTAGATAATGGGAAGCCCATGGACGTTGGCTGGGGAAAAGCCTGGCATGGGCTGTCAGCTTGCTAGGCAAAGACAAGCACAACGGGAGGTGAAGACTAGTGAACAAAGCAATTTTCTCCACAGTTAAGAAGATGAGCTGGGGGCTTCCCTGGTGGCGCAGTGGTTGAGAGTCCGCCTGCCGATGCAGGGGACACAGGTTCGTGCCCCGGTCCGGGAGGATCCCACATGCCGCAGAGCGGCTGGGCCCGTGAGCCATGGCCGCTGAGCCTGCGCGTCCGGAGCCTGTGCTCCGCAAAGGGAGAGGCCGCAACAGTGAGAGGCCCGCGTACCACAAAAAAAAAAAAAAAAAAAAAAGATGAGCTGTGGGGAGCAGGTTGCGAGGTCAGGGCAGACCTGGGGTTTCTGTGCCTCAGAAAACACAGGTCTCAGCTCCCTTTTCAGTTCCTTCTGGCCTCACAGATTCACTGGCCCTTCATTTCAATGTGTCTGCTGTACATCCTGTTGATTTACAAACACACCACTCTCAACACCCTCTCCAAGCCCCTGAGCCTGTCGGGCAGTATGAGATTCGCCAAAGAATGATCTCTTCCTCCTCCTTTAAGCTTGAGTCTCCCCTCCCCATTTCTCCCAATCAGCCTTAATTAAACTGTTTGAAAGCTACAGCTTGATTTTAATTAGAGGAAAATTGGGAAGATTAGAATGAAATTGGCCAATCATTGTTTACGGGCCGTTGTTTGAGAACACAGCAGGCTGCTAAATTACCTCCATGCCAGGCTTCTTGAATTCTTCCAGTGGGTGGACCGGGGCACTGGGGCATGGGGGGAGGGCTGGCCTTCTTTCTCCTCTTGTGCCTCCTGGAGTTGCAGGGGCCGAGATATTTTTACCCAAATGCTCCTGGATCAGAGCCTTTCTGCCTGGGGATTTCTCCCAGCCACAGTGGTAAAAGAGGCAAAAGAATTTCCAGGGAAGTATGACAAAGGTGTACAGTGGTCTTTGAACTTGAGCACAGGTCATAGACAAAGACAGAAAATCATCTGTGGCGTGGTGTGGGTTCTCATCAAACTCTACCACTGATCAACTGAGACTTGGTCCCTTTTTTCAGTTTCTCCGTCTCTTCATTTGTTAACTTCTGGAAGGTTCATAGTTGAGTAGTAATAACTCCACTTCCTCTTTCTTGAGGTCCTTGCATTGATAAAATTGTTGAGCTTGCGTAAAAATTGTGTGCAATTATTTTAAAAAAAACTAAAGGAACGCTTTACACCAATATAAGAGATTATGGTTTTATTATAACTTCTTTTTACAGCTCAGATTAATCATGTCTTATTCATTATAGCAGTAAAGACTCTAATAGACAAGTACATTATAGTAATCTCTGGCTGAGATGGAAATCTCCTGATGATGTGCTGTATCTAGAAATACTGCCTTCTGTACAGGAGACAAAGCATGATATATCCCTCAGCTCTAAAATTTCCAGCTCAAGAACATGAAACCATCTTAGCTGTGTCACTGAGGTAAACAACTGGCATCCCTCAATGTATATGTTGGCTTTGGCTATTCTCCTTCATGTGAATTATCTAAGGCAAATATGAGCCCTATGAAAAAGAAAACATGGTACTGTCTTAGCTTGGTGGATGGAGTTCTATGAAGAGAGCATTAGCCCTGGATGCAAGGTATATTGTTAGAAAGATGAAGAAAGAGAAGGTGCCTTTCCTAGAACTCTTTAGGGAAATCAGCAGTCCAAGTCTCAGTGTTTATTGAGACTCCTGCATCAAATTGGTGAGTGAAGCTAGTTGGGAAAAAACAACTCTCCAGGAGAAAGGTGGGCTCTGAGAACAAAGACATTTGTATGTATCTAGTACTGGTTGGTATGGGAGAAATTTGCCAACGGTCATTGGTTGACAGTTTACATAGACAAAGTCAAGTCACAGTAAAAATGACAAGAAACCTATTTTTGTCCTTGGCCTAAGGCCAATCCATCTTTTTGCCTCCAAAGTTCTTAAATATTTTATTTAATGACCTGTCCTGTGTCTCCCTTCATTTTTCAAGGAAAATCAGTCATATTTTTTTTTCTTACAAGTATGGTTCATATCAAAACAACCTTTTAGAGGATGGTAGCTCAGTCCCTTTCAGCACTAAAGGTTGGAGGGAGGGTACCTCCAAAAGACAGGTTGTTGGAAATACAACAGAAGACTAGAGAAGGGCGACATTCCTGACCACAACAGTCTACTCCTTCTGCCATTGTGTTTAAAGTGGGGCCTGGAGCTGGGCATCCTGGGCTCAGTGGTGGCCTTAAGACTTCTCCCCAGCCTCTCAGGTAGTACCAGAACCTCTTCTAGAACGGCTGCCTGAGTGAGCAGGTGATGACTGGTTTTCTCTGCTGGAGACAGCATTGAATCCTTCCCTGGTAAACCAGGCTGGATTCTAACTCAAGGGGCACAAATGGGCTCTGAGCACTCAGGGGCCCGACACTGGAACAGGATGGTGCAAACCTGCAGGGGTGCCACAGCAGAGTGCGGTGGGTCAAGCTGCATACTCAGGATACAGGAAATGTGATTTTTCCAAATGGCAACCATATTGATGGTCTCGGAAATGGGCCTAAATGTGCTTCCCACACAGAGAGGGAAAGACTTGTCTATTGGTAAGTTGGTAAAATAATCTGGCTGTAAGCACAAGGTCTCAGTGCAACTACCCATACTGTAGGTTGCAGTGCTCATTACTACTAGGTTTCAGCCTCATTGAGGTATCGTTTTGTTTTTGCTTTTAAACTATGGATTTTTATTTTTTTAATTTTTAAAATTTTTTAATGGAGTATAGTTGATTCATAATGTTGTGTTAGTTTCAGGTGTACAGCAAAGTGAATCAGTTGTACATATATTCACTCTTTTTTAGATTCTTTTCCCATATAGGCCATTACAGAGTACTGAGTAGAGAGTTCCCTGTGCTATACAGTAGGTCCTTATTAGTTATCTATTTTATATATAGTAGTGTGTATATGTCAATCCCAGTCTTCCAGTTTATCCCTCTCCCCACTACCCCTTGGTAACTGTAAGTTTGTTTTCTACATCTGTAACTCTATTTCTGATTAAACTATGGATTTAAAAAAATACTCTCCTCCTTAAGGTTTCATAGGGAGGGAAGCTTCATGGGTTATGACTCTTCAGGGGGGCTGGATCAATGTTCTCAGTTTACAAGCCCAAAAAGTGGTTCTTCAGCATGTGGCTGCTGGAAAGCGCACCTGGATGGAAGCCCCCGGCTGTGCTCTTTCTGTCTTTCATGGCTGAGAGCACAGGACTCTGCCGGGGGGACTCTCAGTGGCAGTTTTTGTTGACCTCGTGTATGGTGGAGGAACACAATGCTGCAGGGGGTTTGGTGACCTTAGAGTCAATAGCTGCTACCTGGAGGCATTCCTTTTCATTTACATCTTTCAAATTGGGAACACCTTGTAGCCATTTAGTATTCTAACCGGAGACCCTTTTGCTTCAGATCCTGAGCTGGCCTGGTCCCCAAGCCCTGCTGAAGCTCCCATTGCCTGAGGCTTGGCATGGGGCTTGTTTCCGCCTTCCTGTCACAGGCCCCTTTGGATTCCGGAAAATCCCTAAATGCATGTGCAACCAGAAGCATCCTGTATTGGCAACCGGACTGTTAGTGTTTAGCAGTCTGGGACCGAGATAACTACGATCACTTCAGAATACAGACAGAAATTTTTTGTTATGTATACAATATTCTCTGTGTCGGTGTGTACGCTCGCTCCTAATAACACACTGGATTTTACCCTCCTATCTGGATTGTACCTTTCCTAAACTTTGTTTTGATTATTAATAATTTTATGGGTATGTTAATCCTTTGGCAAAAATATTTGCGATTCACTCTAGGCTAATAAAATGCAATAGAAAGTGGCCTAAACTTCTGTTAATTGTAGCCCTTAACTGAAGCAACGTTTTGAAGTGCTTCAGTTAACGGCAGGCAGAGTCCACACTGGAGAGCTCTGGTCACCCTTGGTTTAACCTGTGAGCTCCTTACGTAGTGACCTCTGTTGCTTTAAGGGCCCTTTCCATATGGCCTTCCCTAGTGCTTAAAATGTTTGCTTTCTCATACTGTCGACTGTGAAACAAACACAGTGGGAGAAGATTTTAGGAGAAATGGCTAAATTGAAATGGAAATTTACTTGATGTCTTAATTGAAACAAAGATGATGAAGTAGCATGTGTTAATATAATTGTTATATAGAAAACATCCTTTTCCTAGGGGAAAAAAGAGCCTTGATTATTTTATTATGAAAAAAAAACTACTAAATGAAAAATCGGAAATGAACGTTTATTATTTGTATAGCTCAGGCTGCCTTCCAGTATTGCCTTCTGAGGTTTTCAGTTGCTGGAAAGAACCAGGTTAATAAGTTCTCTAAGCACATTTTTTTTTTTTTACCACTCTGGCTCGAACTCCATTCACAGATGTTTCCTCCATTATTTTGATTCAGTGAAGGGCCCCAAAGGGCAGGCAGGAAACGGAGTGAAGTAGAAGAGAAAACCACTGGGTGCCCTCAGAGCCTGAACCTTCCTGCAGCCAGCTGAGGCCTTATGCCTAATTCTGAGTCAACACCCCACCGGTTTATGGAAGCAAGTTTTGTTTATTTGTTTTGGGAGGGTGTATTTCTCCACTGAAATTCTCCTACCCCCTCACTTACACACACACACACACACTCTCTCTCTCTCTTCCACTCACAAACTCGTGATTGCCCCTTTGACTTTCACGGGGGAGGTGGTATAACACAGTTGGTAAATACTGTGGATCCTGGAACCAGACAGCCTGTGTTTCAGTCCTGACTCTGCAACCTACCAGGTGTTACCTACTGGGCAAATTATCTGTGCCTCGATTTCCTTGTCTGTAAAATGAGGATAATTATATTTTACCTCTTATAGGGGTGTTTTGAATAGTATATTGGTTAATACTTGCAAGATACTTGGAATGCCTGGCACATGCTAAGAATTCATTAAATGTTAACCATTACTTTTTATTACTGGCTCATAAAAACCTTCCTAAGACAGTATCATTCATTTTCTAAGTCATTTGTTATTCTGTGTTATGATTTTCAGAGCAGCCATAGGAGCTGGAATCAGGCCTTTTATCTCTGATTCCTTGCATGGTACCCTGTGTATGGAGTTGATTTTTTTTTTCTAGGTCTAAATTTCTCCTCCTGCAAATGGGTATATTGAAACTACCTTCATCCGAAAAAGGTTTTGCTTTGGTGTATATGTTGTACTACATTTTGGATATACAGTACATTAATGTTTTGTGTAGATAATTAAAGGAATTAAGTGTTCTGGGTAATGAAAATATCTTTTTTAAAAGATAGTAAACTTTTAAAAAGCATTAGAATGAAATAAAATACACTTAATCGAATATACACAAAGGAAAATAGTGTTATAGAAACAGCAATATGGTATTGACCTGCGTTTTGGTCATAGCTCGGCCACTTACTGTGTGACTTTTTGCAAGTTATTTTCTTAACTTCTCTGGGTCTCATTGTTACTATTGTCACCATCATCATAGTTGTTGTTAATAGCACTGGGATAGGGTTAGGACACTAAATCTTGTTCTGGTTCTAGTGCCAAATGGTTATAGTGTTTTAGGCAAACCACTTCCCTCTTTGTTTCATCATTTTCTTATAATGTAAGAGGAATGGAACAGATGTTCTCACCTGGTCTGCATGCTGGCATGTGGTGGTGCTACAGATGGATTATAGGGGTGTCCGTATATTGATTCCCTCAGCCCTTGGGGTGATTGGGCAGGGTCTGGGGTAGCAGGACTCCCTGTGCTTGTCTCCTCAGGCCTGAGAAGCCTCATTCATTGATCCCAATGCATCACATACAGAGAATTTTCAATGTACATGATAACATGAAAGAGGTTGGCAAATAGTATTCAAATGTTTCTTCTAATTCTAATAGCCCAAATTTCCCTCTTGGTAATGTTGTGACATCAGGCAAAATACTTAGCTTTCTGAGCTTCAGTATATTCATTCTCTTGAGTAAGATACACTCAAAACTTTTGTTTGGTTTGGATAAAATATGTGATACAGTAAAATATGTCAAGTCTGATGTTGGACAAAGGAAGATGAAGACTAAGGAAAAGTACAGAACTCCAAGATTCTTGCCTCTTTGGTGCTCTTTAACACTATGAGTGTGGCAGAAATTGTTATTAGACCTAGTATAGGGGATTGGAGCTGTTGATGTTTAACATCGGGTGTAAAGCACAGCAGAGTCTGAATGGGCGCTCCATACTTGTGGGACTTCAGCATCTGGACTGTGGACTGTCATTGGAAGTTGTCCATGTCCACTGAAGACAATGGAAGAAGATTCAGACTCAGTTTACCAAAGCATAAGAAAATACCTTCAGTGCCTTGATTTATATATAAAAAATGCACAAAATATGCCCATAAGTTACATTTTTATAAATCAAATCTAATTTTCTCAATGATATGTATACACACTTAGAACGCTTTTATTTCACATCAATCACTAATTGGTTGCTGCTTCTATGTATTCTCATCACTAACTTTTTAAAATCTAGTTTCAATAATTTGCAAACAACTAAATGATTAGGAGAGCTGTGACATGAAATAATGGTTGTTTATTTTAAACAAATAAAATAAATGAGAGACTCAATCATTCAACAAAAATCTATTGAATATCTACTATTGTTCTGTTTTACAACATCTAGCATTGTTCTGTTGCTGTTGAATAAGACAGAAAGAATCAATTCTGACCTCACAGTGTTTATGTTCTAATGGGAGAGAAAGAGAATTAAAAATATATATATGTCACGTAGTATAAATGCTAAAAAAGATATGTAAAGCGGGGCATGGGGAAGCCGAGGTAGGTGTGCTCTTTTGGATGGGCTGGTCAGGGAGAAAGCTTCTCATAGGAGATACTGTTCAGCAGTCCTGAATGAAGTGCACTGAGTAAGCAATGTGAGAACCAATTTTTATTTATTAGATTTAATTAAAGTGGGATTCACCTCTTTGGTAAAGTGGCCTTTCCTTTCAGTGAGGAGCTATCACCATTGTAAGAAACTGTGGAAAATGAAAGAATACCTGCCTTTTTCACCCCCTAACAAACTAAGTGATACAATAGAAATTCTTTGTTACTTAATGAAGTCTAGTTGTAGCCTACAACAAAGCAGGGAGAGTGGGTTTGGTGCCAGAAACAAACACCTTCACCAAGATTCATGTCAAGGAGCTTACTGCCTGTGTTTTCTTCTAGGAGATTTATAGTATCAGGTCTTAAGTTCAAGTCTTTAATCCATTTTGAGTTGATTTTTTGTATGATGTAAGATAGGTGTCCTGTTAAATTCTTTAGCATGTGGGTTATCCAGTTTTCCCATTATCATTCCAATTATGTCAAAGGAGACTATCCATTCCCCATTGAATATTCTTGGCTCCTTTGTCATAAAATAATTGACCATATATGTGTGGGTTTATTTCTGGGCTCTTTTGTTCCTTTGACCAGTGTGTCTGGTTTATTTCACTATTATACTGTTTGGATTACTATAGCTTTGTAGTATAATTTGAAGCAAGAAGTATGATACTTCCAGTTTTGTTCTTCTTTCTCAGGATTGCTGTGGCTATTTATAGTATTTTATGGTTCCATACTAATTTTAGGATTGTTTTTTCTATTTTGTAAGAAATGCCATTGGAATCTTTATAGGGATTGCAATAAATCTGTAGGTTGCTTTGGGTCATATGGACATTTTAACAATACTAATTTTTCCAGTCCATGAGCATGGAATATTTTTCCATTTATTTGTGTCTTTTTAATTTCTTTCATCAGTGACTTACAGTTTTCAGTGTACAAGTCTTTCATCTCCTTGGTTAAATTTATTCCTAGGTATTTTATTCTTTTTGATGCAGTTGTAAATGGGATTGTTTCCTTAATTTCTCTTTCTGATATTTCACTATTAGTTTATAGAAATGCGACAGATTTTTGTATATTTATTTTGTATCCTTCATCTTTACTGAATTTGTTTATTAGTTCTAACAGTTTTTGGTGGAGTCTTTAGGGTTTTCTATATATAATATTATGCCATCTGCAAATAGGGACAATTTTACTTATTCCTTTCCTATTTGGATGATTTTTATTTCTTGCCTAATTGCTCTGGCTAGTATTTCCAGTACTATATTGGATAAAAGTGGTGCTAATGGGCAATGTTGTCTTATTCCTGATCTTAGAGAAAAAGCTTTCAGCTTTTCACCATTAAGTATGATATTATCTGTGGACTTGTCATTTATGGCCTTTATTATGTTGAGGTATGTTCACTGTATACCCACTTTCTTGAGAGTTTTTATCATAAATGGATATTGAATTTTGTCAAATGCTTTTCCTACATCTATCGAGATGATCATATGATTTTTATCCTTTGTTTTGTTAATGTGGTGTATCACATTGATTGATTTGATGTTGAGCCATCCTTGCATCCCTGGAGTAAATCCCACTTGATCAAGGTGTATAATCCTTTTATTGTACTGTTGAATTCAGTTTGCTAATATTTTTTGAGGATTTTTGCATCTATGTTTATCAGGGATATTGGCCTGTAATCTTATTTTCTTATAATGTCCTTGTCTGGTTTTGGTATAAAGGTATGAGTGTCTTCATAAAATGAGTATGGAAGTTTCCTTCCTCTTCCATTTTTTGGAAGTTTGAGAAAGACTGGTATTAATTCTTCTTTAAATGTTTGGTAGAATTTGTCATTGAAGCCATCTGATCCTGGACTTTTGTTTGTTGGGAGGTTTTTGATGATTAATTCAATCTCTTTACTAGTAATTAGACTGTTAAGATTTTCTATTTCTTCATGATTCAGTCTTGGTAGGTTTTATATATATATATATATATATATATATATATATATATGTTTCTAGAAATGTATCCATTCTCTCTAGGTTGTCCAATTTTGTGTATAATTGTTCATAGTAGTCTCTTATGATCCTTTGTGTGACATCAGTTGTAATGTCTCTTCTTTCATTTCTAATTTTATTTGAGTCTTCTTTCCTTTTTTTCTTGGTTAGTCTAACTAACAATTTGCCTATTTTTTTTAAACCTTCCAAAAAACAGCCTTTAGTTCCATTGGTCTTTTCTATTGTCTTTTTAGTGTCTATGTCATTTATTTTCACTCTGATCTTTGTTATTTTCTTCCTTCTACTAACTTTGGGCGTAGTTTGTTCTTTTCTAGTTCCTTGAGGTGTAAAGTTAAGTTGTTTATTTAAGATCTTTATTTTTTCTTAATGTAGGCATTTATAGCTATAATCTTCCTCCTTAGAACTGCTTTTACTACACCCCACAGGGTTTTGTATTTGTGTTTCCATTTTCATTTTTCTCTAAATATTTTTAGATATCTCCTTTGACCCATTCGTTGTTCAGGAGCATGTTGTTTAATCTCCATGTACTTGTGAATTTTCTTGTTTTCTTCTTGTAATTGATTTCTAGTTTCATACCATTGTGGTCAGAAAAGATGTGTGATATGATTTTAGTCTTCTTAAATTTATTTATTTATTTATTTATTTATTTATTTATTTTAAAAATAAATTTATTTATTTATTTTATATTTTTTATTTTTGGCTGTGTTGGGTCTTCGTTTCTGTGCAACGGCTTTCTCCAGTTGCGGTGAGTGGGGGCCACTCTTCATCGCGGTGCGCGGGCCTCTCACTGTCGTGGCCTCTCCCGTTGCGGAGCACAGGCTCCAGATGCACAGGCTCAGTAGTTGTGGCTCATGGGCTTAGTTGCTCCGTGGCATGTGGGGTCTTCCCAGACCAGGGCTCGAACCCGTGTCCCCTGCATTGGCAGGCAGACTCTCAACCACTGCGCCACCAGGGAAGCCCCTTCTTAAATTTATTAAGATTTGTTTTGTGGTATAACATATGATCTATCCTGGAGAATGTTCCATGTGCCTTTGAGAAGTGTATTCTGCTGCTGGATGGGATGTTCTATAAATATCTATTATGTCCATCTGGTCTAACATATAGTCCATCTGGTCTAACATATAGTTTAAGTCCAGTGTTTCTTTGCTGATTTCTGTCTGGATGATCTATCCATTGTTGAAAGTGGGGTATTGAAGTTGCCTTCTATTATTGTATCACTGTCTATTTCTCCCTTCAGATCTGTTAATATTTGCTTTACATATTTCAGTGCTCCTATGTTGGGTGCATAAATATTTATAAATGTTATATTTTCTTGATGAATTGATCCCTTTATCATTATATAATGACCTTTGGCTTTACATCTATTTTGTCTGAAATAAGCTACCCCAGCTTTCTTTTGGTTTCCATTTGCATGGGATATCTTTTTCCATCCCTTCACTTGCAGTGTATGTGTTCCTAAAGCTGAAGTGAGTCTTGCATGCAGAACATGGTTGGATCTTGTGGGGTTTTGTTTGTTTGTTTGTTTGTTTAATAAACTGCTCTCTGTCTTTGATTGGCCATCCAGCCAATAAGAAGTGAGTTCAAGCAACTGTTCTTTATGCTGCAGTGGGATTTGGGATAGAAAATATTTTGACAAATACCCTGTACTTTAAAGTTTAGCATTTCCTCCACAAAGGAAATAAAAGATAATGCATTATTATGAACTTACTTGCTTAGATAAATAAAGCCACACAGTGGGAATTTTAAAAGGCTTTGTCAGAACCCTGAATTATTAGTTATCCCTTTTCCTTTGTTTCCCTGGTAATGTTTGGCACATGCCCCT
Source organism: Mesoplodon densirostris (assembly GCF_025265405.1). NCBI lineage: Eukaryota > Metazoa > Chordata > Mammalia > Artiodactyla > Ziphiidae > Mesoplodon > Mesoplodon densirostris. The sequence continues at coordinate 157,776,148 of NC_082662.1, read as the reverse complement.
GCTCTGTCTTAGTTTCTAGAATGATAGGGGAGCTCTATAGCCTCAAATGGGCATGGATTTTTATTTATTTATTTTGAATTATTTTATTTTTTTCTGTGGACTTGTCATTTGTACTTCATGGATTTGGGGGGAAGTTTAGACCAAGGTTTAGCCCTGTCATGAAGAGCAGAGTTGGGATGGGTGAGAGAGTTGAGAAGACTACATTTTGTGGTTTTCTAAGGCAGTGGAGCTGATCCTTACTAGTATAATTTGGGAGGCAATGGAAAACCCCTTTTTTACTAGTGGATATGATCATTTAAATTTCATCTTTTAAAATACAAATATTTCAGTGAGGAGTAAAGCATGAAGATTAAAATTCCAGATGGAACTAGAAAGGAACTTTGCCATCTTCTAGAATAGAGCTTCTCAAAATGTAAATCCTCTTAATTCCTTTCAGGATGTCCATGCTGACATTTGCAATAAAGGTGCAAAAGCAATGGTGAATGAAACTGCTGGCATCTTAACTTAAATAAGGGCAGTCTCACCAAATGACACTAGTAGTCATGTATTCATCATTACATACCTAAACATACATACACATACATGCATGCTTAACTTCATGAATGTCCTTGAAGCAGTAAAATTTATTAATTTTATTGGATCTTGACCCATGAGTACATGTCTTTTTTAATATTCTGTAAGATGAGATGAAAAGTACATATAAAGCACGTTTGAGGTTACAGAAGAATGATGGTCTCAGAGAAAAATACATTTGTGATTGAGTTGTGAGTTGAACTAGCCACTGTTTTCATGGGACTGAATTTTTCTTGAAAGAACAACCAACAATCTATGGTTATTCAGATTTTAGTGTTTGGCAGACATTTTCTCAAAAAAAAAAAAAAAAAAAGGAATGAAGCAAGCCTGCCTCTTCGAGGAAAGTAACTGACAGTATTTGTTACCAATGATAAAATTTAAGCTTTCAAATGAAAATTGAAATTTTGGAAAACTTGTATTTGTCATCATGAGCTTGACAGCTTTCCAATATTTAAAGACTTTTTTCTTGAGATTTGTGGTGATATTAACAAATACGATGTTTTGATATTATATAATAAAAAGTGTCAAAATGTGGAAGATCTGAATAACTCAGTGGTCCCATATTTTCCAGATGGATGACCAATACATGATGTTACAAAATCATAAAGAGTAAAAAGATCCATTCAAAGTACAATATAGAACACTGGATTTTAATGTAACTGAGTATGAAAAGCTTATTGATATGGTTTCAGATTCCACACTGTAATTAACCTTTAAGAAAGTACATTTGTTGAGTTTCGTGTGGTACCAAAGAAGAATATCCACAATTATCACAACAGATTGAACTCAGAAGAAAATATGAGAATGCAGCTCTCTTCTGCTAAGCCAGAAACCCGAGAGATTTGCCAAAAGGCAAAGCAATGCCATTCTTCTTACTAAATCTGTTTTGTTTCAGAACATACAGTGACTGTCATACAAATATGTTATTTATGTTATATATAATGGATTTATTTCTGTTATCTTTTTTTTTTTTTTTTTTTTTTTGTGTGTTACGCGGGCCTCCCACTCTTGTGGACTCTCCCGTTGCGGAGCACAGGCTCCGGACTCGCAGGCCCAGCAGCCATGGCTCACGGGCCCAGCCCCTCCGTGGCATGTGGGATCCTCCTGGACCGGGGCATGAACCCGTGTCTGCTGCATCGGCAGGCGGACTCTCAACCACTGCACCACCAGGAAAGCCCCTATTTCTGTTATCTTTAAATGAAATAATAGATAAATAAATTTAAATTATCTCAGTTTTAATTTCTAAAGGGGTAATTATCATTAGATATAAGCCACCTAAATACAGGGACTCAATCATTTTTAAGAGTGTGATCGGGTCCTGAGACCAAAAAGTTTGAGAGCTGTTGTTCTAAACCAACCTCCTGACTTTCAAAATGGGTAACAGAGGCCATGAGGTGACTCATCCACTGAGTTGCAGTTGTGACTAGATCTTGCTTCAGCAAACCACTTCCAATATTTTCATTGTTTGTTTTTCCCCATTACACTACTACCATGACTGCCTTCAGGTGAATAAGCCACTCTCCAATGGGAGCATGTACTAATGGAGGTCAGCTGAGGTAGGGCTTTCTTACCGACTGGGAATCAGAGACCAGAGGGCCTCCTTCAGGCAGTGGTCCCTCCATCTGCAGAGATATATACTGACAGGAGATGAGGGGGTGCAAGTGGAGGAAGAACATTACCTGCTTCCGATTTTATGCCTCTTGTTCCAAAATACAATGAGCTTTTCCTTGTCCCTCGACTTTTCCTCCAGGGAGTTTGCACGTTGGAAAGTGAACAGCCTGGCTCTAGAAAGGAAGGACTTCTTTAGTTTGCCATTGCCTCTTGCCCCAGAGTTTATCCGGAACATCCGCCTCCTCGGAAGGAGACCCAACCTGCAACAGGTCACCGAAAACCTGATCAAAAAGTACGGCACTCACTTCTTACTTTCTGCCACCCTTGGAGGTAAGCAATACCACGATCCTACACTCATTGGTTGCCAGCTCATCGAAAATAGCTTTAAGACCCATTGACTATAGCTTCAATACTCTTCCTGGGTCTTTTATTCTTCCTGGCCTATTATTGACTGGGAAACGTTTTCTTTCTGGTGCATTTGTCAACAGTGTAATCTCTTGACATCCAAATTCACCCCAGAACATTGCTTATAAGCATCCTCCTGGGGAGGGGATGTGGGGTAAGGAGGTTGGGGGACAGACAGACTCCTACTAAGCACTTGCCTGAAGGGGGTGCTCCCAGTTTTCTTTTGACTGAGCCATCTAACCCCGAGGTTTCTCCATATCTTAATATTGGCTGTGGCTACAATAGTGAGACCCATAGGCAAAGAAGTAAATGTCCACTGAGTCCCTGACCTCTCTGCTTCCACTCTATAGAGATTGGTAACCAGCCAAACCAATTAGAATGACGTTGGGCTGAATGGAGGCAAAGGTGGAAGGGGACCTATGGCTAGGGGATGGCACAACCTATGGCTAGGACCCAGTGCAGAATTGAGAGCTGGGAATGGGCAGCATTCTCTCTGCTCTGGCAAGGAGAAAGCAGGATTTATTATAACATTTAGCTCACTGTCTGATGGGCAAAAGGAACTCTCCACGGGTTCAGGCCAGCTGCTGGCATGTGGTAAGCGCTGAGTGTTTGATGGGGAAAAGGGAGGTTGAGCTTCAAGGCTTTTGCCCTTTCTTAGGGAGCAGAAATATCCACGGTGACTTCTTATAAACAACTTGAGATGGAGAATTTTATCTTCCCCATGGAGGTAGATTGCCTGAGACAGAGATCGATAGAGGATGTTAACTGGATAAGCTGGAGGGGCGGGGGATGAGCTTTGGGAGATTACAGAAGTAGGGAGGAGGCGGAGGGCCTCCCAGGCGGTGGTGCCCTTATCCTGTGGCGCAGTCCGATGAGATTGTTCTGAACATGGTAGGGATGAGAAGAGTCCGTCAGCAGGGGCCATGGGCTCCCTCTTAGCTCGGTCTCCCCTGGCGAAGGGTTTCACATTCTTATTGGTAGGGGATTAGGGAGCTGAAGGCCTCACCAGTGCACCCATGTTGTTTGCTGTAGGAGAAGAGTCCCTGACCATTTTTGTGGACAAGCGGAGACTGAGCCGAAAGTCAGAGGTGGCAGGAATTGCCCCTATAGTCGGGGGCGGTGGGAACAGCTCTGCTGTGTCCCTGGAGACCCTGCACCAGCTGGCAGCCTCCTACTTCATCGACAGAGAGAGCACCCTGCGACGGCTGCACCATATCCAGATAGCCACAGGGGCCATCAAGGTAAGGGCCTGAGAGGTCCTGGGGGAGGGAGGGCAGACAGGCAGAGAAAGCAGAGGGAGGCCTGGGTGTTAACTGGCTCCAAGTGAGCCGGGCCTGACTGATGGAAGTGGGAAAGCAGCTTTCTGATGTGGGCACAGCTCTAAACCAGCCCTAAAACATGGTCTGTGTCTTCCTTCCGCAGCAAATAGTCACGTGGCATCTACCCTAAGGCAGGCTCCAGCCGAGGGACTGTGGTGAAAGGTAGACAAGGGCCCTGCTCTCCAGAGGTTACATTCTGGTGGGGGATGAAGATAATAAACAAGTAAAAACTCAGCCCAGTAATTCCAGATAATGATATAAGGAAAAGACCGAGTCGTAGGTACAGATCTCCTGAGGTGAGAGAGGGGAACAGTGAGTATTAGCCAGATTGGTCGAGGGAGGGCACTTTGGGTTTAGACTTTGAGGCTGAGATCTGAATCCTTAGAAGTCAGCTGTGTGTAGATCCGAGGGAAGGGTGTTCAGGCAGGGGGAACAGTAAGTGCTAAGGCCCTGAGGCAGGAACCAGCGTGGTGCCTTGGTGAAACACAGAGAAGACTGCTGTGACTGCAGTGAGATGAACAAGAAAGATGCTGGTACAAGATGAAATGCAGAGGTAGGCTGGAGTCAGATCACATGGCTGTGAGAAAGTGCAATAGAAAACAAGCAGAGGAGTGATATGATTTCATGTATGTTTGAAAAAGCTCAATAGTTACTGTAACTTTAATAACTATAACTTTCATCCCATGTTCTCTACTGACATCTAGAAGATTTCTAGGACAGTTCATGTTGTTTGAGGGAAGACTAGTGAAGATACTTGAGAACACCGGATATTCTACTTCTAAATATAAAGTTAGGATGCTGAGGAGAGTTCAGTCTTGTCTTAAATCCTGCTTGCATCCCATCCAAGACTCACAAGGAAGTTTTATCATTCTTTCATTCATTTGTTCAATAATTATTTAAATTTTTTTTACTTTATATTGGAGTATAGTTGATTCACAACATTGTGTTAGTTTCAGGTGTACAGCAAAGTTATAAATATTCACATATCTATTCCTTTTCAGATTCTTTTCCCATACAGTTTATTACAGAGTATTGAGTATAGTTCCCTGTGCTATACAGTAGGTCCTTGTTGATTGTTTTACATATACGAGTGTGCCAATCCCAACCTTACTGAACACCTGTATGTGTCAGGCACTGTTCTGGATACTGAGAATCCAAGAGTGAACAAAACATAGAAAGTCCCTGCCCTCGTGAAGCTGAAATTCTAGTGGTGGAGACATAATTAAATATATAAACAGTGTCAGGTGGGCTTAATGGTATAAAGACATGAAGCCAGGGAAGGAGATAGAGGGTGATGGGGACAGGGTACTTTAGGGAAGACCAGACAGAGATCTACATGAAGCAAGGGAGTGAGCCACATGTATATCTTGAGTGAGTGCATTCTAGACAGAGCGGGCAGTGAGGGCAACTGCCCTGAAGTGGGAATGTGCTTGGTATGATCCAGGAGCACCGGTAGTGTAGCTGGAAGGAGTCAAAAGAGAGGTGAGGTGGCAGATGAGGCTAAGTGGTCTCAGGGCCTGGATCATGAGGGCATATTACCGAGCAGGGAAGAGAGGAGAAAGAGGGATTCTGGAAACCAATGCAGTCATTCCTGCACTGGTCAAGGTGAGAAACAGTGGTGGCTTGGACAAAGCTGGTGCTATACAGGTGGTGAGAAATTCACAGGTTCCGGTTTTGATGGTGGAGCCTATTGAGTGTTAGCTAAGACATTGGAAGAAAGGAGTCAAGATTAACCGTGGGGTTTTTGGCCTGAGCAACCTGATGAACAGTGATTTCATTAACTGAGGATAACACTAGGGGGAGATGCGGCTCTGAAAGAAAGAAATCAAGAGTTCAGTTTTAGACATACCGTATTTGACATGCCTATTAGATGTCTAACTAAAGATTATCTAACAGGCAGTTGGCTCTCAACGCCAGGATTTCAAGAGAAATGTCACGATTGGAGATATAAGTTTGGCTTACAAATATATCCACATGTGTAGTTGGTATTTAAAACTTTGGGAAAGGAGGAGATGAGATCACTCGAGGACTGAATGCAGCTAATCACGTGGCCCCAGGGCTTTGAGTTGTGAAGCACATCAGTTTTCAGACATGGGCCAGAGGAGGAGGATTCAACAAAGGAGGCTGAGGCAGAGCATACAGGTATGAAGAGAACCAAAGCCGGATCCCAAAGCCACGTGAAGAGAGTGAGTCACAAAAGGGGGAGCAGGCAACTGTTGAGCAGTCAGATTGAGAACTGACCTTCAACTTGGCATCACAGAGGTAACTGGTAACCTAGAGAGGAGCAGCTTCAGTGGCATGAAGGGTATAAAAGGCTGAGTGGAGAAGGTTCAAGAGAGAGAACAAAGTGAGGAATCAGAATAGTAGAGACAGTTCTTTAAAGGTCTTGCTGTAAAGGCAAATAGGAAAAATAGGTGATAGCTGGAGACTGATGGGGGATCAAGGGAGCTTGTGTTTTTGTTTTTAAAATGGGAGATATTCCAGAATATTGGTATGTTGATTAAAATGACTCAGTAGAGAGGGGGAAAGTGATGGGGCAGAGAGACGGGAGATAATTGCAGAAGCAATCGAGGTGGTGAGAGAGGTTGCTATTCCAGGCACAAGTGGAGCAGCAGGTCTCACACAGGACCATGAACACTTCATCCTTTGGAGCCGGAGGCTGTACAGAGCACACAGCTCACACGTGCAGTGGGATGGCAGATGTGGCAGTGGGAGGATGCGGATGTTCTCTTATGATTTATTCCATTTCCTTGATGAAACAAGCAAAGTTCATGGCTAAATGAAAGAAGGAATTGTTGAGAAAAGAATGTATGAAATGGTCATTCAGAGAGTTCAGGTTATCAACTGACTAGATGATTAGATAAATGGAGTGGATTGTTGGGTGGCACCAAGGACTCATTTGAGACTCATGGTCATAATTATCCCATGAGGCCTGTCAGCAGCGTTGTGAGTTTTATCAGCTACATTCAGCACGTCTTGTTCAGACAGGCATGGGAGAGATGGAGAGGAGAGTTGGATTTAACCAAGGAATGTGTGTGTGTGTGTGTGTGTGTGTGTGTGTACAAGATGAAAGAAAAAATAGGCAAGGGAGTTGAGAGTATATAGAAAGGAGTGATTACAGTGGTGGATCAAGGGATCTGAGACCATTATAGGATGATAGAAAGTGAGAAGTTGGCCAGGTCAAAAGATTGGGAGTCTAAGTAGGTTTGATGACTTGTTATAGGGAAGAGACTAGAGTAGGTATAAGTGTGTAATGCTTTATATCGCTATTACAGAGGGTCAGGTTCTGGGGCATGGCCATGGGTGTGGGAGCCTAAGATGGGGTTGGATAGAGGACAAGATAAGGAGGTGAGGAGGCCAGGGGACTGGGAGGCTGGGTATTAAAGGATCACCTATATGGATGCTGAAGTCAGCAGGAATGATACAGACCTGGGTGGTGGTAAGAAAGAGGGTGGTGAGCAAGCTAACTACTGAAAATCCTCAATGAGGGAAGGGGAGTGACAAGAAAAATAGACGGCAACACAGAGGAGTAGTGGGTGATAGTCCTGATGGTTAGAGAGGAAGGAGGACCCGTGTCCAGGATATCACAGTGGAAGACCCACCTCACTTCGTGCCAGTGTGGGGTGTGGGAAGGCAGACAGCCACTGCTAGAGAGGACTTCAGGGGAAACCACATCCTCCAGAGCTGCTAGGTTGTGCTTAGAACACAAAGGTGAAGCGGACTCTTGAGAAGAGATTGAGGTTATAGATGTTCTTGCTGAGGAATGATCATGAGATTCAGAGAGCATGATGGAGGTTAAGTGAAGAAAAGGGGTCCGGTTAGGGGATGGCCAGTGTCTGGAGTGAGAGTCTGAGAGAGGAGGAAGACGGAAGTTCAGATGGGCTAGGGTACATTTGGGAGGCTGGTATCTTAGGCAGCTTAAAATGATGAAAAAAGAACTGTAGTAGCACAGAGTGGGTTTTACCAAGAAGACAGAACTCTGTGGAAGCCCTCTCACCCTTCAGTCCTCTAGTGGACTGTGTCAAAGTTGGAGAAGAATTGCTCTTATCCATTCGTGAAAGGTAGGCCTGGATCAGTAACTCTGTGGTCCCATGTATGTCCCTTCCTATCCTTTGACCTGACCAACTTTGCACTTTCTATCATCCCTCCATGGCCTCCTTGTCTTTTTGCCCCACTTAGATCTCTTGATCCATCACTATCATCACTCCCTTGCATGTTCTCTTCAGCTTACCCTTTGCCTCGTCTTCACGCCCACGGCCATTCATATAATTCAGAGCCTCATCACGCTTACCTGATTTTCTCACATAACTCGTCTTCCCATCTGCGTTCTCAGCCCTGCTCCCTGATTCACGATCTGTGCTGCTCGCGTGAGTGCACATCGTCATAGCGTATCATTCCCCTGCTTCAAATCCTTCAGTGGTTTCTGACTACGTGGGACAGAGCCCAAACCACCGCCTCCCATCCAGGGCGGCAGCGTGAGGCATGGGAAAGAATACCACTGCTCACGGCAAGGCTTTGGTCAAGTTCCCAAACTTCTCTGAGCCCCCATTTGCTCCTTCTAAAATTGTTGAACAATTAGAATAATTTCTAACGTGAAGGATTTCTGGGAAGTTCAAATTAGAAAATGTATAGAGAGCATGAGCCACAGCACAGACGGACCTTGAAAAGGGATAATTCCTCTTCTAAACAAAACGGGAAGGCAATGGAAGACCTACTATCCCTGTTGTCTTTTTAGTTTCAGCTCCAAATGCTCCTTTTACACTCTTCTCAACCCTTGTTTCCCCCCCCCCTCAACCTTTCACTTACCATTTATACCATGTAAGCCAGTCCTATCTACCTCCTAGTCTTTGTTCAAATATGCCATGCTCTTGTGTCTCCCTTCCCTGGTACCTGCTGTCTTTTTTGTTTACAATCTTCGTCCGTTCACGTGAGTGGCTTTTCCTAACTCTTCTTTGCTTGGCTCAAAAAGGGAACTCTTTCGTGAAGCCTTTCCTGACTCCCAAGGTAGTTAAATGTTCCTCTTCAGTGTTTCAAACACATGCCTATTTTATAGGGATTATCATTTGAACTGATTGCTAGCTAACACGAGAGCCTCTGAAACTATGAGATCCTTATGGGAGGGACTGGGTCTCAGGCATCTTTGGTTCCCAGTAAGAGTACAGAGCTTCCACATTATGGATAATGAATAAAGGTTTGCTGAGTGAATGAATGAGTCGCTGACCCCACTTTTCACATGGGTTGCGCTCTTCTCAGTGTGTGTGCAAGTGCCTATAAGCATGCTAAGTTGAAAGAAACAAGGTGGATTCAGTATCAAAATGATTTGTTAAGAGAACTCTGGTGTTCTCTAGATCTCTAAGAACAAGACACTAGATCCAATCCAGACACATAGGTGTGGTGAAAGAACAGTAACACTCCCAGGTTACTCTCTCTGTTTCTTGTTGGAACACGCCTCTACTTTTTCATCTCTACCTGCTTCATCTTCCTGCTTCTCGTGTTCAAGTTCTTTCCTCTGTTTATTCTAGACCTTCTGTACACCAGTGACTTCAGCCTACCTTTAGCTTTGTCTTGCTCTGAAGCTGACTCTGGCCCTGGCTGAATGTAATCTTTCTGTTTTGTCTCTCAGCCAGTGCACTCAGGACAAGGACTCTTCTCTTGTTCATTGTAGTATTCTCAGTTCCTGGTACATAGTAGGTGCTTGATAATTATTTATTCTGAATTTTGTAAGTGTCCATAATCAACTCTTAAATTTCCTTTTTCTCTCAGTATCACAGTTCTAAATTCCCCAGAGAAAGAATCTGGTTCAGGATTCATCTTAGTCCAACACAAAGAGAGGGGGTTACATAATCTCAACCATGGCTCACTGGATTCACTTCTTTAGCAAGGACTGTGGGTGATAGCATGAGAGGTGGGCAGGCACTTAAATCCACGTCTGTTATAGTGCCTGTAGATGCACGTTCTAGAACTAGAGCCACTGCCCATCTCCTCCAAAGAAGGGCCACCATCCTCAAAAGCCTCTTCTTGGAACTCCTCAGTCCCACAAGGAATGAGAGATGATGATTGAGCTTCCATTGAGCTGCTTGACCTGTAGATGTTTCTGTTTGGGAACACCGTGGGTTCTCCCCATGGGTTGCAATTCAGAGAACCATGAAAAAACAAGGCATTTAGTGTCTTCTCCCGCCTCTGCTCATCTCCACATAGTTTAGTGAGGTCTGCAAACCTGTGTGACCTGTCCAAGGACACACCCCTAGACTAAGGAGCAAAGGGAGGTGTTGGCATCCTGTCCCACAGTTCTGCTCCCTTGATAGGGTTGACCTGACCATTTTGTCCTGATAGTAATGGTGTTCCACCGGAGGCCATCTCTTTGCCTTAACACACAGCTTTTGCAGATCCAGACAGCAAGGTCCCCCTGCAGCACACCCTTGTGAACTCACACTCCTCTGCTGGTGCTGCAGCCCCTGCCACCTACTCCCCTCTCCTGAACATGCCTTCACAGGGCTTGAGCTGGCTTCCAGTGTGGTCATTGCTCTGGATGGAGGTGAGGTGGAGGTGAGGGGCTCTGCCCATTTGCTCAGCCTTGGTGAAGGAAAGACCCTCGAGCATATCTTCCTGTTGCTTGTTTTTCTAAGCAAAGGTGCTCTTACTTTCTACCCTTTGTTAGCAACTTCTTTTCACTAATGTAGAGAAAGAGGCACCCTGCCCCCTTTTGTTTATCCAACACATGCCTGAGACCCCACTGAACATTTCCCTCTGTTGCAAGGTTTACTCTGGTCAGTACATACCTCTGTTGCAGGATTTGTCACATTAGACTGCAGCTGTTTACATGCCCATCTCCACCTGCCCACACACAACAGCAGGGCTTAGATCAGTGGGGACTCTGTCGCATGCATACAGTTCCAGGTCCCTTCACAGTGTCGGGTGTGTGGTGAGACACTCAATAAAATGCCTGACTGATAGCGGAAGGCAGGTTACCTGGTTTAGTGGGAGACAAACTTACTCAAGTGAGAAGACCGGGGATTGGGTTTCAGCCTTGATACTTACTATTCCTACGACCTTGGGAAGTTAGTTATTGAACTCCATGACATGGACTTACCAACTGTTTTACTCACCTGTACCCAGGGCTTCTATTCAGCTGATATGACCACATCAGTTATTAAAATATTAAAACACTTCCATACAAGCTGGTAAATCATCTTCACCCAATCTGCTGTGTGCCACCCTAACCACCTTTATCCCTCCCCTGGAACCCCGGGATCTCCCCTAATAGTAATCAAAGGACTAATGTAACTCTGGAGACCCTCAGAACCCTGCTTTGGCACTACGGCTGGCACCTCTCCTGATTAGTGATGTCCTACCTGCTGATACATATTGTGAATAACCTATTGTAAATATCACCCCTTACTCTACTGTAGGATGGGGGTTGACACCAAATGATATAGTTCACATGAAAACACTTTGAAAACTATAAAGGGCTGAATACATATTCATCCTGTCCATAATTCCCAGGAAGGGATCAGAGCCCTGAAGGAAAGGAGGGGCCTATTTCCTAGTTGTAGCTCACCCTCTACTTAATTGAAGCCTGAGGAAGGACTTAGTGAGGAGGGTTTGAGATGCTCATGAGCTGCCCGGAAAGAGCCCACATAAAAGTTCACGTGGATTGCAGGATGGCAAGAGGGAGCAGTTCTCACAAGCATTCTTAAAGTGACTTGTCCAAATTTCTCCCCGTAGCAGCCTGGGATTCAATTTGAAGCTCTTTGAATCACACACACTCTCAGGCGTGCTCTCCTGGCCAGCCCTGTCGCTCACAATTAGAAGCCCATTTCACTCGAGCTTAGCTTCGCAGGTGCCCCCCTAGGTAGGACAAGAGCAGCCAGGGAGTTAAGGGAAGGGGGAGGAGAGCAGGCTCACTGGAATGAGGGTTTGCACAATCCGGCATTTATGGAAAATTGGATGTGCTAATGAACCTGAGATCCATCAGGGCTTTCTGAAGGCAGGACTAGTCTCTATCAACAGACCAATTAGCACACAATTATTTTCTCCTGAAAGCTTATCTGAGGTGCTCTTTGAATGCTTGCGCCTGAGTGAGCTGCACTTTCTGTCTGCCTCTTCTACAGGGAGAGGCACGGGGTTCTCCGCTCCAACCTGCCAGGGACTCTGGGACTTTCATCACTCGGGGGGAGGGGTCCTCAGCTCATGCTGCTGATCAAGTCAGTGCCCAGGCAATATCTGCAAGAGGACCCTCTCCAGCTCCCCTTCTCCTTCCCACCTCCTTGCTTCTCTGGGGAAGACAGAGGTGGCTCAGGGCAGACAGAGTAGCAGGGGAAAGAGCAATGACTTTGGGATCTCGTACAACCTGAGTGAGCCTTCCTCACTCGTGGAGATCTGGCTTGAGCCATTTCCTCTAATGGGAAATGAGCAGGGGGATCATGGTCTTTGTCTCTTCCTCATTCCTGTCCTTGTGCCACAATGAACAAAGTGGAGCTACTCACACCCTTTCAATGACTTACCTAATCGATTATCCTCTTGTAGAACTGACCTTTGGAAATAGCAAAGTAAAGGTCAGAAAATAGCATCAGAGCCAGCCCCAGAATATTGAACAAGATGGTGGTGGTGGTGGTGGGGGGGCGTTGGGAAGCAGATGGGTTGGCGGTAGATAGGTAGGCATAGTGGTAGGATAAAGGGGAGGAAAGTGGCTGTGCTATATTTGCCCCCTTGGGAGTCGTCCTACTTCTGCGTAAGGCCTGTAGCTTGCTCACCTGTTGCTGGTGAGTGTTCAGCTCAGGAGTGGGTGGATAGAAAAGCCAGTGCAGAACTCAGGACAGTATGGTGGCCAGCTTACCTGGAGGTGGGGACAGGCAAATCTCCCAAATACCACACTCACCATCCCACTCTGCCCTTCAGCCCGCCCCATTCCAAGAGAGACAGGGTTCCCCAGAAGAGCTGGGCTAGTCCTTGGCCATAGCTCTTCTTATAGGAATTTTTGCACCGTATGGATAAAGAAGACTTTACCTCGACATAAGCCTGACTCTGCCTTCCCACTGCAGTTTGACAACTAGCCACTCACCAACTCACTCAATACAGAGACATTTATTCAGCACCAAGTGCCCACCTGTGGAGGGAGGGAGGCTCACGTGGGACACCAAGATTATAGAAACATGTTTCCTTGTCTGTAAACTCCTTATGGTAGTGACTGTGTCTTACTCACTGTGAGTTTTGGATTCTCCTTGAATATGTAATAGATGAATAAATGAGTGAAAGAATAAATGAATGAGTCAAATGAATCGTAGTCCTTCAGGTGACTAGTGTGTGACCTTGAAGAAATCATTTAACCTATCTGGCCTTGGTTTCCTCATCTGTAATAGAGGATAATAATATCTAAATTGTATACAATTTGTCTTACCCCATGTTCACATTCTGAAGAGAGGGCAGATCACTAAAATACTTTGGATGAACTGGTCTGTTTACACTTGGTTTTTAGGGTGATATTATCTAAATGGGTTTACCTCGTTTTAATTTTCTGCAGCCCTTTGACGTGCCCTCACAGGAGGCACGGGGCTTTGAACTGGAGTCTGAGGACTACAAAGTCAAAACCCTGTTTCAGCTACTCAACAGCTCTGTGGTCTCGGGTACTGTAACTCCCAGAACCTTGGTTTCCTTCTTTGAAGAGTGATAGTAGTGGGATTTGTCTCTGAGTTAGTGGGAAGGTTAAATGGTATGATCTTGGAGGATGAACTTGGAAACTGTGCAGAGGTTTCCTGCCTCTGTCATGGCCTTGATCCCGTCCCCGATCCATGCTGGGTCTTGCTGCCTCTCATGCACTGTGTCTATTGCTTCCTCTTGGTCTTGGTCTGCAGTTACCTCTTTTTCTCCCAATTCCCCCCTTCCCTCACATCCTTCCTTATCCTTCAAGACCAATTTATGGATCACCTTCTCCATGAAGCCTTCTCAGACTGCTTTAAGCTACAAGGTTCTCTCCCGTCTCTCTCTTTACTGTATTAGTCTGTGTCATACCATGTCTCACTTAATTACTCTCTTCCATGTGTATTTTTTAAGACTAAGTATACTAAATTCTCTTTAAACATGTCACTTACACTTTGGTATTCACCATGGTAACTAGTAGGACGGCAGACAATTACTCTACACACTTTCCAGCCCATGGGTTGTAGATCATACTGCCCCCCCCCCCTTTTTTTTTTTTTGGCCGTGCTGTTCAATCCCTGGTTTTAGTTTTCCCCAACCAGGGCTCTCAGCAGTGAAAACCCAGAGCCCTAACCACTGGACCGCCAGGGATGCTGCCCCTTCTTTTTCTCAGAGTACTTTCCCTCCCTTCTCTTCTTGTCCACTCTCTACTCATCTTTAAAGACCAACTCAGTTGGTGTCCCCTCTGAAACTCCTTCCCTTGTTTAGAGCTGTGGTTTCCTCAGGGCTCCTCGTGACACTTTGCATCTGCTCGATGTGGATGTGTATCAGTCAGTTGGATATGTACCTGCCTCCCCCACAGGTTGTAACCTCCTGGAGGACACACTACATAACTTGTACACCTTTATGCCCACCTCTCCACCCCCCAAAGCCTGGAACAGATTACTCATACATTCTCTAATTTATTGAGTACCTGCTATGTGCCAGGCACCCTGTTAAGTGCTATTGACAACATCGTGAGCAAAATAACTAGGAGCTTACCTCTGTGGAGCCTTTAGTGTGTGGAGGACCCAGGCTTTAACTAAATACTTGCAGAAAAGGATGGAAAACTGCAAGTTGTATGCTTGTTGCGGAGCAGAGGTGCCTGGAGCTAGGAGAGAAGGTCAGAGGTATCGGCCAATTTCCTTGAAGAACTCCGAGAAAGGCACTCTATGAATGTTTGCTAAATTGTAGGGAATTGAACAGTGGCTGCCCAATAAATACTCGTTGATTGGTTGATTGATTTTTGGCAAAGCCTCTGGAGATCCTGAGAAGAAAGGGTCTCAGGTCCCCATCATTCTTATTACATAATTATTTCAGTGCATTTAAAGCTCCCCATTTTTCATCTTATACTTTAAACATCAGGGAAAAACTGATAGGCCAACTTTATAATATTTTAAAATGACTGCGGTGTTTTGGAATATTACATAGCTATAAGAGTTTATGTATATTTAATATGCTTATTAAAATATGCAGTAAGCCCATGGCTGATTTTCTCTAAGGACGTCTCAGTGCCGAGGTGGGATTTAAATGTTTAATATTAATAATAATACCCATAACTCATATTTCTCTAGTGCTTTTCATCTTCGGGATCCCTAAAGCCTGTGAGCACCACATCAAGTGGATGCAGCTGGGCTCGCCAGCGGGCTGACAGCATCCTCTTCTGTCCTCCTTTCTTCCTCTGGGGGAGGAGAAGGGGGAACTCCAACACAAAGGTCCAGCTTCCACTGCCTACATTGAGTTTCCTCTTCCCAGACTCAAATTCCCTCTGGCTCCCTCTGAAAGGCTTCCAATTATGTACAACTCCTGCTGCCAGCCCTATACCACTGGTACTCCCTGTCTTAGAACAAGGGAAAAAGTGGCTTTATGCTCCTGGGGTAGGGAGATACATGCCCTGCCTTGGGCTGGTCCAGGACAGGACATAGAGCCTGAGATTGGCTGACCGGAAAAGGGAAGTGCAAAGGGGAGGTCTCAGCTTGTTATATAAACCCACCCCCTGCCCTTCCTTCTCTAGGTCACGGAGACCAGGACCGGTCCCTTGGGCTGCAGCAACTACGACAACCTGGACTCGGTCAGCTCTGTCCTGGTACAGAGTCCGGAGAACAAAGTGCAGTTACTCGGTAAGGTGCCCTGTGATGTTTTCACACTTTCCATACACGGTAAAACAAACAAACAAACAAACAAAAAAACTTAGATCACCAAAAGGAAAAAGTCCTGCCTGCCCCATTTGGTTAAACCCTTCTGAAGACAAGAACTACCACTAGTTCTGGAACTTGTATTTAACAACTTTCCATCATTCTTTTGAGAAAACTTCTGACATGGTTCACTTTACACCTCGACCATTGCTCAAACCACTGGACACCCAAATCCTCCCACATCCCATCCTTCCCAAGACCTCTGTCACTATCCTACAGCAACAGCACATCCGTCGTCATACACCTTGATCTCGTCGGCAATCTCCTTTGTTGTCCAAAGAACCCTTTGCTTTATCCTAAGTACACATTGGGGAATAGCTGGCCTTTGCAGAGTGGTTATGGGGTACCGTCTCTAGCTTGACTAAGAGCTACACAAACTGTGGGACCATTGGTTACCCTGAGAGTGTTCCCTGCTTTCTGTTACGAGTCTGCAGTCTTCAATGGGAGATCAAAGCCAGGAGAAGAGTTTTTTTTTTTTTTTTTTTTTTTTGCGGTACGCGGGCCTCTCACTGTTGTGGCCTCTCCCATTGCAGAGCACAGGCTCCGGACGTGCAGGCTCAGCGGCCATGGCTCACGGGCCCAGCCGCTCCGTGGCATGTGGGATCTTCCCGGACCGGGGCACGAACCCGTGTCCCCTGCATCGGCAGGCGGACTCTCAACCACTGCGCCACCAGGGAAGCCCCAGGAGAAGAGTTTGAGAAGAATAGGAGCCTTAACTGGGGACAGAACAGGCAGAAACAGAAAAGCGAAAGGAAGGGGAACGACCCTAGGTCTGGAGGCTGGGAGATCAGGGGAGGCACTCAGCTCCTGCTCTCTGTCCCCCAAGTATCCTGGGGGCAGAGCCATGCAAACTGATTCACACAGAGCTGTTTGGCAATGGGAAAAGTTCATTCTTCTTAAGGCCTGAGTTGGACTCTGTTTAAGATATTATTGTCTTGGTATTATAAAATCAATAGCCGTCACCCAGGATCTATGATTACAAATTCCAGGCAACCTGAGCCAGACGTAACCCCTCAATGCTTTAGGCATCAAGAAACATACAAAAAGGAGGAAAAGACTCCTGTATTTAAAGCTGCCCAATGCAGTTAGCATCCCTCTTCCCTTAGGTCCCTGGATGGGCTGGGTTTGTGTCTGGAAATTAGTGATGAGTGAAGTTCAGAGTGTCTGGTGGTTCATTTGGAATAGTTTATGCCCTTTAATTTTATAGCCCATCACTCATGCTGACATTGCTCGGGGCACTTATTTTGTAGCAATAGCAAATGTAGCAAATGTTATGGTGAGGAGGAGGGAGCTAATGGGGGAGGTGAAAGGAAAGGACTTGGAGAGGGGTGAGTGTTGAAAGCAAGCGTATGTGGACAGTGTGCATGGGGAGGGCTGCTCAAGTGCCCCCGTGGGCACATCATCAAGAAAGGAGAATTTAGGAGTTCAGAACAGGAGGTAGATCACAAATAAGAACAACAAACATCTACCATAGCTGCAATTCTAAGTTATATTTTGAGGTCTGCCGAGACTGGGTTACATACTTTGGGCTCTCTGATTTCCTGCCAAGGACAAGGTCAAGGGTGTGACAATAAAGAGCTGGCAGACATCTGATGAAAGGGGAGCTCATCCCGTCCAGAAGTCCTCACATCCCTCCCTCTCCTGGCACAGTTTCTCCCAGTGTCCCTGCTGGGAGAGCCTCCTGCAGGTCTGACCTCGAACCAGGCTGGGCTGCAACCAAAGGCATGCCCGTCCTTCATTCACCTCTTGATATGCTTCCAACAGCTGCCCTGTGTGGCTTGAAGCCAACTAGGAGTCTGTTCTGCTGCTGGTGAACCAATATCCACCACAGATGGGTAGGAAAACGGAAGCTTGGAGCAATTTAGTGGGTTATATTCAAGACCAGAGGCAGCTGATTAGAAAAGAGACCTGAGAGACATTCATATCTATCCAGGCCCAACTGAACTTGGGGCATCCATCACCATCTTGCTTTCACATCGCATTAAGGGTTAAACCCTGAGATAGGCAGCCAGTCCCAGTTATGCAGTATATGACCCAATGGGACAAGGACAGGGTCTGACACCAAGCTGACTTTCCCAGCACTGTGACTTGGGCAGGTCACCATGGTCACTGGGCTGGGATTTCCTCATTATAAGAGCCTCAGTATGACCACAGTGTTGCTTGTAGTTGTATATGGAAAGTGCTTGGTGTAGCGCCCGGCCACTGTGTACCCATAACACCTTGTCCCTACCTCCTAAGCAGGGCAGCCTCCTTGGTCACTGGGGCTAAGATGGGAGGCCCAGGAGGGTCAGCATTCAGAAGTATCCTAGGAGGCCTGCCTCTCATCTCAGAGAAGCTAGAAACAGGATGGCAATTGGAGGCAGAGCATAAAAGCCCATCAAGCCTTGATTCTTCCCCCACGAGGGCTGTAAGCTCTTCCTTTATCTGAAACATCTTCCCATTTCCATCCTAGAAATGCTGACGTGGAGCCAATAAGCCCGTTCATATGATATGCACGCTCTCAATTTGGCTGATGTGAGGGGTTTGACTAAGCCTTGAGCTTTGATGTGCTCCATCTGTCACTGGGACAGCAGTAACCCTCTGTCCCAACCAGCTCAGCAGGATCAGGGCCTGGGGTGGCCATTCTTGGGCCCAGGATGCACAAGTCAGCAGAACCCCAGCTGGGGATCCTGCAGCCTTGGGTGTGGGAAACCGAGTACTCCCTGGCCCTGCGCGGCAGTTCCCCGACACGTCCTTTCCTTAGGCCTGCAGGTGCTGCTGCCCGAGTACCTGCGGGAGCGCTTCGTGACCGCTGCGCTCAGCTACATCACATGCAGCTCTGAGGGCGAGCTCGTCTGCCAGGAGAATGACTGTTGGTGCAAGTGCAGCCCCACCTTCCCAGAATGCAACTGTCCTAACGCTGACATCCAGGCCATGGAGGACAGCCTGCTGCAGATCCAGGACTCCTGGGCGACTCACAACCAGCAGTTTGAGGAGTCAGGTGAGCAGTCAGTCAGCCCAGATTTTCCTCCCTGTCAATGGGAGGTGGCTGAGAGGTACGGGATAAGAACCCGGGGTGCTCAGCTTGGCTCCTGGCTCAGCCACTTAACTGGCTGGGTGACCTCCAGCAGGTTATATGACCACCCCAAGTCTGAACTCATTTTCTTTTTTTGTATATGCAAACAGACCTAATACCTACCAAAGTGATGCGTTTCAAGGACTTAATAAGCTAAGGTAAATATAATTGAGGCCATAGGCCTTGTCTGTCTTGTTTGCCACAGATTCCACAGTGCCTGCACGCAAGGTGCACCGTGAATATTTGTTGAATGAATGAGGCACACAGCATGTTTCTAGGAGGCACCTAGTACATGCTGGCGATTGCTTATTGCAGGTATAACTGATATCAATGTCACCTTGAGACTTAGATTCAGAGGGCTTGGTTTTGAGTTCTTATTCCGTGTTATGGCTTGAATGTTTGTATCCCCTCAAATTCATATGTGGAAAATCTGATGCCCAAGGTGATGGTATTAGGAGGTGGGGACTTTGGGTTTGATTAGGTCATGAGAGCCGAGCCCTCATGAACGGGATCAGTGCTCATATAAAAGAGGCCCCAGAGAGATCCCTTACCTCTTCCAACATGTGAGGACCCAGCAAGAATTTTGCCATCTGCAACCCAGAAGAGGGCCTTCACCAGAACCTGCCAGCAGCATCCTGATCTTGGACTTCCGGCCTCTGAAAATACATTTCTGTTGTTCGTAAGCCACCTGGTCTGTGGTATTTTGTTATAACATCTTGGACAGACCTAACACACTCTATTACTGATCCTTTGTATGACTTTGGTTTAGCCATGAAGCTCCTCAATGCCTCCATTTCTTCATCTGTAAATGAGGGAAAATGATAATAATAGGTGGATGGATGGCTCATATGGAGCAACGTAGATAAAATTAAAGTATAAAGAACTCTGCATAATATACTCCTACATTTCAATATTAAATGAATAATAGTTATCTGGATATATCTCAAAAAACAGTATTGGATAAAACAAAGCAAATGAAAAAGGTTATGTATTATATATACATATTTGTATTTATATAACATTTATATGTAATACTATAATAACATTAAATATAATACATATTTAGTACTATTTATTTGATGTTTAAAACATACTAGCCAATACTTAATATTTTTATGGATAAATATATTTTTAGAAAACGTTAAAAATATATGATAGTAATAAAGAAAACATTCAAGAGAGTAGTTACGTCTAGATAAAGATGGAGGGGGAAGTTTAGGGCCTTCAAGTATATTTGCTTTGCCTTATTTCTTTAAAAAAAAATCTGAATTCAATATGGCAAAATGGCAAACTCTAGGTGGTGGGCACATGGGAGTTTATCTTGTCATTCTCTGTGCTGTTTTTTATACCTAAGTGTTTCATAAAAAGAACTATGCACACACTACTAGTTGTTAATGTCATTACTAGGTGTGATTTTTCCAGTCATCTGGGTGGGGGATGAAGAACCAGAGACTGGAGAAATCAGAATGAGCTGAGGCCCCAGGCATTGCCATCTCAGGTCTTAAACAAGGCATTCAGTTGCTAAGGAGAATATCATATTCCGGCCCCCGAGCTGCATTGGACCAATGGTGGTGGGATGTGTTAAGTAATGAGGTAATGCTCGAGTATGTGGGAAAGGACTTTGGGCTTTCGGCACTATGAATTACTGCCAGTGAGTGAAGGAGGACTATCCAGACCCCCATCAGGAGACGTGATGGCTGCAGGTTCCAAGTAAAAGCAGGTCCATGGACAGAGATCTGAGCATGAATTCAGAAAACACATTGTGCCCAGGAAGCTCTGAGGAGGACTCAGACTTGCAGTAGGAGCTCAGAACCAGAAAGCACGTTGCTTCTGGATTAGTTTCAAGAAAGAATGGGTGTCTTGGCCAAGAGGTAAATCTCAAAAGAGAGGAAAGGTGTCCTAGAGTCAGAGAGAAGGACATGGAGGGAAGAGGCTGGTCTCAGGGACTGAAAGGCTTCTAAGAAGACTTCTGAGCTGGGTGCTCCCTCTTCTGTGTCTGCATTTGCCAGTCTTGTCCACCCTCACCTTCATGAGTGCCTCACACCTTCCCTAAGGGTGCAGTGGTGTGATTGAAGAAGATTGTGCATGAATTATAAGGCGGTATAAAGGGCAAGAGAGGTGCATCCCAAGGTCATTGGCCCCGTGGGTGGTGACAGAGATGTGTTTTGAAATTCAGAAGCATATTAGAAACAGGAAGGATGGGAAATAATCCATATCTTAAGGTATGTCAGTCATCTCTGAATAAGGCTGTTTGAAAAGAAAGAAAGAAAAGGGCCCGGGAGGGTGGATGTGAAGCCTCCTTCCTCATACAGTGACTGAAGGGCGGGCTGGGTCTGGGGGTAGGGGGGAGGTCCTCCTGCCCGTCCAGGTGCCCCTCAGCTCAGCTCTCGTGTTCTTACCCACAGAGGAATTCCAGGCCCTGCTGAAGCGGCTGCCGGATGACAGGTTCCTGAACTCCACAGCCATCTCCCAGTTCTGGGCCATGGACACCAGCCTCCAGCACCGCTACCAGCAGCTGGGAGCCAGCTTGAAAGTGCTGTTCAAGAAGACCCATCGGATCGTCCGCCGGCTCTTCAACCTCTGCAAGCGCTGCCACCGGCAGCCCCGCTTCCGCCTGCCCAAGGAGAGGTGAGCACCCCAGATGCCCGAGCCAGAACACGTCACCCACGACAGCCACTGAGGCGGGGGAGGACCCCTGTCCAACACAGCAGAGCTGGGCATGCTGACCCACACATGGCCTGTTAGAGTCTCCTGTTATCTTGACCTACTTGCATGTCATTCTCAGTTATGAGTTGCATCTGAAGTGAGAGAGAGAGAACAAAACAGAGAGGCTAATTTTACTTTTATATAAATTATAGTCGATTCGAATGTTATTCTAATAATACTCTAATTCTCATTTCTATTTTAGTAAGTCTTTTAGGAAAGAAAAGGGTGGAGTTAAAGCTTTTAGACCAATTGCGTATGATGAGAAACACACACAATAGATTGTTTCCAACAAGTGACTCTGCTCTGAGTCACAAGAGGGAAGCGAGCTGAGGCCCTGTGCCCTCGGGAACAGAGTGGGGCTGGATTGTCACAGGCCCTCATGCACCCATCCGCTCATTCACACGTGCATCCAACAAGCCTTTATTAAGTCCACCTCGTATGTCCTAATATTAAGCCGTGAGGGATATTTGTTAATTGAGAAGATATAATAAATATACAGGAACATCAAAAGTATAAAATTATTATGTGGCAGCCACTTGAAAGCATGTTTGTGGACCATAAATCAAAGGCATGGTCTAATAATAGTAAAGGTCAGAGAGAAAAGCCACCCAGGAGAAGGACGTCTTGGCCAGATTGTGTGGGAGGAAATGGAAGTGGGCTGGTGCGTGTGAGCCAGAGCATTCCAGGAGGGGGCGCTGCCCTCACAGCAACCCAGGGGTGCACTTCTAACTGAGGCACAGGTAACGAGGGACATACGAGTGAGAGGACAGTCCAGCAAGGGCATTTGAGAAAGGTTCATTTTTTTTTTTTTCCAACAAATAGTTAGGAAATGCTTACCAGGCACCAGGAACAATCCTAGTTTCTGAGAATACGTTGGGGAATAATGCAGGGTCCCTGCTTTCACGGCATATGCAGGGAAGCCATCTCTGAACAGGTCAACAATAAATAAACACAATCCATTTTGATAATGAACATTGCTGCGGATCACGTCAAAGCAGGGTGATGTGACAGGGAGGGACTGGGTGGTGCTTTGGACAGGGGAGTAACTGAAGGCCTCTTTGAGGAGGTATCCTAAGAGCTGAAGTCTAAACCTTAAGAGGGAGCCAGCCATAGAAAAGTCCTATCCTTGGTGGGAGGGTTCTAGAAAGGACGGAGACTGTGAAGGGGGAAGGAGGTTGGCATGACATTGGAAAGTTTGGAGAGCCAGGTGTTGGAAGATCTTATTTAAGAGGCTGAAAACTAGATTGGACACGAAAGATGCTGCAGATCTTCTGTAGGCTTTTGAATAAGGGAATGAGGTGGTACTTTGGATGGAGGAGCACAAGTTTGATGTCAAACTTTTCTGGTGCTGATCCATCAGACCCCCAGCTCCAGGACTTGTTTGGTTATCCCCAAGTGGTAAAGTAGGGTTTCTGTCATTCAGAGAACCTGGGGTTTTTATCTTCCTTATCACCTATTAGCCAAATCTCCTGCCACCCTCAGGGAAGCAGCAGTGTGTGGCTTCCTATGACTCTTGCTTCATTTTTATCCCCCCTCCCAAAGGTCTTTGTCCTACTGGTGGAACCGTATCCAGTCCCTCCTCTACTGTGGAGAGAGCACCTTCCCTGGCACCTTCCTGGAACAGAGCCACAGCTGCACCTGCCCCTACGACCAGTCTTCCTGCCAGGGCCCCATCCCTTGTGCCTTGGGCGAAGGGCCCGCCTGTGCCCACTGCGCCCCAGACAACAGCACACGCTGTGGGAGCTGCAACCCAGGCTACGTGCTCGCCCAGGGCTTGTGCCGCCCCGAGGTGGCCGAGTCGCTGGAGAACTTTCTGGGGCTGGAAACAGACCTGCAGGACCTGGAGCTGAAGTACCTGCTGCAGAAGTGGGACAGCCGCATCGAGGTGCACTCCATCTTCATCAGCAATGACATGCGCCTGGGCAGCTGGTTCGACCCTTCCTGGAGGAAACGCATGCTGCTCACCCTGAAAAGCAACAAGTACAAGCCCGGGCTGGTGCACGTGATGCTGGCCCTGTCCCTGCAGATCTGCCTCACCAAGAACAGCACCCTGGAGCCTGTCATGGCCATCTACGTCAACCCCTTTGGGGGCAGCCACTCTGAGAGCTGGTTCATGCCCGTGAACGAGGGCAGTTTCCCAGAGTGGGAAAGGACTAATGTGGATGCCGCTGCCCAGTGCCAAAACTGGACTATTACCTTGGGCAATAGGTGGAAGACCTTCTTTGAGACAGTCCATGTTTACCTACGGAGCCGAATCAAGTCCCTGGATGACAGCTCCAACGAGACAATCTACTACGAGCCTCTGGAGATGACCGATCCCTCCAAGAACTTGGGCTACATGAAAATCAACACCTTGCAGGTCTTTGGCTACAGCCTGCCCTTTGACCCGGATGCCATCCGGGACTTAATTCTCCAGTTAGACTACCCATATACTCAAGGTTCCCAGGACTCTGCCCTCTTGCAGCTCATCGAGCTTAGGGACCGGGTCAACCAGCTTTCTCCACCTGGCAAGGTGCGGCTTGACCTTTTCTCCTGCTTGCTCCGGCATCGGCTCAAGCTGGCCAACAACGAGGTGGGCAGGATCCAGTCCTCTCTGAGGGCTTTCAACTCCAAGCTGCCAAACCCTGTGGAGTATGAGACAGGCAAACTCTGTAGCTAATGGGGGACCCACTCCAGTGCCAGGCAGGGAGGGGATCCATGAATCCGGGGTGCAAAGATCTAAGTCCTCACCTTAGTGCCAACGGGGTGTTCCCTTAAGACTGTCTGCACCCAGCAGATGGGACTCGGGGCTTGAACTGAAGCAGGCAGGAGAGAAGGAAACAGCCGCTGCACACAGGCACACACCACGCGTGTGCACACGCACGCGCGCACACACACACACACACACTCACAAGGGGAGGCAAGCACTCAGCAGCCTCGGATCTGTGAAGTCGGTGCTTTCTCACATGAATGCAGTTGAAGGAGAGGGAGCCAAGGGAGAGCTTCAGAAAAGAAACCAGCCCAACTGTGCAACACACAAATTCTTAAAAGTGATTCTCAGCATTCAAGAAAGCAAGAGGGACCAACAATGGGAGGGGTGGGAGCACCGCCTCCCCCCCTGTGGAGTCACTTTTGTATTCTTTTTAGCCAGATTTCTTAAATGGCATTGTTTCATGATTCCCCACAGTGGTTCTTACTTTTTGTTCGCTGCCTCCTCTGAGCCCTCCAGACACGGACCGTTCCTCAAGCCAGCTCCCCTGGGGAAACGGGAAGCGACACCCACGGAGGACCACTCAGGGCAGCCAGGAAGCCCTGCTGCCCGCCCTCTCCCTCGGCCCCCTTGCTTCCTTGGCCTCCCCAGTGTCAGGGCCTGGCTGGCTCCACGTTGCCCTTGTGGCCCAGCCAGAGCTCCTCTCCCAACAGCATCTGTTCTGTCCAAGAAAGCAGCTCTGTCAAGTTAGAGACAATGTATAGGGAAATGTTCTTTTTTAAAAAAAACAAAAAACCCACAAAAAATATTTATTTTGTGATTGTTTTTCTTGTCAATCTGCTCCAGCCACATGAATATATAAGTAAAAACTTGCCTGGTTTAATATATATATGTTTTTAAAAGGCCGTTTTTTAGGGGAAAAAAGAGAGAAAAGAGAGGTGGGGGAAAGGTATAGCTCCCTGGGCTGCCTGGGTTTTTAAAAATTGGGTGTCCATGGATGGAGGATATTTGCTATGTAGGAGGCTGGTTGATCCGTGTACACACAAGTGCATGCATGTCTGGCTTGACTGTGTGTGTGTGTGTGTGTGTGTGTGTGTGTGTGTGAGAGAGAGAGAGAGAGAGAGAGAGAGAGAGAGAGAGAGAGAGAGAGAGAAATTGACATTAAATAAAGACTGGAGTGAGGCAAAACTCTTCCAGAGAGTTACCTGGCTTGCCCACCTCCTTTTTTCCCAGGTGTGAGGGCTAACACAGGTCCGACAACCAGGATAGGCCACTATCAGGAGAGTAGTAGAAAAGTTCTTGCTTTCCAGGAGAACTGTAGCCTCCGTGCCTAGGGCAAATGCCTGCTAACGGGGGTTCCTCTTTGCCTGCACTGCTGTGGACATCAGGAGAATTTTTCATCTTCTGCATCTTATGGTCTGGGATTGCCTTTGAGGAAATTGGGAACCATGCAGACATGGCTTTGGTTTTCTCCATTCTGTCTGATTACTACTTTCCCAGCCTAAAAATCAGGTTTGACATAAGCCACACAGAGCAATGCATCATTCTCCCTTAGTGCCTCCCCCAGGTGGTATGAGAAGCATTTCATAGCAGATCTTTTGGAGAACCAATTCTCTGTCTGTTCTCCACATGATCCAAGTACAATGTGTAGGCATGACAACCCCCATTTTATTCAGGCGAAAGTCACCACGTAAATACTAAGTACCTCATTCCCTACCTGTGGTACATCTTGATTGGTACAAAATGAACTGGGAGACAGAAAGGATGGTCATGTCTCTGCCCAGAGCCATCTACGTGTATTGTTGCAAAGACAGGAATTCAGCAGTCTATTACTGCACCATCAATCCAGGAGGACCTGAAATCCTTGGTAGAGAAGCAGCCTAGGGCATTTCTTCACAACTCCCCTGAAGGCTTCTAATGTAGAAATACAGAGTGATGGAATGATTTAGGGATGAACACAGGTATTGGCTGCCTATTTCTGGTTCAGCTGCTGCTTACTTTGGGGAGTTTATGTCAAGCTCCTCGTCTGTGGAAGATGGAACCAACAGATGTCATTTTCATCAGTGGGGGTGCTGATGTGCCAGAGGAGTGTGCTTTTGTTGGGAAAGGGGTTGCAACTGGTAGGAAGGCTTTGATACCTTCCCAGGATGGGGTTTGAGAGGTGTAAGGCAGGAGAGTCTGATTGTAGCATTCTGAGTGTGCATATCTATATGCTGTAGGAGTGGGTGGGCAGAGGCTTTCACCCACAAATTAAAGGCACACCGTGCACAGCAATGTTCAGGGTGGGGAGGAAAGCAATTGAGAAAGTGCTGTGCACAAAATTAGCAGTTGCATCCTCAGTAGCATGAAGGTAATTGTCCCAGTGGGAACTGAGTCAGTACACGAGGGCGCACATCCCACCTGAGCCAGTCCCACAGCTGAGGGGTGGGAAACCTCAGCTGTCAGTCTCTGAATCAGAGAGCAGACGAGGGGAAAAGCCCACCTATAGAGTTATTAGGAAGGATGCTGCATCTCCTTACCTCATACTCCTTGTCTTAGGAAGGCTCCGGGAAGATGCTGGTATGATACGGTTTTAGAAATATATGCATCTAGTTACAAAGATTTCCACTTCTTGCCTGCTGGAAGGTTTAAACCATGAAGCTGAGTGTATCAACTCCATCTAAAAGTACTATTACACGTTGGTAAATATTTAGAAGTGCCCTTCTGAGCCCAGAAGCAAGCACCATATTGATAGAGGGTCTAAAAGACATTAATAATTAATTACAGTAGTAGACATGTTTACATTTGACCTACTTACCTGATATCTGTGACAGATGTCTGACTCCTCCGTTCCAAGGCAGTGGTGGGGTATCTGGTGTAGAAGAGCTTGGATCAAAGCAGCAGACCAAAGACTTGGCTTCCAGAAGGCAGGTGGAGGAAGGGGGGGAGTAAAGGATGGGCAGGATTTCTTTTTTTTTTTTTTTTTTTTTTTTTTTTTTTTTTTTTTTTTTTTTTTTTGCTGTACGCGGGCCTCTCACTGCTGTGGCCTCTCCCGTTGCGGAGCACAGGCTCCGGACACACAGGCTCCGCGGCCATGGCTCGCGGGCCCAGCCGCTCCGCGGCATGTGGGATCTTCCGGGATCGGGGCACGAACCCGTGTCCCCTGCATCGGCAGGCGGACTCTCAACCACTGCGCCACCATGGAAGCCCAGGATTTCTTAAGAGGCTTTTAACGGCTTGAAACCATGAATTCAGCATGAGTTTGTCAGAAAGCTATGCTGAGAAATGCCATAATAAGGAAAGGCTGTCCCCAAATGATTGCCTTAAGAGTCTGTAATAATCAGAAGATGTGAGTTATCTTTTCTCAGACACAGTTGCAAATAAAGAATTGTCATTAATTAATTAGTACTAGGTGTGTCAATGTTGGTGAACTCATTGTGGAATTAAGAGCCAAATCACAATTCAGTTACTGGATATAACACTCAGAAATTCAAGCATTAATTGTAACCCCAAAGAACTAATACATCAAACGCTAATCTGCCCTAATGTTCGAGACTAATACCTCTAACACTAAATAATACATTTAATACCTGCTGCGGATAATATAATGCATACTCGCGCATCCATAGCCAAAAACAGAAATGAAGATTGCTTCAAATGCTGGATATATCAGGAATAGTTCAGATCCGGTTCCTGGCTTCTTTTCACAAATATGAAACATCGTCTACATGTTGTCCTGCCCCCCAAAATCACCTCCAATGTCTGTAATTTCATGGTGTAAGTCTGTTCTCTTACATATAAAAGAGATCTTTTTGCCATTATGTTTTGTATGAAAATTAAAATGCCCTTAAGAAGAAATAAGTCTTAGAAGTTTAGCCCTCAGGCAAAATAGAGGTTTAGATTTTTGGAGTTGGAGGTTTTTTAGAGGTCGTCCTGTCCACTGATTTCTGACATGAGGAAAAGGTCAAAGAACTTTCCCAAGGCTGTATCTATTAGCAGGGCTAGGAATAGCAGTCTAATCTGCTTCCCTCTCTGCCTCTCTCTGCCAGTAAATGACGTCTGGGTCCTGGGAGATGACAGGGACCCAGTTCAGGGCTTGGGAGTGTGAAGGTAGGGAAGGGAAGACCATTTTCCAGGAAGCATAAGAGGACTACTAAGAGTTAAGAGTATCCTCACACCTTCTTCTGGGATTGGTTCTAGCAAAAATAATCAGTTGCTATAACAAGTGAAAGAAAAAAGACTAAACTTTCTCCCCTGAGAAGCTTTAAACACAGAGTAGACATGTTTCCATCTAAGCTGGAGATAGAGTCATCAGGAAACTGGAAAGCTGATCCCTCTATCAGCTCAATGTTTTTTAATTACAGCATCCTGCCTCCAATTTCTTGCTATTTTCTAGAGACCATCAATT
This sequence comes from Mesoplodon densirostris, assembly GCF_025265405.1. NCBI lineage: Eukaryota > Metazoa > Chordata > Mammalia > Artiodactyla > Ziphiidae > Mesoplodon > Mesoplodon densirostris. Next base: position 157,747,533 of record NC_082662.1, on the reverse strand, counting down.
AGACTTTGAATATCTTTACAAATCTGGTACTTTCTGCAAAACATCTTCTGTGTAAAGGCTACAGGTATCTGGGTACCACTAACCTCCAAAGGCCTTAGGCTGCAGTCACCATGGCAACACTCTGATATGCCCTGAGAGTCCTTACTCCTTCCAGCAGAAGAGCAAGAGGCTGTGGACCGAAGGAGCCACCCAAGGCACAAAAGTAAGGCCTTAACTCCAGACCTGGAAGGATAGATGGGAAAATTCAGGTAGTATGACTGGGCTGCAGACACACAACTTTCTTCTGGTTTCTTGTTCTGGTTCTGCCACCAGCCAGCTTTGTAACCATGGGCAAGTCACTCCACTTCTCTGGGAGTTTGCTCTCCTGTGGACAAGGGAGTTGGGTTTGCTATGCAGGTACTGGGGGACTTTCTAGTGCTATCCTTTCATGATATTAAAAGCAGTGTGGTACAGAACACGCATATGCCCTCAGACAGACCTGGATACCCATGTTGGCTCCACATTTACATTTAAGCGACCTTAATTCTTGGTTTGTTCCCTTATCTGTAACCCAGCAGCTTCATCCCCACCTCCCTAAGATTTTTCTTTCCTTTCTTTCTGAACACTCACTTCTCTCCCTACTTTTGCTCCATAGTCTCCAACATCCAGAACACATGTGTACCTTCAGTTCTCTAAAACTCAATCCCATTTCTTCCCTTCCTCCCCCACTCCTTCCTTTCTTCCCTTTTTCCTTCTTTTATGTATTCTTTTGGGCCAGGAAGAATGGTACAATATAATGTGAGGGATGGGGCTGCATAAACGAAGCAGAGTGGTGCATTCTCTAGTAGAGATGTGCAAAGTCTTGATGGAGCACAGAAAGGGAGCAAATCACTCCCTGGAAGAGACACGGGTGACATTCGTTGTGAACCTTCTAATAACTATGGAAGCAATACTCCAGGTCTCCATATGATTTACATATTTATGAGGGAAAGATTTAACATATAACGCGTGCCTCCCTTCTCAGAGGGCAGAAGAGAGCAATGACAGTAGCAGAGCCCCACTGAAGGCACACACTACATCTGGCTGGTGCCCTTATTTGTAGCTCCTGAGCCCCATGTCAGCACCTTGTTATGCAGTCCAAGGCACACTCAAGGCACTGCCATGGGAGATCTGTTTGCTAGAGGAGATGCTTCCTCCCCTGGAAGGTGAAGTATTCTATAATCAAGGCTTCCCAACTTTAATGTGTGTATGATTCACCTGAAATTTGAATTCAGCAGGTCTGTGGGAGTCCAGATTCTGCACTTCTAAGAAGCTCCCAGGCAATGCTGCTGCTGCTGGTCTGAAGACCATACTTGAAGGAGCAAACTCTTAGAGAGTATGCCTGTTATTATCTTCCTGCAGTTCTCAGGACTCTTTTTTTTTTTTTTTTTTTTTTTTTTTTTTAAAAAAAGGAGACTCCTAGGAAGCACAGGGGCTAAGGAAACAAAAGGTCAGTGATGTCTGGCCAGGAGGTGCAGACCTGACTTATGAAAATGTTGGTGCTCCCCAAGTCTTTAATCTCTCAACCAGTTAGGAGGCAGGTGCCTGACCTATATATACCAATAGTCTAAGAAAAGAGAGGAGAGAGGAGAGAAAGAAAAAAGGAAACTTAACTAAATCCAAATTCTGTGGGCTGAGAGCTAGCTTGCTTGTGAATGTGTTTACAGGTAAGCAGCCCCACAGACCAGCTGAATCATGTTGGCTGAGAAAAGGGCTTTTCCCCCCAAGCCTATCAGAGTAAAATCTGTTCATAAGTGGGACAGGGAGTACTTGTCACTGTACAGAAACATATGTCAGGCGAGATGATTAAATCCGCAGCAGCAATGTGCAAGCACCCAGAGACCCCAAACTTCAGACTGCTAAGGTACCAATGCCACCTCTAGGCACCGAATCTAAGAAATAGGATGAATTATTTCTGTCTTCAGTTCCGTCCTCCTCCCTTCCAGCCTGTGCGATTACTACCCTTGCAGCATTAATAAAAACAGCCACCAGAATTTATGTAAGGTCATTCTTCTAAGGATCTCAAACTTGGAGGAATGAATCAATCAATGTTATTTATCAAGCATTTTCAGATAGGAGGTGTGGGGAATAAAAATACCCATGTATTTAGTATGTACACTCCCTTAATTCGAAAATTTTGCAGATGACGTATAGAATAAAACTTGGGAGAGGCTATACAGCTAAGTGAAAGCAGAAGCTGGATTTAGCATGCTTTCTGAAGTCAGGCTGCTTTGGTTCAAATCCCATCTCTGTCATTTACAATTGTGAGGGGCGGGATATGTCATTTCATCTCTTTCAGCCTCAGTTTGCACATCTGTAAAAGGGGGTCAATAACTGTGTGGATATCATAGGATGTTGTGATGGTAAAATAAGGTAAAGCATATAAAGGGTAGAGCAAGCTCACAGTACGTATTACATTAGATAGTTTCTATGTTTGGGGGAAAGGGAAGGGAAGGAAAGAGAAGGAAAGGAAAGGAAAGGAAAGGAAAAAGAAATATATTACTCACTTGCAAAAGCAGACTTCTTCCTGGAAACAGAGAAATTCATCATCTGGGCCATTATATCAGGGTCACTGGGTAATATAATAGAAAAGGTCTTCAATTACAGTTTTGTGGCAGACATAGATAAGCCATTCAAACAGATATTTCTTATATAGATCCTCTAAAAAAGCAGAGAATATAATAACATCACTCATCACCAAAATGCCTGTGCCTGCCTAGGTCACATGGCCCAGGTACATTGTTTCTGATGCTGTAACTTATTAGAGTGATAGAGCTTGGAGTATCAGAGAGAATGGCTAGTTAACATGCCCATTAGACTGTCTCTTTCAAAGAGCGCATCTTAAGTGCACTACTAGCAAGTACTGGATTGCAGGCAATTCCTAGTTGAATTCCTTGATGGGGAACCAGGGTATAGTACGACCATGACATGTTTAGATACAGACATGAGGGAGGCAGAGTTTCTATTCCAGTTATAGAAGAAGAAGAAGACATGGATAGGCAGAAAGGTGGGAGAATGTTCTAAGAAGTGGGAGCAGCATGAGCCTAGGCACATACTCCTAGACACGGTGATGAGTCAGCCTAATGTTCACATTCCAGATCCACCCTCCTGCCCTTCATTCTTCTCATTTTCAAAGAAGAATTTTATTGAGATATAATACACAAACCATAAAGTTCACCCCTCTAAAGTGTACAGTTCAGTAGCTCTTATTCAAAAAGCTGTGCGTCAATCACCACTCTCTAATTCCAGAACATCTGCCTGACCCAAGAAAGAAATCCTTTATCCATTAGCCATCACTCTGCATCCCTCCCTGACCCCCAGTCCTTGGCAATCACTAATCTCTTTTCTGTTTCTATAGATTTGTCTATTCTGAGCATTTCATATAAATGGAATCATATAATACGTATGATTTTCTTTTCACTTTCTTGAAAGTGTTCCTTTGAAGCACAAAGTTTAAAATTTTGATGAAGTCCAATTTATCTATTCTTTTCTTTCGTTGCTTTGGTGTCATATCTAAAACTCCATTGCCTAATCTAAGGTCACATAGATTTACAGCTATGTTTTCTTCTAAGAGTCTTTTAGTTGTAGCTATTACATTTAGACCTCTGATCCATTTTGAGTTAATTTTTGTATGTAGTTTGAGAAGGGGGTCCAACTTCATTCTTTGGTATGTGTATATCCACTTGTCCCAACGTGTGTTGAAAAGATGTGTCCCCCCTGGAATTGTCTTAGCACATGTGTTGAAAATGTATTGATCATAAATGTATGGCTTGATTTCTAAACGTTCAATTCCATTTGATTGCTCTGTATGTCTATCTTAATGCCAGTTACCACACTGTATTTATTAGCCTAGCTTTGTAGTCAGTTTGGAAATCAGGAAATGGATGACCTCCAACTTTTTCTTTGTCAAGATGTTATTACTATTCTGGGGTTTTTGAAGTTCAACTTGTCATTTTCTGCAAAAAATGCAGCTGAAGTTTGATAGGGATTGTGATGAATCTGTAAATCAATTTGTCGAGTATTGCCATCTTAACAATATTAAATCTTCTGATTTATAAAGATGGCATGTCTTTCCATTTAAATCTTTAATTTCTTCTGATGATATTTTGTAGTTTTTTGGTCTTAAATTCTCAGACTTCTTCTGCTAAATTAATTCCTAAATATTTTATCCTTTTTGATACTATTATAAATGGTATTATTTCCTTAATTTCATTTCTGGATTTTTCATTGTTTGTGTATAGAACTACAATTGATTTCCATATATTGATCTTATATCCTGAAACCTTGCTGAACTAATAAGTTCTAAATTTTTTTGGAGGATTCCTTAAAATTTTCTATTTACAATGGCATATCATTTTCAAACGTAGTCTTACTACGCCCTTTATTTTAATGACTCTTCTTCAGCCTATACATTCTTGTTTTTGCTATCAAGATGCATTCTTGCTCTTGTTGCCTCCTGTGAAAGAAAAATACATTTTTTTTTAATGACCTTACTGGGAGCACCTGAGAAAATTGTTTTGCTGCAGAGTCAGATTGGCCTACAGAAAAACCTATCAGTCTCAACACTATTTGTGGGCACACAAATGCCTCCAAAAGCTAACATAGTAAAAAGGTGAGAATAATCAGTACTCTAAAGCGTTCGTTCAAAGTTCTCAGCTGCCTCCAAGGACCATTCAACAGCAGCAGTAAGCAGATCAGCATGGGAAACCACACATAGCCTCCATACTTGTTCCCAGGACTATTTAGTTCATGCATCCATTGTGCCAGCATCAGAGTGGCTAATGACAGATGCTGGCTTTCACCAGCTGACCAACTCATTCTAACTGTTTAGTACCTCTTCCACAGTAGAAGTTCTCTGCTGAATGTTAACATGCAGTTCAAAAACCTTCACACTTCCTGTCCACTTTCATCCACATACCTTTTTACTAGGCCTCTTTGTCTTCGATTATCCAATCTTTCTCCTTTCAGGCCCTTGATCAACCAACCATGCCATTCACTACTGCCCATGAGTTTATCTATAGTTTTATTTCAGGCCACTTCTGTTTCTACCCAAAGTTGATGACTAGTTGCATCTAACATCAAAATTCTTCCCACTAAGAGGATTTGCCCTCATCACTATCCATCACCACCACACTAGAAATAAAGGTTGGCCTTTTTACTTCTCTGTTATCTGGTCATAAAGGCCTCCCAATAGGTCATAGATGTGAGCTATAGGAGATACACTAATGCAACACTGATGGATGGCATTTGACTCTGGGCCACCTCTTTGATTGGCTTACTTGTGCTCTCCAGCTTTGATATTTCCCAATCTTGGCTGTACCATATCCATCTTAGAAAGGATTGCTGCAGGACTAGCCCCACCTTATGACTTGGTGGCTTTGACTGAACCCCGCTCATGATGGATAATCTTGCCACAAGGTCATTGGTATCTCGTAGTCAGAAGCTCTGTATTTACCAAAGCCAAGCAGCACATCAGTAACTGTTTTCTAATGGTGATAGTCCTCTGTTGTAGATGGTAGGGACTTTCTTCAGAACCCCACAGGTCCACATTGTGATTCTTCTATCGGAGCTTTCCATAAACTCTACACACTACCTTTGCCCACCATAGATGCTGTTAGTCCTATAGGGTCTCCTGGGTCATATGACTCAAGTGTCAAGAACACTGCACAGCCTCGTCCTTCTGCTGAGCTTTCCTGCTTGAGACACTACTCAAAGTTCACAGGCTTTAGTGTTACCCAGTAAATGGGTCAGCAGTATTGCCAGGTACAGAATATGCTCCCTCTAGAACTTGAAAAGGCTACTAAAATTTATGCTTTCCTAGTAGTGGGAGGTGTAAGATAGATATAATCTTTTGTTGTTTAATTTGCAGAGGATGGTCTAGTTTTCTTCACAACTTCAGATCCTTAAATAGTTCATTAATGTGCTGGGGTTCTGAAGCTTTAATCTCCACCTTGTAGAGCACATCTGTTTTGCCAAGGCTTCCAACATACTTGCTTCTTCTTGCTCATCTGGTTTGATTAGCGTGACATTGTCAATATAATGGGCCAATTTGATGTCCTGTGGAATGTCAGTCACTTCATACCCCTTCTAGCAATATAACAGAGAGTCAAAGTGTTAATATCACCTGAGACAAGACCATATTTGTATACTCTTGTCCATCTCACGTAAATATGAACTGTGTCTGGTCCTCTTTTCCTATAGGGATGGAAAATAAGGCACTCACCAGATCAATGGCCACTTAATATGTGTTGGAGCCTATATTAATCTGCTTTAGTAAAATCACATCTGGCATAGCAGCTGCATTTGGGGCCACTACTTGATTTGTAGTAGTGCATCATTTGGTCACAATTCATTCCATTTTTGTATGGGACATTCTATTGAATTAAATGGGGATTTGTCACAGATCATCACCCTTGTATTCTTTACCTCTTTGAAGGTAGCACTAATATTTACTATTCTCCCCACGTTGCAATATTATTGTTTTATTTACTCTTGGCTTGGGTTGCAGAGACTTCCATCCCGCTTTCACTACTATATTTCTTACTCCACAGATTAAGGAACAAATATTAATCCAAGGGTTTCTGCCAAATAACAAGCATGTCAATTTCAATTTTTTTACCAGCAAATGACCATCAGGTGTGTCCTTGAACCCTGTTGACCCACTGTGAGCCAGACCAAGGATTCCAGAATTTCATTTATTTCCTGGTGCATACAGCACCACTGTATGGCAACACTCCCCAAATTGATCCCTAGATTCAACTCTAACAGGAAGGCTATTTTGGCATATTGAAGACTTTGGGTATTCCCTTTTACAAAATGCATGTCACTTAGTAAATAGCTGTAGTCCCTGGGAGAAGGACTAGAGGAATTTAAACTGAATACAATCGCAGGATCCCTTTTCATAGGAAACCAGCATCTCTTTCTGCCCTCAGTGTTCTGGTTCTGAGAACTGACTCAAGTTTGGAAACTTGACAAAGTAACAAGAATTTTAACTTGAGAGGTTTCCCTTATCTCTTCCTATCATCCATCCCTGATACCTTTTGCTTGTGTAAACTAAGAAGTATCCCCTTTGCCTATTTGTCCCCTAACTTGCCTCTGAAAACACCAAGTTCCCATTAATATCTCCATACCTCTTTGGAGGTTAAATTTCCTCTCCAGTCCAACCCAAAGACCCTTGGATTTTGTCACATAATGTGGTATCTATGGCCACCTTGCTTCATTACAATAATTGCAACTACCTTGCTTCTGAGGTTTGAGTGCCACCAATGAATCTTTGCTGTTTGGGGATATAATCAGGCTCTTAGGAAGCCCAATTCTATATTAGCCTCTCCTATCATCAGCCTTGATCTACAGAGAACTGTCATGACTAAGCTGATCCAACTTTCACCAGGGTATTCCTTATCGGTATGATACCTGGAGTGTCCTTCAGGCCCTCCCATGGAACATATTCAACTGGTGCGTTTCCAGCCTTATATAGTATATGCAGTCCAGTGTGCCAACTTCTTTGAAACTTTTGATCTATTCCTTCACCATACTCCATGGAAGTTCTAGTATTTCTACTTCACAATATGTGGGCCTCAGCTTTTTCCAGATTCTAAAGCCCTTCTAGCAAAAGATCAGTATCATCTCTTGGGTCTTTGCAATTGTGTCAAATCATATAAAAAGAAGACTGTTCCCGTGTTGATAAACTCTTGATTATCTAACCTAATGTTCTGTCCCTCTTGATCCAGTACTCCAGGGTTCAGTCTCATGCATATACTACCAGCTACTACAAGTACCAATTATCCATGCCTTGCACCTCCCTCTCTCCTTCCATAGCAGGCTTATCACATCTCTAGACTGGTTTACTGAGATTCAGTCTTCCTTATTGGATTGGTTGCCAAGATGGGTGGTGGGACTAATCCTGAAGCAGGCAAGCATTGTTTCATGAGGAGCATGCCTCCTCTGAGGTCTCTGCATCACTTTCAAGGAAAGGGAGGGATACTGTCTTCTAACAAGGCAGAGGGGAGGAGGGGACTTCTGAAGGCCCAGCAAGTCAAGGTCTTTAACCTCATCTACTTAGCCCATTACACATTTCAGTAGCCTACTCCTTCCCCATTAGGGCGCTGAATTTGGCATAGAAACTTACTAAGGCTGAGAATTCAATCCTATCTGAAGCTCTACTACTTTAATGATTAAGTCCTGAGCCTAGTTTTTTATTCTCTTGGTACGAACTCTGGTTGCAGGAGATCAGGTTTTCCCTAAATGCAGCTAAGGAGGCCCTCTAGCTTACATATTTTGTCTTGAAATGGTGATTAGTCACCTGAGCCTGTCATTATTTATCTTTCAAAAATCAATGGTGCTCAGCAACAGCCACCCAATTCCATGGTCCTTATCATTATATTTTCCTTATCCCTTCAATCATAAGAAATACTGCAGCAGGGCATGCATCCCCTTCTGTGGACGTCCCATATCATTCTATTGCTGTTGAATGTTTTAACAATTGCACAGAAATTTTCCTGATTTTAACAACTGCACTGATGTAGCATTTCAGGGGCGAGCTCTACTCCACCTACGACCGGTGACGGGGTTCTCATTGCCAGAGAGCCAATGGCTGACCCATGTCCAAAATTCTATCTTGAAAGTCAGCTTCCTAAAACTACTTTTTGTATCAATGGATTCTTAGATGAGAAGTTGCAAACAGAAGCTTTAGTAGGAAGGGTTCTTGAGGGATACATATGTAAGGAAGTGAAGATGGAAAGTTTGGGCAGAAGAAGAAGCTGACTTGAAATGAGGTTGTAACTGAGACCTAAGCAGACTCTATGGGGAGCCTTGGAGTTTGAATGGCCCTTCAGAGTTGTCCCAAGTTGAGGCAAGACAGCTAGTCTCTTAAATCTCTAAGCAGGCAGTCATTAGCCATAGGTTACCCAGAAGGAGTTATGCATGGAAGGAGGCATAACTTTGGTCAAGTCAGTTCCTAGTGAGAGGCATAGCTGTGACCTATGAGCATTCAGCAGTCAATATTCCAAGAAGCAAGGGGATATGTCATCAACCCTGAAGAAGGAACCTCTGTGGCACATTACAACACCTGTTACAATGACCATCTTTATTATCACCCAACTAGGACAACTGCCTGCATTTCACAGTATCTTACCAGACTGGAATCTCCACACCCTTGCAGGTATAGTTGCTTATTCTAGACATTCAGGGTTGGTTTTTAAAGCAAAAAGAAAATACTCTGCTGCCATAGTACCACCACAAAAGATCCACTAAGCTTGGCTGGCAAGTAGGGGCCATGGGTGATCATGTCGGGTATTTTCGCCATAAACATCTTTGCTGCAAGCATTTTTGCCACAAATGTTTTCACCACATAACTAATTGGCCTTAAGGTGATTCTGTTGTAAAAGACAAAATAAAAAAATATAAAAGGACATAATGAAACATGAAAAATGAATTATAAAGTTAAAAAGACTTTACTGCAAAATACAAAGTATTTGAATATATTTTAAATGGGTGTAGATTCAGGGCAATGCTGTACAAATAATTGATTTAATTTTGTGGGTTGTACCTAAGCACTTGTCTTCCAAGTCTTTCATTCATAGTTTATATATATATATACTATATATATATAGTGTGTATATATATATATATATATATATATATATTTATTTATTTATTTATCCTTGTTGATTTGTCCCCTCATTCAGCATTGCACTTTTTCTTTTTCATTTAAATTTCTTCCTTCTTTAAGAAGAGGTAACCATTTCCAAATACCAGGATACATGTTTGTAACCAAGCTTTGTATTGTTTTGTGAAAGACTCTGCACTATTGTTTGTCCTTAGCATCTTGTCAGTTGTCCCTTCATAGACTTTCCAAAGTTCTATGGGAAGTGTAGGCTCAACCCTGCATCTTCGGGGCCCTTGGCTTCTTTCTCCTCCAGTGTAGTGTGTTTCAAAATAAGAAACCAACTTTTGGGGGTGAATCATTGTCATCTGACAGCCGGATAAAGCTATCAATAAAGTCACTAACTGGGAGAAATACTAACTCATTTCAATCAGTTGAAACCAAACTGTCAAACCAAAAATTGTCAACCAGTTATTTTATCTTTCATAGCAAAATTGCCTTACTACCAATTAATTATGTGATGAAAATGTTTGCAGCAAAGATGCTTATGGCAAAAGTACCTAGAACCATGGATGACAACATGGTGCCAGTTAGTGATGGAAGACTAGACTAGCCCTCCACTCTGTTGGCACTCTGGTTGCAGCACCTTTCCTTTCTTTGGCTCAGAAACGAATGAAATAGGTCTGGAATACAGTGAGAAAAAATTTTGTTTGGCATTACAACTTTTTGACTATGACATTATGCTGATTAATAATCACCTTGACACTACAGAGCATCACCCTCTAATTAATGTTGCCCTGACTCTCAGACCTCCTGCAGTCTCCTGACTCTCAGACCACCAGGGTCAAGTCAGAGCCCAAAACAGTCCATTTTATTCTCATCATAGAAAGAGAGACAGAGAGGGCTTCCCTGGTGGCACAGTGGTTGAGAATCTGCCTGCCAGTGCAGGGGACACAGGTTCGAGCCCTGGTCTGGGAAGATCCCACATGCCGCGGAGCAACTGGGCCCATGAGCCACAGCTACTGAGCCTGCGCGTCTGCAGCCTGTGCTCCGCAACAAGAGAGGCCGCGATAGTGAGAGGCCCGCGCACCGCAATGAAGAGTGGCCCCCACTTGCCGCAACTAGAGAAAGCCCTCACACAGAAACGAAGACCCAAAACAGCTAAAAATAAATAAATTAATTAATTTTAAAAAAAAGAAAGAGAGAATGAATGACTGTGACAAAGACCGACTGGATCTTCAGCAAACCTTTTCCCTATTTCTCATTCACACACAGTTAGTCTGTATCTGCCAGCCTCCTGAAGTTAAGTGTGGCCATGTGCCTGAACTCTGGACAAAGGAATTGAGTACCTCCTCCCATGCCTGGCCCATGGATGCTCCCAACTGCAATTCTCTTTTTTCTTTCCTCTCCTATGAGAAGGCAGGAAAGCATTCTGAGGACTGAAGGTTAGAGCCATGAGATGTAAGGTACAAGGGTCCTTGGACCTCTGCTTGGACGAAAGCTGCCCAGGGGAGCTGCTTCTCTAAATCAGACTGTTACACAAACAATCATTTGTTATGTTATGCCAGTGGAATTTGGGGGTTGTTTGTTACAACGGTTGGCTTACGCTGATTAATACAGAGATAAGCAAATTAACAAGAGTCAGAGGGAACCCAAGGGAACCTGAGCTGTGCTTCTCTCCAGTTCTAAGCATTAATTACTTGGTAACATTTAAAAATTCACAGCACCCACCCAGTGACTTGAGCTGACCAAAATAATCATCTTGAAAATGAACAAGCATTCATCCAAAAGTTACCTTGGTGGAAATATGAGGTAGGCAGGACTTTCCTGTGATCAGAAGGGTCTCAATGCAGCTGAGATTAATTTGTAGCCTCTGTCTTACTCTTTGGACACCCCACATGGTGATGGAGCTCTCATGCAGTAGAGAATGACCTATCTTCCTCCTTCCTATCCCCAGCCTCTTTCTTCAATACAAGCAAATCTAACTGGAGGGCTGTATCCTGCACCTACTTGGAAATGCTTTTTTTTTTTTTTTTAATTCCAAAGAACATAGGATCTGTTGATCTGTTCACAGGAGTTTGTCTGGGGGCATTCCCCCAAGAGAGTATGCGCACATCAACCTAAGGCAAGGAAGGTGGGCTTGGGAGAAACATTCTTGCACTTAGCCATGCTAGCCTGGCACTCTACAAAGTTCATACTCTTCCAATTAAGCTGTTCAGTTCTCAATCATCTGGAGCTGCTGCCAACTGCTGGCTGTTGACAGTCAGAGTGGCTGCTGCCGGGAATGTCAGCAATTCTGCTTTTCTGCCTGTCCTGGACTGGCTTCACGTATTCTTCCGGCCACCCCATGACAGTCAGGAACTAACTTCCCTTCACTTGGATGGTATCAAGGGAGATACCTGGGAAGGTGCAGTGGTGCTACTATGCAATAATTTCTTTTAGTGACTGCAGTCTGTGCTTGATACTGTGCCATTCCAGTGCTTTAAACCTCACCTTATCCAAGTCAGATGTCAATTCTTGTTCCTGGAGAGAGCAAACAGCATGGGTAGTGGGGAGAATGCTGGCTGAGCTTACTTTCCCTGCCAGCCTGGTATAGCATCATCTCAGAGAATCTTTGAATCATCCAGGAAGGTAAATACTGTATCCTGATTTCACAAACAAAGAAGCTAGGAAAAGCTAAGTCACTTGACTATCACCTTCTCTCCATTCTCATTACCAACACCCTGAATTAGAAACTTATCATCTTCCCCTGAACCTTGTAAGAGGCTGCCTCAGTTTTTTAGCATCTAGATTCCATCATCTAGACATGCATTGTTCAATATTGCAGCATTAGCCACATGTGGCTACCGAGCACTCGAAATGTGGCTAGACAGAATTGAGATGTGCTAAAAGCATGAATTACACACTGGATTTTTAGGACTTAGTACAATAAAAAGGAACATAAAATATCTCATTAATATTAATATTGATTATATGTTGAAGTGATTATATTTAAATATGTCAAGTCAGATAAAATATTCAAATTAGTTTTTCCTTTTCCTCTTCCTTTTTTAATGTGGCTAATACCAAATTTAAAGTTACAAATGTGGCTTGCATTAGTGGTTCATAATATCTATGAATTGGATAGCGCAGATGTTGACCAGAATGTTCTGTTTGAAGCACAAAGGGACTGTGCTCCTCTTCTGCTCCCATAGCAGTAGGATAAACTCCAAGTTCCTTAAAATGGCTGACAAGACCCCACCCCACCACGTTCTGTTCCTCGTCTCTCTCATGTCTCCCAACTCTCCACATTTAATTTTATGCTCCTGCCACCTCCACGAGTGGGTAATTCTTTACCCACATCATAATGTTTCTAGCACCTCTGCTTTGTTTATGCTCTTCCCTCTGCCTGAAACAACTTTCTCCCTAAGAGACCCCTGGAAAACTACTTCCTGCTCATTTTTGCGTACTTAATGCCTCCTTCCAGAAGACTTCTCTAACGCTTCTCCTGACAAGAGGGACAGGCCTAGGGTAAGGCAGGCAGGGCCCCCATGGCACAAAATTTAAGAGCGCTCTTCCACAAACCTAAGAGTAGCGCCTCCTTAAACTTGGTGCCCCAGGTACCTAGCTGGCCTCAGCCTAGCTTGCCCTGGCTGCCTTGTTGGATATTCCCCCTCTTGGAGTAACGTCCCTGTGTAAGTCTATGGCTGCAGTGAAGCAATCTCTTAAAATTATCTCTGCATGTGATTATTTTGAGGGTAGAGACTGATGTTTAATCATGAAACCAAGCTGAACCCTGTGGGGCTCCTGGGCAGGGAAGCCTTTCTGTGTCCCCCATTTCTTGTAGGGAATAGGCTTCACCCTCTATGACCTTCCCTGTGTTCCAAAGGGCAGGTTTAAACAGTTGTTAATCAGGGAAGGGAGGGGATGCAGAGACAAGGAAGGAACAGTCAAGTAACAATAGTGCACGTGGAAAGGAGGGTCTCTGGACTGTGGAGCTCTGGAGTTGGGAGATTCTTTCCCATTATAGGTTATTACAAGATATCAAATATAGTTCCAGTGCTATACAAAGCTGCTGGCCTCACTGAATGCTGGAACAACCTCCCAAAGGCACAGCTGAAGCAACAGCTCAGATATAATTCTTTTTGAGGATGGTGCCTACATACTCTAGGACACAGTATCTACTTTGAATCAAATAACTTGATATGGTTCTGTGGTCCAATAAAAAGAATACAGTGGTGACCAGTCCCTCCCATCAGGAAACTTGCTCAAGCCTCTTAGATAGCCTCATCCACCAGAGGGCAGACAGCAGAAGCAAGAAGAACTACAATCCTGCAGCCTGTGGAACAAAAACCACATTCACAGAAAGATAGACAAGACGAAAAGGCAGAGGGCAATGTACCAGACGAAGGAACAAGATAAAACCCCAGAAAAACAACTAAATGAAATGGAGATAGGCAACATTCCAGAAAAAGAATTCAGAATAATGATAGTGAAGATGATCCAGGACCTCGGAAAAAAGAATGGAGGCAAAGATTGAGAAGATGCAAGAAACGTTTAACAAAGACCTAGAAGAATTAAAGAACAAACAAACAGAGATGAACAATACAATAACTGAAATGAAAAATACACTAGAAGGAATCAATAGCAGAAAAACTGAGGCAGAAGAATGGATAAAGACAGCATGGTGGAATTCACTGCTGCAGAACAGAATAAAGAAAAAAGAATGAAAAGAAACGAAGACAGCCTAAGAGACCTCTGGGACAACATTAAACATAACAACATTCACATTATAGGGGTCCCAGAAGGAGAAGAGAGAGAGAGAAAGGACCCGAGAAAATATCTGAAGAGATTGTAGTAGAAAACTTCCTTAACATGGGAAAGGACATAGCCACTCAAGTCCAGGAAGCTCAGGATAAACCAAAGGAGAAACACGCCAAGACACATAGTAATCAAATTGGCAAAAATTAAAGACAAAGAAAAATGATTGAAGGCAGCAAGGGAAAAATGACAAAGAGAATACAAAGGAACTCCCATAACATTAACAGCTGATTTCTCAGCAGAAACTCAACAAGCCAGAAGGGAGTGGCATGACATATTTAAAGTGATGAAAGGGAAGAACCTACAACAAAGATTACTCTACCTGGCAAGGATCTCATTCAGATTCGAGGAAGAAATCAAAAGCTTTACTGACAAGCAAAACATAAGAGAATTCAGCACCACCAAACCAGCTCTACAACAAATGTGAAAGGAACTTCTCTAAGTGGGAAACACAAGAGAAGAAAAGGACCTACAAAAACGAACCCAAAACAATTAAGAAAATGGTCATAGGCACATACATATCGATAATTACCTTAAACGTGAACGGATTAAATGCTCCAACCAAAAGATACAGGCTCACTGAATGGATACAAAAACAAAATCCGTATATATGCTGTCTACAAGAGACCCACTTCAGACCTAGGGACACATACAGACTGAAAGTAAGGGGATACAAAAAGATATTCCATGCAAATGGAAATTAAAAGAAACCTGGAGTAGCAATATTCATATCAGATAAAATAGATTTTAAAATAAAGAATGTTACAAGAGACAAGGAAGGACATTACATAATGATGAAGGGATCAATCCAAGAAGAAGATATAACAATTATAAACATATATGCTCCCAACATAGGAGCACCTCAATATATAAGGCAACTGCTAACAGCTATAAAAGAGGAAATCGACAGTAACACAATAATAGTGGTGGACTTTAACACCTCACTTACACCAATGGACAGATCATCCAAAAAGAAAACTACTAATGAAACACGAGCTTTAAATGACACAATAGACCATACAGATTAAATTGATATTTATAGGACATTCTATCCAAAGACAGCAGATTACACTTTCTTCTCAAGTGTGCACAGAACATTCTCCAGGATAGATCACATCTTGGGTCACAAATAAAGCCTCAGTAAATTTAAGAAAATTGAAGTCATATCAAACATCTTTTCAGACCACAATGCTATGAGATTAGAAATCAATTACAGGGAAAAAAAGTAAAAAACACAAACACATGGAGGCTAAACAATATGTTATTAAATAACCAAGAGATCACTGAAGAAATCAAAGTGGAAATCCAAAAATACCTAGAGACAAGTGACAATGAAAATATGATGATCCAAAACCTATGGGATGCAGCAAAAGCAGTTCTAAGAGGGAAGTTTACAGCAATACAACCTACCTCCAGAAACAAGAAAAATCTCAAATAAACAATCTAACCTTACACCTAAAGGAACTCAGAAAGGAGAACAAAAAAAGCCCAAAGTTAGTAGAAGGAAAGAAATCATAAAGACCAGAGTGGAAATAAATGAAATAGAAACAAAGAAAACAATAGCAAAGATCAATAAAACTAAAAGTGGGATCTTTGAGAAGATAAACAAAATTGATAAACTATTAGCCAGACTCATCAAGGAAAAGAGGGAGAGGACTCAAATCAATAAAATTATAAATAAAAAAGGAGAAGTTACAACAGACACCACAGAAATACAAAGCATCCTAAGAGACTACAACAAGCAACTCTATGCCAATAAAATGGACAACCTGGAAGAAATGGACAAATTCCTAGAAAGGTATAACCTTCCAAGGCTGAACCAGGAAGAAATATAAAAAGACCATCACAAGTAATGAAATTGAAACTGTGATTAAAAATCTTCCAACAAACAAAAGTCAGGGCCAGATGGCTTCACAGGTGAATTCCATCAAACATCTAGAGAAGAGCTAACACCTATCCTTCTCAAACTCTTCCAAAAAACTGCAGAGGAAGGAACACGCCCAAACTCATTCTATGAGGCCACCATCATCCTGATACCAAAACCAGACAAAGATACTACAAAAAAAGAAAACTACAGGCCAATATCACTGATGAACATAGATGCAAAAATCCTCAACAAAATACTAGCAAACAGAATCCAACAGCACATTAAAAGGATCATACACCACAATCAAGTGGGATTTATCCCAGGGATGCAAGGATTCTTCAATATACGCAAATCAATCAATGTGATACACCATATTAACAAACTGAAGAATAAAAACCATATGATCATCTCAATAGATGCAGAAAAAGCTTTTGACAAAATTCAACACCCATTTATGATAAAAACTCTCCGGAAAGTTGGCATAGAGGGAACCTACCTCAACGTAATAATGGCCATATATGACAAACCCACAGCAAACATCATTCTCAATGGTGAAAAACTGAAAGCATTTCCTCCAAGATCAGGAACAAGACAAGGATGTCCACTCCCACCACTATTATTCAACACAGTTTTGGAAGTCCTGGCCACGGCAATCAGAGAAGAAACCGAAATAAAAGGAATACAAATTGGAAAAGAAGAAGTAAGACTGTCATTGTTTGCAGATGACATGATACTATACATAGAGAATCCTAAAGATGCCACCAGAAAACTGCTAGAGCTAATCAATGAATTTGGTAAAGTTGTAGGATACAAAATTAATGCACAGAAATCTCTTGCATTCCTATACACTAATGATGAAAAATCTGAAAGAGAAATTAAGGAAACACTCCCATTTACCACTGCAACAAAAAGAATAAAATATCTAGGAATAAACCTACCTAGGGAGACAGAAGACCTGTATGCAGAAAACTATAAGACACTGCTGAAAGAAATCAAAGATGACACCAACAGATGCAGAGATATACCATGTTCTTGGATTGGAAGAATCAATATTGTGAAAATGACTATACTATACAAAGCAATCTACAGATTCAATGCAATTCCTATCAAATTACTAATGGTATTTTTTACAGAACTAGAACAAAAAATCTTAAAATTTGTGTGGAGACACAAAAGACCCCAAGTAGCCAAAGCAGTCTTGAGGGAGAAAAACGGAGCTGGAGGAATCAGACTCCGTGACTTCAAACTATACTACACAGCTATAGTAATCAAGATAATATGGTACCTGCACAAAAACAGAGATATAGATCAATGGAACAGGATAGAAAGCCCAGAGATAACCCACGAACCTGTGGTCAACTAATCTATGACAAAGGAGGCAAGGATATACAATGGAGAAAAGACAGTCTCTTCAATAAGTGGTGCTGGGAAAACTGCACAGCTACATGTAAAAGAATGAAATTAGAACACTCCCTAACACCACAGACAAAAATAAACTCAAAATGGATTAGAGACCTAAATGTAAGACCGGCCACTACAAAACTCTTAGAGGAAAATGTAGGAAGAACACTCTTTGACATAAATCACAGCAAGACTTTTTTTGATCCACCTCCTAGAGTAATGGAAATGAAAACAAAAATAAACAAATGGGACCTACTGAAACTTAAAAGCTTTTGCACAGCAAAGGAAACTACAAACAAGACGAAAAGACAACCCTCAAAATGGGAGAAAATATTTGCAAACGAATCAATGGACAAAGGATTAATCTCCAAAATATATAAACAGCTTATGCAGCTCAATATTAAAAAAACAAACAACCCAATCCAAAAATGGGCCGAAGACCTAAGTAGGCATTTCTCCAAAGAAGACATACCGATGGCCAAGAAGCACATGAAAAGCTGCTCAACATCACTAATTATTAGAGAAATGCAAATCAAAACTACAATGAGGTATCACCTCACACCAGTTAGAATGGGCATCATTAAAAAAATCTACAAACAACAAATGCTGAAGAGGGTGTCGAGTAAAGGGAACCCTCGTGCACTGTTGGTGGGAATGTAAATTGATACAGCCACTATGGAGAACAGTATGGAGGTTCCTTAAAAAACTAAAAATAGAATTACCATATGACCCAGCAATCCCACTACTGGGCATATACCCAGAGAAAACCATAATTCAAAAAGACACATGCAACCCAATGTTCATTGCAGCACTATTTACAATAGCCAGGTCATGGAAGCAACCTAAATGCCCATCAACAGACGAATGGATAAAGAAGTTGTGGTACATATATACAATGGAATATTACTCAGCCATAAAAAGGAATGAAACTGGGTCATTTGTAGAGACATGGATGAATCTAGATACTGTCATACAGAGTGAAGTAAGTCAGAAAGAGAAAAACAAGTATCGTATATTAACGCATATATGTGGAACCTAGAAAAATGGTACAGATGAACTGGTTTGCAGGGCAGAAATTGAGACATAGATGTAGAGAACAAACGTATGGACACCAAGGGGGGAAAGTGTGGGGGGGTGGTGTGATGAATTGGGGGATTGGGATTGACATGTATATACTGATGTGTATAAAATGGATGACTAATAAGAACCTGCTATATAAAAACATAAAAAATAATTAAAAAATAGAAACAATAGTACAGCCTTGGGGCAGGGTCCTGGTTCAGCCTCAGTGGATACACATAACAGTATCTTTGAGCTCTTCTGCAGAACTAAAACCCCCAACAAATGGAAGATATCAACTACTTAATGAAACATTCTTCATTCTAGAGAGAAGGCCACAGATCAATAACCTTGAGAACCATAAAAGCTTATCAGGAGACCACCTGAGGCCAGATTAAAGGACTGCAGGCCCTACACACACCCTGATCCTTATCAGCAGCCCTACCCTTGAATTACTGCTATAAAACTCCTCACCAAATCCCCCTGAGTTAGGACACATAAGCCCACTGTGTCCCCCTTTGCCTGGCAAAGCAATAAGTCTATTCTTTTCTACTTCATCCAAAACGCTGTCTCTGGGATTCAATTCAGCACTGGTGTACAGAGGCCGAGTTTTTGGCATCAATCATTAGTGAAATCCCAGAAGCCTGCTTTCTACCAAAACATTGATTGTAACACTCATGAAATAAAATTTTGTCGGGAATATCAATCTGTTGTTTTTTAGGCGCTGTGCTATGTACTGGGGATTCAACAATGACGTAGTCCACGCCCTTCAAAAAAATCAGAAAACCCTGTTAGGCACCCTCCACTTTCCTATTTGGAGGAGAAATTTGCTAGCTTTGAAACACTGATTACATGTGCAGCCAGCTAAAGTACAGATTCTCAGGTCCCATCCCAGAGTTCCTGTGTCTAGATCTGCAGTGGGTTCAGATGTTCCATAATCAAATTTAGAGAAACATTTCTCTTCTACATCCATTTATTTATTTGTTCGTTCGACTATTATTGAGTGCCTACTCGTGTAAGTCTTCATGCCAGGGGCTGTCAGGGAAGCAAAGATAAATCAGGGAAGAATAATGTCTTATAGACTCCTATAGTTTATGAAATGTCTCTGTATGTGCAGTTTGTTTGATCAGTGGATTAAGGATTATCTCCCTCTTAGAGATAAGGCTTATTTGTTCAAAATCACACATAAGTAGGTAGTTGGAATTAGGATGAAGGTCACTGAGTAAACAGTGGGGACTAGGATGAAGGTCACATAGTAAGTAGTGGGCACGGGAATCAAGGTTATATAGTAAATAGTGGGGACTGGAATCGAGGTCACATAGTCTTCACATAGCAGGAACTGGAATGCAGCCCAGCTATGTCTTCCCACTTGACACAAGAGTCTGCCCTGAAAAGGTGATCTTGAGATTCACCAGAATTTCAAACCTAGGAATTTAGGTCTAGCAGAAAAAAAGGGAGGAGGAGAAAGATAGGGGATCCTGGAAACTGGTGTGTATAGAGGAGAAAAGGGGAGGGCCAGCTTGTCCCTGGAGTGGCTGCTACCTAGCCTGAAGGCTGTTAGTCCCAAGGTGACAGGGGCCAAAGGTGGGCTCCCTGCAGCTTTGTGCCTGGAGCAAGCTCTGGGAATCTCTGAACTTCCTCCTCCCCCTGGCCTCCTCCATTTCCACCCTTCCCTAGCCCTGAGGCACCTCTGCTATCCCAGCAGAGGAGGGATGTCCTGAGACGACCTGACTCCTCTCCCACACAGCCACCTTTATACCCTGAGACCCCTTCTCCCCCTGGGTGACCAGTAGACCAGAGGACATGCCCCACCTCACTCCCCACGTGGTTGGCAGCCTGCCACAAACCCCCACCCCAACCCCTGGCCAGCCCTCTCCTCTCCCGGGACTGGGCTCCCGGGGCTCCGGGTTGTCAGTTAAGCAGACCTGACAGCTGACAGCTTTCCAGAACAGCCGGAGCCTGGTTAGCTTTCCTTCCCTTTTTGTTCTGCTCTTCCTTTCCCCTGGTGTTGTTGCAAGACTGGAAGCCTGACTGGAATTTAAAGCAAGGCTTTGGGATAAAAATATATACTAGCACCAAGCTTTGCTGTCCCAGCCTCCCCCCTCAGATTGGCAGCTGCCCACTTTCCGGGTCCAAGAACAGAACACCTGCAAATGGTTAGAGGAGGGGTCTGGAGAGGGAAGGTGGGTGAGAGGTCACTGAGATGCCTGAGTAACCCTCTCTGTCCGGGCATTGATTGTCTTTTTATTTGAGGCACAGGAAGGGCAGGAATTCTCCAGAGAAACCCCTGGAATCTGTCCTCCAGGTCCCGAATCCCCTTCGCTCTCCTGACGTCTGGGATGCCAGGAGGCGCCTGTGCCTTCCACTAATCCATCCTACTCATGTTATCTGCCTGTTGCCCTATCGGTCCCTGCTTATGGCAGATAGATAAATAGATGGATAGATCAGAAGGAGAGACTCTAAACAGCTTAGATAAACTATCCTATTTACATCTCGGGGTCCAATCCATCAATCCATCGCTCTGTCTACTGTGTTTGTGCTCTCTCTCAATCTGCCACTTCAGTCCCCATTAACCACTCATCTGTCTTCCTTCTGCCCTAACTTCCATCTTCCACCCCCCCTTTCCCGGCATCAGAATAAATCCAAAGCTGAGACTCCATGAGGCACGTCCTTCCACTCCAGATATCCTGGAAGGGTGGCCATGGTGACTGATGCTGGTGGCTTCCTAGGATGCTCCTCCTTAGGACATATCCAAATAGCCCTGTGAACACTCTGGGGGACAAAGGCCAAGGGAGAGGTCTGCTGCTGGGCTGGTCCTGAATTCACAGATTTGCAAATAGAGCAAAACTTTCCTTAATCTAGGCTCTCTTGGGATAAGGGAGGTGGTGGGAGATGACAGTGCACTGGGGTCAAGGAAGAAAAGGAAGGCTTTGTATATTCGCACACAGAACAGTTTTATCATTTTTCAAGTAATTCAGACCAACTAGGTGAAGTGAGAGAGTAGGGAAGGAGAGATAAATGGTGGGAATTGTATACATTTCATAACTGGTACTATTTGTTGTCATTCAGTTAATTTCTTTAGTTCCTCTGAACTTCAGATTTCATTGCTAACAGCATGAAGGGGCTACTTCGAATGATTACATTCCCAGAAAATGGAGTGAAAATTCATGATATTAACGATATATAAAAATATCAACAATTTAAAAGAAGATAGAAAGAATAAAAACTACAACCCACACCCAGTCAAGTCTCTTGTGCATGCTAGTTAGGCACACACAAAAAGTAGAGTATCTTGCCCTTTCCTGAAGCTACCAGGTATCTAATTTCGTTTGGCCGAGAAAATACAGCAAATCTCAAGCTTCTCATTGCCCTTATGAAGTCCATCATAATCCTATTTTCATAATCTATCCCAGGATTTGAGTTCCCAGCTGATGGCCCTGAGGCCTTTGGTGCCTACACGTTCCTCTGTTGACTTCTGGATAGATGTGAGCAAAGGAAAGTAGTACCTCTGTCTAGAAACTCTTCTTAGAAAGAACACAATAAGATATGATAGGACTTTGTTTAAACTGAAAAATATCAATTGATTAGCCTGATCCCCTGACACCCAGGTCAGAGATATGGATCCACCCCCTTGCTCCCCATAGAATGCGATCTGCCACAGGAGGGCAGCACCATCCTGGACCCTGTGAAGTTCCCATTGAGGACCCAGAGGAAAAGGGATAGCAGGGCTCCCAGCTGCTGCACCCCGACTCCAGCAGAGTCCCTGACAGCTTCCAGAACTGCCTGGAGACGGCCTTTCTGTCACTGTTGGAGACTGCTGGTGACAAATGGACAGAGCATCCTTGGAACAGAGACACAGTAAAGACAGGAGGAGCAGGGCTGGTGGGGAGGCACTGTCACCCTCCAGGGTTAGAGAGACTCTGAAAAAAACTCAAGGTCCTGTTGTAGCCTAGGAAAATAAAGTACAGCTAACATTTTACTCACCCACCATTTAATAGACATAGGCTGACTCAGTCTGGGGGCATGTGATAGTTATTTATAAGCCAACACTGGAGAATATCAGAAGATGTCAATAAGTAATTATGGACCCTGAAGAAGAAGAAAAGGTCCATTCCCCACACCAGCCAGATGAATATATGAAAGGAAGTATTTTTTAAGTGGGAGAATATTGCTTTCACATACATTATTTTAGAATAAAAAGTTCTGAATAAACATTGTTTTAAGAAATAAAAGGGGGAGATCTAAGCCCTTATATTACTTGATTCTGATGGTGGTAAAATCACTTAGTGCTCCCGACTTCTATTTAGTTTATTTGTAAATGGGGAAATGAAGATGATGCTTTCTTACCTTTTTGAGGACTGGGTCTTTTGAGGTCCCTCCCAACTATATGATCCATGAATCTGAGGCATTCAAGGATTCATCATTGAAGGGAAGAAAAGCTTCCTTCTTACTTTAAAGATAATCCCTGGAAAAGAGAAAAGCAAACAGTGAAGCAGAAAGTCAAGTCTTCTTATATCTCTACTATTCAAATCAAAAAAAGGAGAAATAAAAGGCTTTAACTCATGGGCTTCGTGTTGACAAGAGAGCTCCTGAGAAGGAATGCGGTGGAATAAATTAGCACAGTGTCGGGTACATAGTAGGTGCACAGTAAATGTCTGTATGAATGGATAAATGAATGAATGAGTGAGTTCATGCACAGTGAGTGCATGAACTAAGATGCCCTGAGTGGTGGTGTTTCACATGACTACTTGGTACAAATAGCATCTCTAGCAAAGGAAGTTGCAAAAATTCCATGGAGATCTTTAAAAAGAAATAGACTATTTAGTGTGTTGCTTTAGGAGTGGTTCTATATGAAGATAGTGAGAAAGGCTTGATCAGTTTATGGACAAGCTGTATCACATCTCTCAGGGAACTTGTTAAAAATACAGATTCCCAGGTGCCACCTCGGATCTACTGAATCTGAATCTCCAGGGTGGTGCCTGGTAACTATATTTAATGAGTTTCCAGCAGATTCGCATGTAGCCAGCCTTCAACAGTTCCCAGATCAGCACTGGGGAACTACTGTTCTAGATGATACTCCAAGGACCCTTCCAGTCTAAGGGATTCTGTGGAACTGTCACTGGGGGGTAGTGATCCAGGCAAGGAGAGTTCATTCATCCCACATTTATTGAGCACATACTAGATGCCAAGTATTGGAAATATAACAGTAGATAAGAAAGCATAGTCAGGTTGCTATGGTGTCTCACTGAGCAAAAACAACTTGACCTCCAGAGAAGACCAGTAGAAATCTACCCCCACCATCTTCATCATCCTACAGGACAGGATTATTTTTTTTTTCAATTTTGGGTCTCACAGAATAAAAGTAATTACTTAGATTACATAAACGTTCACAATTAATAAAGTGCTTTGAGACACAGCAGTCACATGATACAACAAATTAGGTATGGTTATATCCCAATTTCATATATGAGAAAAGTTTAATTACTTCCCCAGCATCATTTAGCTTGTATGTAGGAGGACCAGGAATCCAATCCAGGTTTTGAAACTCCAAATACAATGCTATTTTAACTGTTCTCTAGAGACACTTCATCTGTGAAGTTTGGCTTCGATGTCCCTGTGAAATTGCTGATATTTTTTTCATATTTTATCTGTGCAATAATAGTATCTCCTAAGGCAAAAAAAGTGCCATCTTCCTCAGTAAAATAAAACCCAGATCTACAAGGAGAAGGGCAGCAGGACTGATCGGATTTCATTTTTCCCCTAGATTCATCTTCCCTTGGTGAAATTTCCAAAAGTGTGTTCCTCAGAAAACCAACCCTACAAAAATTTCCTGAAAGGAGGGTTGTTTTATCACAGAGATTTAAGAAGCACTTCATGCTTATCTCATCCTAGAGATGCACTCTCCTCGTAATGTATTAAAGGCTATCCTGAGTTAAATAGTAACCCTGCAAAAAGATATATTCATTTCTAAATCCCTGGAGCCTCTGAATATTACCTAATATGGCAAAAGATATGATTAAATTAAAGATCTTGAGAGGAGTAGATTATCCTGGGTGGGCTCTAAATACAATCATATGTGTCCTCATAAGAGGGAAGCAGAGGGAGATTTCTCTCTCTTTCTCTCTCTCTCTCTCTCTCTCTCTCTCTCTCTCTCACACACACACACACACACACACACACACACACAGAGGAGAAGACGTTGTGAAGATAGAGCAGAGAGAGGTTTGAAGATGCTGGCCTTGAGGACTGGAGTGATGTGAACACAAGTCCAGAAATGTAAACACCCACCAGAAGCTGAAAGAGGCAAGGAACAGATTCTCCCCTAGAGCTCATGGATACAACACAGCCAGGCCACTGAGCCCTGCTCAGTGATACTGACTTCAGACTTCCTGGCTCCAGAACTGTGAGAAAGCAAGCCACCAGGCATGTGGCAATTTGTTACAGGAACCACAGGAAACTTAAAGGGCTTGAGAAGTCTTGCTAGGAGTCAACTCATTTAAAATGCTTCACCCAACATTCCCCAAACCTGGTTAACCATGGCATTCTTTTTCCCATAAGGCTTATTAATTTCCAAACAGAACTCACATTATGTGCAACCCACTTTGGAAAATGCTGCCTAAGGGAAATCTTTTGTTAATTACTAGGGCCACCACTGCTCATCTGGGGACAGAACTGCTCCTACTTAATGTTCTGACCAAACATGAGCCAGGATCCTATCCTGCCAACACTGCAGCACAGCTAAAACCAGGGGGAGTATTTAAACAAGACTTTCTGAAGGCTGGGGATAGCAAAAGAGGAAAGCCAAGAGGGATATAAACATAAAACTACATGCTGCTCCTGCCAAAGGACTTTTGGGGGAAGGTCCATTGGGGTACCCTGAAGGGATATTGCCTTGCCTAGCTCCTAGCCACTGGCATATGGCCCCAAATATAAACCCAACATCCTAGAGCATACCAAAATGCCTCTAGGCTTCGCTCTAGAGAGCAAGGCCCGTGTGTAAAGAGTCTCTCTGAGATGGCTCTTCTGCAATGACCAAGACTTGGACAATGGTTGATGGGCCTAGTATAATAACTGTGTCCAACTATGGCAGGGTACCTCTAGCATTAGTGCAAACACGGTCGAAGGCAATGCTACCGACTTCTTCCTTTCACCTAGTTCCAGATGACAGCCTCATCCTCACCATGCATCTGTGCATAATCAAGGACCAAGTCAAAAAAAGAGGCGTAAGGTCAGTGTGGTGGTTGTCCCCCACCCAGGAAGGAAATGCCTCCCTCTTGTTTTGTAGGAGTTACATACAGAATTACAGAATTACAATAATGGGAAAGCTGCATTTTATTACAATCCCCGTTTCCAGCCTTCCTTCCCTAATATCTACTTGTTGCTATGACTATTAGCATTATTTTACACACCACTTTCCCATGAATGGTTGGCTATAAAGCAGCACTTGTTTTGCTTTATTGCCATTTGCCTTACGTAGGCCATTAAGACTCTACCACTCAAGCAAGGAGGTTTAATTCTATTTTTAAATAAGAAAGTTCTATGACTTCAAGGCGTTTGTACACTCCAGCTAGAAGGTATTCAGCCTTTCTGTGGAGGGCAAAGGACTTGGTGTCCCGGCCATTGAGCAAGGGAGTCAGTCTGCATGTTGAACAGCCGCTGTACGAGTTCTCCTGGCTGTGGATTCTAAGGAAAAAAATTCAGAAAGAGAGCAAGAAACAGAGCAAATAACTCCAAGATGGAAAGAATGTTTAGAGAGAAGAATGAACCCATAAAGGACATGTGACAGACACAGAAGAAAAGTGGCTGCAGGCTCAAGAGGTCAGGTTTCAGAGCAATTACTTAAAGCTAGACTGCCCATGCTCCTCACTGAGCTGATTCCTCTGGACAAGAAAGGGAAAGAGGCCGGGGTGGGAAGCAGACTTACTCTCTCCACCATGCCGCTGAATATTCTATGAATGCTCCTTTATCACAGGGAGAATGGCTATGTGAACTCGATTGATATTCGTAATGTGCCGAAGCCAGCCTCCTGGTAATAGACTCTAAAAGCATTCACAAAAGCCTTAGCAAGGGGTGCTGAGAGGTGTGTGCATCTCTTCTTGAGATCTGAATGGAGTCCTTTATTCAAAGAGTGACCTCGGGCTCATAGCAGGCCATTTCACCCCCGGAAGCTACAGAATTGCTTTATTAATAAGCTGAACAGGTGAGTCTGAGGGGTACCTCTTTAAAGAAGTTTCTATAATTTCCATTCAACGATGGGAGAGGAAGCCACTCCCTCCCGCCAGGGTAAAGGATGGCAAACTCTCCAGGCAGCCTCAAGAAGGAAGGAGAGTACATTCTGGGGGATGGGAAGGTGGTCGGAGAAGGGAAAATGTCATTCTGGAGGCTGAGCAGCCGGCGACCCCCTCCTCTCCGGCTGAACTGTTGGCAGCTTTGTGGATGCGCCTCAGAACTGTGACAGCTGGAAACAGGTGAACTGGTGCAGGTAAAAGAACAGACCCCCGCCTTTGGAAGCATGGAAACAATCTCCACTAACCTTTATATGAGGCATTTGTTCTTTTCCCATCATTGTCTCTGCCTTTCTGAAGCCTTGGATAGAGCCAGCATCGTAAATACCAACATGCCAATTAAAAATGCAAGGATGCAAGCCCAACTGTGCCAAAGTCCGTTGGTCTGCAGTGGGACAGTGATCGAGGGGAGATGATTGAAATCTAATGGACTCCCTTGGGGATCACCTGCCTCTACACATTGTTTCCTGCCATCATCACTGACCCCACATGGGACCATCTGACGGGGAATGAGCTGTGCAATCTGCAGACAGAGTCTGCACCATATGGAACAGGCATTCCAATTGCCCATTGCAATACATGAAAACAATTCAGGATTCTAACTCGATTTCCCTGGCAATCGAGTTTTACTATCACTGGGCTCACTCTAATCAGATCTGCTGCTGTATTTATTAAATATAAGTTTCTAAACATATGGCTCGAGGGATGGGTAATAGGATATGGAGTCAGGCTTAGCAGGAGGACGATTTTTCAGGTCTCCCACCAGGTATTCAATGCCAGAAGGTATGAACCAGCCTATAGCTGCTCAGAGCCAATGAAGGATGGGTCTTCTCAGTCATGGAAGTGTATGTAGTTGGTTAGAAGTTACAACTAAGGAGGTCAAGGTTATGGGTTCAGATAGCTCTGTCTCCTCTTTATTCAGCCAACATTTTAGTGAACAGCTATTATGTACCATGCACAGGGCTAGGACTTGCTGATACCAAGGTGAGTAAATCATGACCAGTATGCTTGTCTAGAAGCCACTCAGTCAGTCTTATGTGGGAGAAAGACAGGAAGATAGACATTTTATTCTAGTGTGGTTTGTGCTATAAAATAAATGTGCACAGATTGATATGTTTGGGAACCAAGATAGGGGAGCAATGAAAATCTAATGTTGCCCATTATTTGTACAGAGCTTTACAGTTTACAATTTCTAAGTCTAACACAAAACTTAGAAGCAGAGGTGTGTTTTCTTTACAAGGAAAGGAATTGAAATCAGAGGTTGTAATTGTCCAAGGTCATACAGCCAGTTAATCACCATCATGGGAAAACACAGTGCTCCCCTGAGCCTTGACCACCAGTTCACACGTGTGAATTGCTGATCACACACCGAGAGCCTGTCGACTGATCAGGAAAATACCCTCTCAAGACTCATAGCTCAAATCCCTCACCAATGACTTGTAGCAGCATCTTCACAGACCAAGGTAATCTATTTATTAATTATCTGGATGGTGGCCCTCATTATTTATGGTCCACTAGGCAGAACACAGAGTCATGAGAAATGCATTGAGAAGTACAATTGTGAAGAGTGGCAGATGAACACAGCTGCGTATCTCTGCATCTTCCTGAAACTCCACAAACGGGATGATTTTTTAAAGACTGCATACAGTCATGAGAGTCAAGAAAGATTAAGTGGGGAAAATGGCCACAAAATTTTAGCTCTAGAAAGAGTAGATGAACAAGTGGTAATAAACTGAGCACATGTCAGAGAAGGGCAAAACCAGAGCTTGCAGTGAGAAAAGTCCAGAAGCAAGCAGGTCAGTAAGCCAGAAGCCTAGAAAAGCCCAGGAATAACAAGCAACGATATTTTTGGAAGTGGGAGTGCAGGCAGGGCTAAAAACAAAAGGATTTGTTAAATGTCTATGTAAGAAGCAGATGGGTTCCCAGATCCCCTCTGTTATTCTGCAAAACTAGGTGACTGTCAGCTCCAACCCTGGTGGAAGGCCAGATGTGGAGTCTCTGAAGAGGGGTTCCTAGCTAAGGGACATGAAGCCCAGCAGAGGCAACCTGCTGAAAACAGTGGGCTGAAGAGAAGTCGGCAGAGTGCCCTGAAGGGTCTGGGCCTCTTACCCAGCTCAGTTCCGAGAACCCTGGCTGCCAGATTTAGACCCCCCAGGCAAGAGATTAAGTAGCCCAAGACCTATACTACTCGGGGTCTCTACAATGAAATGTCCAGCAGATTACCTACAGTGAAACCCACTCATGCACAAGCCAGGTGCAAACACCAGAGCATCTAATCAGCATTTTAAAATAATTAAATAAATAAATAATTAATTATTTTTTGCTGTATTGGGTCTTCATTGCTGTGCGCAGGCTCTCTCTAATTGTGGCGAGTGAGGGCTACTCTTTGTTGCAGCATGCGGGCTTCTCATTGAGGTGGCCTCTCCCACTGTGGAGCACGGGCTCTAGGCACACAGGCCTCAGTAGTTGCAGCACTTGGGCTCAGCAGTTGTGGCTCGCAGGCTCCAGAGTGCAGGCTCAGCAGCCATGGCACACGGGCCCAGCTGCTCCGCGGCATGTGGGATCCTCCCGGACCAGGGATCGAACCCGATTCCCCTGCACTGGCAGGCGGACTCCCAACCACTGCGCCACCAGGAAAGCCCTAATCAGCATTTTAAAAGATCCTGAAATGCTGGAGGAGAGCCTCATGAGAGAAAGAGACCAAAATGAACAGGAAAAAAAAAAAAATGCAGAGACGAAGTAGGAAACAAAAAAAGATTTTCAAGAAAAAAAAAACCCTATAATTAATATTTTCAGAAAGATGAAAGAAGAGATAGCATACATAGTAATAAGAGCTGACATGTACTGAGCACTTACTATATGCTAGGCAAGTGCTTTCAGAGTAACTTACCGAGTCCTCACAATAACCCTGCATGAAGTGGGTGCTGTTACTGTCCCCATTTTACAGTTGAGGAAACTGAGACACAGAGGGTGTAAGTATGTTGTCAAATGTTAACACAGCTGGTTAAGCAGCTGAGCTGCAGTTTGCACCCAGGCAATCTGCTTGTTCAGTTTATAAGCTCAACCATCATGCAAACTATGCTGCTGTAAGAGGCCATAAAAAGGAACATTCAGAGAACAAAAAAGAGTTACTGGGATTTAAAACTACAATTACAGAAATGAAACATTCATTACTGAAAAATAAAGTTGAGGAAATCTTCCAGAAAGCAAAACACATGGGGAGAGAATGAGAAAGAATAGGAAGGAATGTGTAAAAACAAACAAACAAAATAACCCTCTCCCCTGCCCCCAAATCAATAGGATCAACACAGTAGTTCCATCCGAAAAAAAAGACAAAATTGGTGTTCCAGAAAAAGGAAAGAGAATGTGAGAGGAGGAAATTATTAGAGAAGTAATTTGAGACAATTTCCCAGAACTGAAAGTCCTGAGTTTCTAGAATGAAAGTACCTACTAGAATGAAGAAGGACATACAGACACAGTATTATGAAATTCCAGGGTTTCTGGGAAAATGATAAAATCTTAAATGCTTTCAATAGAGAAAAAAAATAGATTAAATATTAAAAATTCAGATAAAACCAATCTTAGATTTTTCAGTAGTCACATAGGAAACTAGAAGACAATGGACAGATGACTTCAAGTTGTGGAGGAAAAACTACTGTGCTCAATCTCTTAGAATAGAATAATGATTTTTTTCAGATATAAAAGTTATCTAAAATGTATCTCCAATTCATGTACCCTTTTTGGAAAGCTACTGGTTAGATCTAAGAGTAAATCTAGAAAGGGGAAAAAGGGATCTAGGCAACCAGGGGCCCTAACACATAAGAATGTGTAACTCCTGTGTATACTGTAGGTTAAAGAAGTTGCCAGGAGGGCAACTGGAAGCAGACACGGTGAGCAACCATCTAATGGCAAGAGAGGATGAAGGCTCCAGGACGGATGCTTCCAAGAAAAGGAGTAACGAGAGATTACTCCATGTGTTTTGAAGCATTTGAGAGGAGATCTGCTTTGGGGATGAATTAAAGATAGTTGCATGTATAGCTGCTTGAAAAGATAATTTAGGTAAAGTATTCACTTCAGGGGAAAAATTGCACAAGAAAATAAAAATCCTAGTGTTCTGTATGACTCATCAGTATAAGCATCTTATTTATAACCTCACAGTAAGTAAACAATGTGTGTTGATCCCATGAAAAATCGTGATATAACTGTAGTAGGAGAATGAAGGGAAGAAGGGTGTATGTGTGTGCATGTGTGTACGTGCACATATGTGCGTGTGTGAGTGCATGTGTGCGTGCACATGTGTGAGTATGTGTATGTGTGCATCAGAGAGTCAAATCTCAATTTTTCGTAGCAGGAAAATCGATAGAGTATGCCTACCATTGAAAAACTAGCAGTGTAAGCATGTTATTTAAAATTATTGAGGTAACCACCAAAGGAAGGATTAAATAATTGAAAGTGATTGCCTCTGGGGAGTAAGAATCTGGGGCTGGGGCAAGGCACTGAGGATTTCATTGTAAACCTCATAGAACCATTTGAGCTTTTTGAATTATGCACATCTTGTCAAAATCAAAATTTTTTTTTAAAGGAACAATAATTGTCTTACTGAGGGCAATATCCAATGGACACTAAAGGGTCATTTTTGACTGGATTACTACAGCTCCTTTAGGGAGAACGCTGCTCCCAATCAGTTACTGGGAGGTGTAACCCTGAGCTGAAATTCAACCCTCAGTGGACTGGAGCATGCTGGGCCTGGCTGATCTCATTTCTGCCGGCCACAAATGCCAAGAAATTCACTGCTAATGGATCCTAGGGGACACAACAGGAAACACTGGGATAAGCAGGATTTCACTGCATGTGAATCAGAGTGAGCCCAGTCTGCTTTCCCAAAGGACGAAGGGCTCTTTTCACTCTAACTAGGATTTTTCCCCTCTGGGCAGGCTGTTTCCCAGCAACCACAATATTTGGGAAGAAGGATAGAGGTTTTGAATGAAATATGGAAGAGGTAACTTTTCTCATTGGCCTGAACCCAACAAGGTGGAATAGCTCTCTTCTTAACCTTATTAATCAGTAAGTCAAACAGCAAAAATGGAATTTCTATAACAGAATGAGACACTATGGATAGATATAAAAGCAGCCAGTGAGGTTTACACACTAAGGGAGGGAAAGGGAACGCACGCTGGCCAGGCACATACCTGCATGCATATAACCACAATAGAAGGAGTTCAAAGACATAGGAATCAGCTACGACATTAGCCTAACTTAAATACTGATGGACGGCATTTCCCCTCATACATCCGGTTTAGCCATAACTGGATTAAAACCAAAACAGAGCTCTACCTTACCCATCTCTGCCATGATCTCTGATGGGTGCTGTTGGCTGGCACCATCCAAAGGGAAAAAATGTTGGTGAGGATTGGGAGAGGTTTCACCCATCAAAAGCCATAGTCTTTTCCATTTTACTGTGGTATCTTATTCCTTCCTTTCTGCCTTCTCTAGTCCAAATACACAGTTAGACACAAACCTAAGTAGCTCTTCTGGAGGAAAAGCCTTATTTGGCTTCAAGTTTCCAAATGAAGGCACCACCATTTGAATCAGCCTCCTGGCCTCTGCTGCCCACAGGAAGAAGAATGACTTCTTTATCTGGTGGGTTTGGGAGAAGGAACTGAGTCACGTGGTCCAGCCCCTTCTTTTTTCTCTCTTTTTGGGGTGGCAGCCTACTCACTGGCAAGACTCATCCTCTGTTTCTGCATGGGGTAAATTGCAGGTCCAGGTCCAGCTGGGGAAGTTGGTATCTTCCAAGCAGGCCTGGGTGGGCAAGTTTATTTCTTAGGTGTATTAACAAACCACTTACCCAGAGAGCTAAGCCACACCCTCTGATCTGGCTTTTTTCAGCAATAAAGCTCCCATTTTGTTTGTTTTGGTTTTTGGTTTTTTGTTGTTGTTGTTGTTGGCTGCACCGCACAACATGTGGGATCTTAGTTCCCTGACCAGGGATCAAACCCATGCCCCCTGCAGTGGAAGTTCAGAGTCTTAACCACTGGACCGCCAGAGATTTCCCCTAAAGCTCCCATTTTGATCTCCAGCTGGCTACAGTTCCCTCACACTTCAACAATACCACGTCTCCCACCAGGCTGCCTGCTATTAGTTTCTAGAACATACCAACCTGTCTCACCCTCTGGGCCTCTGGGCCTGTTGTCTCCTTTGCCTTCACAAGTTGGAACTCCCTCCCCACAACTCTTTTTATGACTGATTCCTTACTTTTCAGTTCTCCCAGGGAGGCCTTCCCAAACCACTCTATCAAGTAAGCCCATCTCTACTCATTTTTCTCAATCATAGCTCCCTGTGTGTTGTCCTTATTGTGCTAATGACAGCATATATTCTTATATATTTATTGATGTATTGTGTTAAATCTTCCCTATATGATGAAAACTCTATGGGACAAGGGCTTAATCTTTATTGTGTTTCCAACACCTACCATAAGCCTTGCACATAGCAAGTCCTTAATAAGTATCTGTTGAATCAATTAATGAAGTTAATGTTTTCTACAAAGGAAGTTAATGTTTTCTACACGTTCAGGTGTTAAAGCATGGAATAGCTCTGTTGCTAATATTGGTTAATAGCTCAACAAATAATACTCCTTCAGGGATCTCTTTTCCTCCACTTCATTAATTCACCAGCCAGCTCCTGATCCGTATGCTGATAACACTGGGGCTTCCCAGACTAGCATGTCAACCTGGTTCTTATCTGGGACATTTTGACTTGTCTGCCTCATTTCTTCAACCTGTGACAGGAGTCCTCATGCAGACTGTATTTAGCTTCTACACAATCCAGGCACCATTTCGGTTATCGCTTGCTGTGTCATTCTATTCAAACATATTGTTTGGTTTTTTTCATTCCTTTCTTTCTGCATTCACTATACATTCAAGTTTGCTTTTGTAACTCTTTGTCTCTCTGTCCAAAGGGAAGCAGTAACACTGCCTCTCAACTCCTCCTCCAATCCGGAGATCAATTTTTCCTTGGGATTTCTCCTTCATGCTTCATAGCACTTCGCATTTAAAAATTAATATCCATATACCTTTAAAAGTTTTAAAAAGTCATGAAGATACTACATTTATATTTTAACAGGAATAATCCTCATCCACAGTCTATGTGGTTTCCCTGGAATTTTTAACCACAGTTCTAGGAAAAGTCTATGCTATCTAGGAGGGTTTGTGAGTGAAACTGCAGTTGGAATGGTACTAACGATGTCAAAGGGCTCCCTCTGGATCTAGAAATATCTATGACCATCTGTCTTAGATTGTCCTACCAGGACAAGGACAAGGCACAAAGCAAATCATAGGAGGTTTTGTTCTCATGAGATTTTGAGTTCCACCCAACTACACTTGACCTATAAGGCTCTTAGGTAGTTCAAAGTCATTCTTAGACTTTCCTAGAACTAGTGTGAGATGTAAAGTTTATAGAGGTTTTACCCATTGTGACTCATTGTCTTAAAAACATTCTGCCTGTGAATCATATATATATATATGAATAAATATATATGAATATACATATGAATATATATGAAACCTATTTAAGGTAGAGCTTTAAATGGCCTTTGAAAATGGAAAATTATATATCCGATTGTAAGTGGTGTTCCAAATTAGAATATACTGAATTTGGGGGTGTTTTCTTTGATCTTTCTTTCCTGAGAGGAGTGGTCTAGGGTCACAATGCCTTTACAGTAGACTTTTCTGAATTTCAGGAAATTCTTATCTTTCTTACCCTGAATTTCCTTGGCCCTGAGTAGCCCAGAGGCTTAAATAGATGATAGTATGGAATATTCTGATTTAATACACAAATGGGCCTAAATGATATACCTAATGATGTCCAGGTAGCCTAAGAAAACTGCTGGCTGGGTTCATGCCCTACACATGGAGAAAATATATAGCAAGATAAATACAATTTGATTATTTTTTCCTATTTTACCATAATTTTTATTTTTTCATCCTAATATCTTGTGAACTGGCATATGTCTATTATGTCCATACAGTGTCTAATATTACAGACAGGCAAAAGCAATACTGAATTGTCTTATGTATTGATATTATATATATGTACATATTCATATACATATATATCATATGTACATATCCATGTATGTGTGTGTGTGTATATATGTATACACACACACAAATTGAGAGATAATCCTATAATAAACATTTGGGTCCAATAACATGTCCTTATCATGACAGTTTGATCTGACAAAAGTATTGAATACTTTGTCTCCCATTTATTAAGACTCATTAAGTCTCCTGGCTATAAATGTTGTTGGAAAATGTTCTGTGGTGAGAGATACAAGCTTATGGGCAACAAATCTTGAAAGGAGAAGGTATGTCTGATGATATGTTTAAGCTAAAGCTGTTACTACAGGCAACCTGAGTCACTGATTGCAAATAAGGAACTGATCAGAAAGGTAGAAAATTGAAAGACTTCCCAAGGTGGGGAGAAATACACATACATATCTACATATCTACATATATATATATATATATAATGTGTATATATAGATATATCTCAGAAAAAACTATTGTCATTTCAGGGGAAGTGGTCCTGAGGCTCTGTTATGTGACTTTTCTCATCCTTTCTATGTCAGCCTAGCCTATAGGAGAGAACACATGGGGATGTCAGGAAGAATAAAGCTGAGATGCAGAGATTTAAAAGACAAATGAAATTTGTCCCTGCTGGTAATAAACAGCTAGAGACACAATCAGGACTCAGGATTCTGTCTTTCCTTAACCCCTCTGCTGTGTGGCATTCCCAAGGAGTGAGATCTAAGTACCCCCAGTGCCTACATTACAAGTGGTGTAAGTCACGTGTTCCAGGCCTTCTCAGAGCAGTCCCAGACTCTAACTGACATCCTATGAAGAACAGGACCTCAGAAGAAAGATCCCCAAAGATATGAGGAGAATGTCTCAGACCTCAGATCAATAAATCCCTTGACTTTTGTCCATTATATCACATCACCTCTTCTTCACTATGAGATGGGGGTAAGTCAGGGCAGAAGAGGACAGAGAGGGCATCTAGTTACTCCCAAGCCGAGCACCTAGCTCTAAACTCCAAACAGGGTGAATAGACCAATAATAAGGGGGACGAAGGAAAAGAAGTCTCTGGATCTCTGGCAGCCCCAGAGCCCCCCAAGGGGCTGCTGTTGCAAAAAGTCTCCAAAGTGACACACCAGTTCAGAAGAGCAGCACCACGATTGCATTCAGAGTTCATAACAAAGGAAGGAGGTAATTTTAATCAAGGTATGAGGATAAGATGAGAATTAGATTACCATAATTTGTGAGAAATGTTCCATAAGAGGTTGTTCTTTCTGATTAGGTGCATCATCAATAAACTAGAAATTGATAGTATAAAGTTTCTATATAAAGTTGCCATAAATATATGATTACTTTCATGTAAGGCAAAATTTCTAGGATGTAAGTAGTTTTGCCTGGCAATGTTCCAGGCACATGGTATGTTTACTAAATATACGCTGAATTAATAATCTGCTGAATGAATAAGTTATAATCTGTATTTTTTAACCTCAGAGTCTTATATTAGTGGCCCCATCATAAGCAAGGTGCCAGATGCGAGGAAATGTAACAATACTGAAGTATTAGTAAATATTACTGGCAAGGGGTGTGTGGGTTTGTTTTATTTTTGTTTGTGTTTGTTTTAACAAGAAATACACTAACGATAGATTGTATAAAGGTTTGTACTATTATTCTAAGTGATCAGGGGAGCCAAAAAATGAAAATTATCTTAGAAGTCCTATCTTATTTACTTGGAATTTACCTTGGCTTCTAGAGGATTTTCTCATATTTGGGACTTTGAAACAGTGGAACTCTTTTTATGTTTATAATGTCCCTTGACTCATAAGTCGCAGGAGAACTAATAACACTCTAAACTCTTCTAAAGAGTTTAAGGGAATATTCATTCTCCACGTTCAGGAGATGAGCATATAGGTCCAGTGGGCTTTCGGAGCCACCTCTTCACCGACAAGGATGGACTTTACTTCTAGTCAAGAAGAGACCAGAGGGAGCTGACACAGGCTTTCTATTTTTCACTCTAATGAATGCTATTTTCATTTGCGTTAGAGAGCAGTCCCCAAGAAGACTAGTGACAAGATGAACGTTCACTGGTTTCCTTTTACCCTGACAGGTTCAAAAATGCTGTGCAGGTGGCAAATTAGACTTGCCTTCCCATTAATTGGTAGGAAGAAACTTTCTCTCCTGCTGTTCAGACTGTCATTGGATCTTTTAGCACATACTCAAGTTTTGTGGAATTATCATTATCATATTTATCGTTGCTTCTGCTAGTGCTGTAGGCAGTATCTCTGAGAAAATGGTGAAGGGCTGATATCCATGAGAGCCCCTCTGAATGAATGTCTTAAAGTAACTAGAAACTGGAGATAACTCTTGGTCAGGTGAGGAACAAGCCAACTGACACAAATTCTGAGTTCTGGGTTTGGGTAAAGAAGTTATTCTGTGGTTGTCTTTAAATACTTTGAGAAAATAATTTAAAAAATAATATCAAGATGGTAATGATTATGATGTGCTTTGCATAGGCAGCAGAGTGTTTTACATTTATTTGGTCATTTGACCTACAGAACAACCCTAAGAGGTGGTTATTCATGGAGCCCTGGGGAAGTAAGTGATTGGCCCAACTTCACACAGATTTTATTCAACTCCAGTTCATAACCAGAAGGACTATAACAAAGTAAACCACAAAGATAAGAGCATAGGTCCTTCCTTCCAAGGACATTCCAGCAAACAGAGTCAAAGACTGACATGGTGAAACCAGGTGGGATTTACACCCAAGGAGGACAGCTAAAGGAAGAACAGAAGAGGAGAATGTGTCTTTCTAAAGGATGATGGTCCTTTCCATGGAATTCAGGGAAGATTTTCTTTTTTTGACAGATCAGCCCTAGATCCACTGTGGGATAAAAACATGAGAGTGAAGAAGGATACATGTAAGTGTTGAACACTGTCATGGCTTTGTGACATGTCAGCTAAGCAAAGCTAAACTACATTCCCCAGAATTCCCTTTCTAGTATGCTTCTGATCATGGTGGGCTACAAGGGAGATTCTTCCAGGAGAACTGAAGTGTCAAAGGGAGAGAGTAACCATTTTGTAATATATATACACCCCCTTCCAGGCATTTGATCAAACACTAGGCTAGATGCTACAGTGAAGGGATTTTTCAGATGCAATTAAATTCCCAAATCACTTGATTTTGAGTTAATGAAAAGAGAGATTATTGTGGATGGGCCTGACTTAATTAGGTGGAAGCCCTTTGAAGACTAAGCCCTCCTTGAATAGCCAAGATTCCAAGCAGTAGAGGAGAAAGTAAACAGTAAAATATCTCTACATTCTGAAACCTCTATAGTCACTTCATTTTTGCAGATCTGCTGACTCACCTCATTGGCGTGAAGCAGCAGCTGGAGCTATAATTGCTCTCTTTCCTTCCTGATTGCCTACCCTGTGGACTTCAGGATGATGAAACCAGCTCCTACATTGCATAAGCATATGCCTTGTAACTAATCATATATATATATATATATATATATGTTATTAACATACATACATACACACACACATACACACACACACACATACATACACATGCTCCTCTGGTTGCACTTGATACCAACACTGAAGGACAGTGGAATCATAGCACATTTGAACACCAGCCCTGTCCACCAGCTAAATAGGCTTGTATATGGAGTTGTATTTCCAGGAGAGGAGGGAACACTGACTAGTACAGCATTCTAGGTAAAAGAATAAGTGGGAAAAATTAATATAAAGCCATATCCACCAGTGAGGGGAGGGTGTTCTTTTAATGGAACAACACATTGTGTTTAGTCTGCTTGGGCTGCCATAACAAAATACCTCAGACTTAGTGGTTCAAACAACAGAAATGTATTTTCTTACAGTTCTGGAGGTTGGAAGTCCAAGATCAAGCTGCCTGAAGGGTTGGTTTCAGGAAGAGGCTCCTCTTTCTGGCTTGTAGACAGCTGCCTTTTCACTGGGTCCTCTGTGCGTGCAGAGAGAGAGAACTCTTTGGTGTCTCTTCTGCTTATAAGGACACCAATCTTATCAGATTAGGGCCCCACTCTTACAACCTCATTTAATCTTCATTACCTTCCCAAGTCCCTATCTCCACATTCTGTCACATTGGACATTTAGGCTTCAACCTATGCATTTTGGAAGAACGCAATTCAATCTCTAACATTTTTCTTCTTGTGAACAAAGGAAGAAAAATGTTTCCGAAATTAGGGAAGTTGAAGGACAGTCATTCCTACTAAGGATTAGCTAGTTATTGGTAGAAAGAAGAATTCTTCTACTGCTCAGGTTGTCACTGGGTAGCTCGGCATGCTTTTTATTCAACTTCCCTCCTGCTCCCCTGGTTCCTACCAACCATGCAGAATGTCTTTGTCTTGTCTTTACCAAATTGTCTGTCAATACTGGTTTCTTCATTGTTTTTCAAAAGAAATCCAGTTCATGTTTATTAATAGATTTTACTGAAGAAGCATAAGAAAAATAGAAAGCAGAGTTTATATTTCACTCCCCTACCCCCATAGCCAAATATCTCAAGTCTTCTTACCAGATATAACTCTCTTATACTCCTATTGTGGTCCTCATACAGAATTCCCACACCCAGAGTCAGCCTTTTTTCTCTAGTGTCCCATGTAATTCTGCCCCTCATCTGAATACTCCATCAGGCTATTGTTACTTAATAAAACATAAATTTGAAGTCTCATCCCACCAACCTAAGTGATTTATCAAACAACACAAAATGGTCTCCCTTGAAGAAGTTCTGGTAAAACATACTTTTCTCCCTCTTGCTTGAAGAGAAATAGAACTGTTCAAGTGGTTTGATGCCTGTACAAGACAGCTGCACTCCATCAAAAGGACACCCCCAGGTGGATGACTGTGGCACACCAGCTCGTTAGTCATTGGTGAAAGTGAGCTGATTCAGGCAGGGGACAAAGTCAGAGGGAGAGGTAGGCTTCAAGTGACCAAAGACAAGCAGATATTTTTTCATGAAGGCCAGACTAAGTTCTTCAAGAAAGAAGAAATGCAGCAAAGCTGGTGCCATGTCAGCCACCTTAATCATCAAAGAGAAACAGGTGCTGTCTTGACAGCCTGTTGGGACAGTTTGGCTCATGGCGTATCATGCAGCTCGTCCTGAAGGAATGCTCTCCACTGCTCATAAAAATGGCTACTTTAACACAGCAACAAACTAATAATGGAACATAACTTTGCCACAGCACTGAAGACCCCACATATGTCTGCTGCACTGTTGGGACACGCCCTCCCCATGCCCTTCCCTCATTTCATTACACAAGTACCTCTTTCTGGAACTCACTGAGAACTGTAGCCTGTGGAACTCTTATACTTGGGTGCCTGAAAAATGTTTTAGCAATTCGGTTTGGAAAGGCAATATGGTGTAACAGGGAGAGTTTGGGGAATAATGTGTGTGAATGTGCTTTGTTAATGAGATAACACATAAATGTACATTTTATTTTTTATGAGTCAGAAGCCAAGGGTACTAGTACCCATTTTACTAATGATCCTCAGAAAGTCACTTTACCTCTTGAGAATTGAGCTTCCTTATTTGTAAAATGGTATTATTTAACTAGATGCCCTCTAAGATCCATTCTGCATGAATAATGACCATCATCATAGTGATGACTTGGTATTTACTGCGTGCCCAATATACCACAGCACTCTTCTAATCCTTGTACATGTACTATCTCATTTATTCCTCAAAACAATCTTATGAAAATATTATTACCATCATCCTTATTCTTCAAATTGAAAAAAAACTGAAGCACAATGACATCAAGTAGCTTGTCCAAAGTCATTCAGCTAAGGAAAAGAGCTAGGATTTTAACCCAAGCAATGTGCCTCTTGCCTACATTCAGCCACTATGCTATACTGTTATTGTACGCTTTAATGATGTGCTCTATAAAAACAAAAACAAACAGAGCAAAAAGAAAAAAGCTTTGAGATTGCCAATACAGCATCAGTAAGCACAGCTAGTATCAAGCTGGGGATGTTTTTAATGGTGGTGGCAGATTCATCATAATCCATTTATGTTCTTGTCCAGGCTTCTTATAACATGGAACAGTTGGCTTGGGGTTAGCAGCACTGACTCATGTCGTGAAACAGGCAAAGCTAACTGGCCTACCCAGGATTGAACCCTTGACCTTGGGCACTTGATCATTTGGAAAGATTTCACTTCCCAAGTTGTCGATGCATATTTGTTCATGTTCTGCCTGAAGAACCAGGCTTTGAGATCACCGTCCCTGACTGTGTTGATGGTCAGCTCGTGGGCAAATGTCATCTTGTCTCACCTTCACCTTGGGAGCCATCCAAAGGTGCAAAATAAAATTCAAAAGAGGCAGGGTTTCACTCAGTACTTAGAGACGGCTGAGAGCATCAGCTTTGGGTTAGCTTTGATCCCTACGACAGCCGAGCACACTTTCCATATCTTGAAAGTCTCTCTCCTTCTGCCTGCCAACCCCTAACCCACTCAACCCTGCAGAATAGCCATTCACATCGATTTATCCCTCTTTGAAC
Source organism: Mesoplodon densirostris (assembly GCF_025265405.1). NCBI lineage: Eukaryota > Metazoa > Chordata > Mammalia > Artiodactyla > Ziphiidae > Mesoplodon > Mesoplodon densirostris. The sequence continues at coordinate 157,705,893 of NC_082662.1, read as the reverse complement.
TTGTGCAGTACTGTCAGCTCTGCTTCAGAGTTTAGGGTCTGATTATGAGTTTTATCCTGCTGAGTTGTGGCTCTTTCATGTGTGGTTGAATCTCATTTGCACCAACAGGTACCTTGGAGAAAACGAGGCGTACCTTTTTCATTCCTTTTTCATTCCTCCATAGTACCAGGGTCAGTGATGTACCAAGTGTATGTTTCTGTTACTACCAGCAAAATATTTGCTGAGTTAGATTGAAAGGAGGAATTGCATACAGGGATCATCCTTTTAAGGAAGAGCTTTAGAATTCAGGAGTCTGTAGAAATGAGAACTCCTGATCATCATATGCATGGGGGTTCCTATGGGCCTAACTCTCTACTGGCATGGCCACAATTGTCATTTCTTCAGATTGCAATATCAACAAAAGCTTTTAAAGAATAAGTGCCATCTGGGAATGACCCTAGCACAAAAACTTGGGAAGTGAAATAGCCAGCCATCCCTAACTCAATTCCAATTAGGCTGGTAGAAAACCATGCAAAAAGTTAGATTCCCATGGGAATCTCCTCAGGAAGAAACAAAGGTCAGGTCTAAGGAGGGACAGTCACTCCAGGACAACAACACAGAATATGGGAAGGCAGGAAAGTAGGAATGCCAAAAAAGGAAGGGAGAAAGCCACTGGAAACTGTGTCATTAGGCCAACCTTTGGGGATACCTCTTGAGTATATTTCTGTGATGACAGTGTGCATATGTAGATTCAAGATATTGCATTTCCTCAAGCAGGAGACACCAGATAACACCGCATCAGTTTACAATCTAAAGGAGCCAAGGACTCTCCTTGCATTGTCCTGATCTGATTGGCATTCTAGGCCACGATAGAATTTGAAGAAACTGCTTTTGAATCATCCCTCTCTTTCTGTAAAGCCATTATAACCATGGTTCTCAAAGAGGACTTCCTGGGTTGAAGGGATGGTTGAGCATCTTCCCTTCACATGGTTTTCCAGGGTGAATAGCAGAACATCCGAACAGCTCAGCTGAGTATGTGTGTGCAGAGTCTCTGCTACTTGTGTATGTGCTCAGGTCAGGGTAGAGCAGAAGAGAGACCTTTTGATTGTTCCCGTCAGCGTATGCATGTCGTTGACTGTGAAACAAATGTAGGCAGTCTTGAGCCAAATGTCCATCACTGTCCAAGGCATCTGCAAGCCCATTTGTTTTTGGGCTATGATGGAAAGGGGTTGGCTATCTCTGTCTTGTCTTCTTTTACTGCCCTGATCCCCTGAGCTAGAGGAAGATGTTGCCATTGATGTCTTTCCCAGGTATGGTTTGTTGTTTTTCTTTATAGATGCATTGACAGCCAACAGCCTTGAGTAAGGAGATGATTCTTTAGGAACAAAAAAGCTCTTTTGTCTGTGACATTTAGGACATCAGGCAGAATGGTCTTTCCAGATAAAGTTGGCTGACGATGGGAAGAGTGGCGTCTACGGGTCATAAAGCACCATGTCTGTACATATTTCCTGCCAACAGGCACTTACTCTGCGTGCCAATCCCATGTGTTAATGTCACTCCTTCCTTCTCCACAGAGCATGCAGGTCTCTGCTGAATAATTCTGCCTGTGGTACTTCTGTTGGTGGAGCTGGGAAGGAAGAGTGCACTGACTTGAATATCTTCTCCAATGAGTTTATTTTTATTTGTCTATTTCTAAATGTTTAAAATTTTCTAACAAGCAAGACAAAAAGGTAGAACAAAAGGAAATAAACAGCAGCTAACTATACTTTTTTTTTTTTTTTTTTACTGGATTCAGAACTTAGAATCTGACTCGGTATTGAATCTGGCTCTAATGCATACGTTTAATAAACTTTTTAGAATACAACACTAGAGACAGGAAAGTCCCAAGCCCCCAATGGTACCAGAGGTGTCACAGACTAAGTGAGCACAAATATTAGCCAAGTGCTAAAAGAGGAGCATCCTGTCAAAGTGACTTGACTGTGGATGGAGACCTCTGCCCCTTTCTGTTAACCCTCTCATAGCTCTCAAATGATTTGTCCTTCCCCCACGCAGGGCATTTTTTTTTCTTTTTTTGCGGTACGCGGGCCTCTCACTGTTGTGGTCTCTCCCCTTGTGGCGCACAGGCTCCGGATGCGCAGGCTCAGTGGCCATGGCTCACGGGCCCAGCCGCTCCGTGGCATGTGGGATCTTCCTGGACCGGGGCACGAACCCGTGTCCCCTGCATCGGCAGGCGGACTCTCAACCACTGTGCCACCAGGGAAGCCCCACCCAGGGCATTTTTATGATCTTTTATGTCATGAGAAAACATATAGATATCGTCTTTTTAAGTCCAAACTGGAATTATCTCCCAGGGATTTGGTAAAAGAAATAGTTTGGGTTATTTTTGGGGGGGGGGTAGGGAAAAAGGATCAGAGGAAGAGAGGGTGTTTTCCCACATTTTACGGACACTGATTTTCTTGTAAGAGGGGGGAAAAATAGTTACAGAAAAGTGAGTAAAAAAATAAGCTTGTCTGACCCACCTTTTCCCCTAGATATTGGGCAGCTATAAATCTGGATCGAGCAATGCATAAAAGAAGTCTGGTCACTTTCACTGATTTGCATAAATAGTGTATCATTGTGATCGGTGATTTTAAAGACTGTTTTAATTTTTATATGCTTTATAACTCTAGGTTAGGTTTTTAAAAAATAAAATGTAGGGCAACAAAAGGAAATTGAAAATGCATATTTTCCTTGTTAAGTAAAATTAGTGTGCATCATTAATATTTATTCAAAATATGTCACTTTGGAAAAAACGTATATCTTTGGAGCATCTCTTTGATGCTCTCCTCAGGGTCCATAACTTAGAATTGCCTCAATCTAAAAATATTTCATAACTCTGGTGCTGCAAGGGCAGAGTATTCAGTCTGACGTAGAAGATTCTGAAGAAAGACATAAGAGGCATTTTCAATTATAGGGACTGTTATTACACAAGGGATGGTGATCTTATGTTCTCTATTCCTAATGAAGAGAAAAAGAAAAAAAAAAAAAACCGGAATAAGGAAAAGCTATAGTTAGATCCAAGGAAGAATTAGCTAACAGTGAGGTTTGTGAAATAGGAGAGTGGTATGTGAAAAATGAGGGGTATTTTCTTGTCTCCCTTCTTGAACGGTATCTGGGTTAGAAGACACCAATATCCTAGAGGGGTCTTAGTTTCACCTCAGTGCAAGGGAGGGACTAGGAGGACATCCAACTCACCAAGTCTAAGTAACCAAAAAGCAAAAAAATAGTGCAAGTGTTCACAAACATTGGTGTCAGGAAAAAGCATCTGGGGAGTTTGTTTAAAATAACTGTCCCACGGCCCATTTCCAGAAATGGTGATACAGTGGCTCTGCAGTGGTCTCTGGAAAGCTGTATTGATTTTGAAGCATGCCAAGGCTTGAGAAGCACAGATGTAATGTTGAGGCCTCTGACTTAGGTGCCGGGAGCCTGCGTTCCTCCCCTAGTCTGTCCCTAATTCATTAAATGATCCTGTCAAGCTGCGGCTTCTTTGCCTGAAAAATCCATATTTCATTTGGTCCTTCCGTCCTATGAGAAAAGAGCTGCAGAAGATTTCCTAAGGTAGAAAAGCATTTTACAAATCTGATGGCATATTCTTTTTATCAAATTTTACATCCCTCATTAATCATTTTCCCAAATTAATCAAAGAAAGCCTTCTCTTTGCCCAGCTAATTTTATACATGGAATTTCAAACCCACAGATACTAATTAGGAGCCTGTCCTGTGTGCAGACCTGTAGAACCCAGTCTGCTACTTCCCACCTTTGTGATCTCGAGCAAATTATGCAAATTATATGAGTTTCTATAACCTCATTTGTGAAATGGGGATGCTTTTACCTGCCTCCCTGGTTGTCATGAGAATAGAATCTGTAAAATTCCTGCTACCCTTACAGGAGTCTGATTCTTCTCCCCTGCAAACCCTGTCCATCCTTTTTCAACGTTTCCTTCTCCTATTTTTGAATGTGACTGTCCTGTGGCAGAAACTGAATGGCAAGATTAGATTGGAAAAAGTAAGGTTAATAGAAAGTTTCCCAGAATGAACAGAAATTTACTTTCTCCAAAAGCTCAACAGGTTTCTCAATATATATATAAATCGAGAAAGGAGCCAGTGGTACCTGTCCCTGGGCATATGGTGAGGGACACAGAATTCTCTTGGGGCTTCTGCAAACTCAGCTTTATTGAGAACTCAAGGCCCTTCAGCAAACAGAACACATGGAATTTTCAGAGATTCTGGTAATGATGTTTAAAAAGCAAACAAAAGTATATTCAGTGGGGTCTTTTCTGGCCTCAGCTCTGGAATGATTTTTGCCCTCTTTCTGCTAAGAAGGGACTTAGGGGAGAAAATGGAAGCTGTAGTGTCAGACAGGAGAACAAAGGAACCATGTTTTAGGTGGTATTTTTAAAACTTACAGCTATGGAACCTTTCATCCATAAAAATCTCTGACATCAACCGAGAGCAGATATGGCAGGTGCCTTTGGAAACATGGGTTTTCTTTTTTTTTTTTTTTTTTTGGCAGTGGGTGGGGGAGTCCTTGTTGTTTAAAATAGGTTAGTGAATATGTTGCCTATTCTTGGCATGACTGCAGTCCTCAAAGAGAGTATAATACCCAACCAGAAATTGCCTACTGTTTTCTTTTATTGCATACAAGCTCAACACGATAGGAGAAATGTCCTTGAAACTTCAACCTGAGAGTGTCTTTGTAGGAGGTGGTAGCATTGCCATTTGACAATGAACTGAGCACTTGGGCAGTTGCTTTTGAACCCGCCCTCATATACTGAATACTCAGTGGCAGAAAAGATCCTGTGGCAGAGGCTGGCTGGTCACTTCCGCCAGACTAGGGGTGTGTCAGGTAATCAGACTGAAGGCCGGACTCCCCAGAGTGACACCTGAGGGCTTTCCTGATATGCCACTGGCCGGCCTCTCCAATTTATCCTTTCTTCCTGCCCCTCCCCCACTTCTCCCACCACAACTCACTGTAGCCCTCACTGAATGCATGAAGGAAGGAAGGAAGGAACCCTTTCAAGCAGCTTCTTAAAAGCAAAAAGCCTACCTTTCCCTACCTCCATGTCTCACAACTCTACATTTTGGAAGATGGAGCTATATAATACTTTGTTCTAGAACCAAGAAGTTTTTGGGGGTAAGGATTTGCTGACAAATGATCCTTTGAGTTTACATGAGGCAAATACTCTAATCCCATTCCCCACTCACAGATATAGGGTATCTATAAGTACAGACTGAATGTTTGTGTCCCCTCAAAAACTCATGTGTTGAAGCCCTAATCCCAAGTGTGATGGCATTTGGAGATGAGGCCTTTGGGAGATACATTAGCGTTAGATTAGGTCATGAGAGGATCTCATGATGGGATTAATGCCCTTGTAAGAAGAGGAAGAGACACGAGAACTTTGTCTGCCATGTGAGGACACAGCAAGAAGGCGGCCATCTGCAAGGGAGCCCTCACCAAACAGAACCAGCTGGTACCTCGATCTTGGATTTCCCAGCCTCCAGAACTGTGAGAAATAAATTTCTGTTGTTTAAGCCACCCAGTCCATGGTATTTTGTTATAGCAGCCTGAGCAGACTAAGACAGAAATTGGTATTGATCACGGGGTGCTGCTGTAACAAATACCTAAAAATGTGGACGTTGCTGTGGAACCGGGTAAAGAGCGGAGCTGGAAGAGTTTTGAGGTGCATGCTGGAAAGAGCCGATATTGCCACGAAAGGAGAGTTAAAAGTATTCTGGTGAGGGCTCAGACAGTGTGGGAGCAATGGGCTTGGCTGTCCTTGAAGGCTCTGCTCACAACTATGGTTCCTCTACATGGAGGCCCTTGGGTAGCATGGACAATGGTAGAAGGATCCACAATGGATCCTCCTTGTGCTGGTGGCAAAGCCTGGCTTCCAGGTGCCAGCTTTGAAAGGGGGAAAGTGTTCTGGAAAGCCAACCTGGCATCTGTTTGCAGTTTGGAAGATAGAAAATTTTAAATGGAGAGAGAAAATTCCTGGGGAATCCTTCAAGAGATAAAAGTGGGGGAAATTGGGCTTCCCTGGTGGCCCAGTGGTTGAGAGTCCGCCTGCCGATGCAGGGGATGTGGGTTCGTGCCCCGGTCCAGGAAGATCCCACATGCCGCAGAGTGGCTGGGCCTGTGAGCCACGGCCGCTGAGCCTGCGCGTCCGGAGCCTGTGCTCCGCAACGGGAGAGGCACGCGTACTAAAAAAAAAAAAAAAAAAAAAAAAAAAAGTGGGGAAAATTGAGAGAGAGGGCAAGTAAGGGAGCTTGTTTGAATTTTAAAAGAGAGCCATTTTGTTGTGGGGTGCTTTTAAGAGTTGTCAGAAAATGGCTCAGGTTCACTGCTGCCAGGTGAGGGGCTGAGAACTCCTTTGCTAATCTTTCCTGCCACCAAACCCCACCCTCCAACTTGTTATAATACTTGTAGTAATTCAACAAATAGTGATGTCTCTTTCTGTTTCATTCAGCATTGTGCTAAGCCTTATGGGCCATATAGAAAATGTAGGAGACACAGGTGTATACCCAAGTTGTTTACAGCCTCTCAGAGGAAACAAGGTTCACTCTTGCACAAACAAGCACGCAAAAAACAGTACAATACTAGATAGTAGAGTTCAGAAAGAGCTCTGGATGGTGGCTCTTTGCTGCATATTAGAATCGGTTGGGGAACTTTTAAAAATCTTGAGCCCAAGCCATACCCCGTAGAAATGAAATTAGAATCTCTGGGAGTGGGACCCAGACATCAGTATACTTTAGTTTCCCAGGTGATTCCAAGGTACTACAAACAAGTTTGAGAAACCATGTTGAAGGAAGAGCATTAGCTCTAACTGAAAAAATCCAAGCTGTCCATTCATTAGTTCTGTAACCTTGGACTAGCCAGTGAATATCCTGGGGTCTGACTATTCCAGAGATTTCTGTAAGTCCTATGAAGGGCACTTTACGTCTCCAATGATTAGCATAATGACTGCCACATCAAAGGTACCCAATAAAGATGTATTTATTTGAATGGATAACAATAGAAGAGATATTTAATAAGCTTGCAAATTAACAATGGTACTATTTGCAAAAGATAGTTTAGTGATAATATTAGTAGTAAAAAATGTGGTAATTCAGATTCCAAGTTAAACAGTAGAGTTAAGCCCCAGTATTTAACATGGTAGCTATACCTAATGGTGTTCCACACGTTTGCTAAATTGAGAAGTGCCTTGGGTGGTTTGGAAGAATCAAGAGGAAAGCTTTTTAGTTCACCTTGGGAAATTGCCTGCTTCATTGCTCTGGTCTCTGTCCAGCTGTCTATGTACCACTGAGATGCCAAGCCAATAAGCCTATGGCAGGGGTCCAGGAAAGTACAGAGGATACGGGAAAGAGAGCGAGATGGGGGTGGGGGGAGAGGAAGAGGGGGAGCAGAGTAGGAGTTAAGGATTCTTGGGAAAGAAGGAAGAGGAGTGGGACAACAATAGTGGGAAGGGATTAAGAGAGGTTGGGAGGATGGAGAGTGACAGAAGAGACAATGAAACGCTGGATGGGCTCAATGGTTCAAGACGATGAGATGACAATAAAGGTTTGGCTTTATGATGATTTGAAGGTCCCAGGAGATGGGAGCAGAGGCGAAAGGGGGTTGGACTTGTAAAAGGAGCTGATAAACCGTAAGAATTCAGAGAACACGGCTATATAGCCCAGCAAGAGCATGTCAAGTTTTACTTTCCTGACACTTTGAAAGCATGAAGGTGGTTAACTTACCTCCCATTACTGAAAAAGCCCAGGCAGTGGCTTCCCTGGTGGCGCAGTGGTTGAGAGTCCCCCTGCCGATGCAGGGGACACGAGTTCGTGCCCCGGTCCGGGAGGATCCCACATGCCGCAGAGCGGCTGGGCCCGTGAGCCATGGCCGCTGAGCCTGCGCGTCCGGAGCCTGCGCGTCCGGAGCCTGTGCTCCGCAACGGGAGGGGCCACAACAGCGTACCGCAAAAAAAAAAAAAAAAAAAAAAAAGCCCAGGCAGGCAGCTCCCTCTGGGACTTGCATTAACCCTCGTGCTCCACTACCAGAAGCATGAGCTCACTCCACTCGTCCGTCTGCAGTCCTCACAAGCACGATCAAACTTTATGAGGCTTGTTACCAACAAATTACATGGGAAGCTGCAAAGGATTGGAGGGAGGAGGATGGCAGTGTGGGGCCAAGTACACTGCCGGGAAAGGGGAGCAGGGGTAGGGATGCTGGGCTCAGCCTTAACTTGGAAGGCATCAGAGTCCATCAGTGAGCAGCTGGCGGCTCCTGCCACCAGGGCTCCATTTTCCAAGTGATGACTTGAGTGTTCACACCTGCACTGGCTGCAACCAAGGCCCTCCCTCCGCAGAGTTAATGGTGCAGGCAGAACCCGGGAATGCTTTTGGCCACGACAATAATTTCTCTCCTCTTTGGCCTCACCTTCTCTACTGGCAGAGCAGGTTTCTCTCCAGCTCCTCGTCAGCTTCTCCTTCCGGGTCTCTGCTGCTGAGGTGTGCGGATCCCACCTCCTTCCCCGGCTAGGCAGCCTCAGAGAGACCTGCACCAAGACACAAAAGAATCCCAGCGCCTTTCCCCTTAGATGAGCAGCTGGTCTCCGCCCTCTCCCCATTGGCTTCCGCTTCCCCTTCCCAAAGTACAGACCCAAAACTATTACTTTTTTTTTTTCCTACCTAACACAACCTTGGACAACTCCCTTTACAGCTTTTGGCTTCCCTTGGTATATTCTCCTGGAAATAGACTGGAGATGGCATAACTAGAAATAACCCAGGAGCTGGGATTCCTGTGGCTTGGCGTAGCTCTTACAGAGAGAAGTAGAAAACTCATGCAGATAATTTTGCTTGAATACTTTCCTATAGCAATTGCCCCTTGGAGAGTCTCTGTAACCAGGGTTCCTCTCTCTTCAGTGCTACACACTTTTGTATGAGCACACACACACACGTCCAAGTGAAAACATGCTCACTCCCAATCTTGCTGAAACAGCACCAAATCAGAGTGTCCAAACAGGCCTGATGGTTTGGGGACAATTTAGGAGACGGATGCAGGGTTAGTTCAACCCAGGCAGAGTTTTGGACAGATGCTTTAGACCAATCTGAAATGCAGGAAATCAGGGAAGCAAAGGAAAGATGCCACGTGAATGTTGTTATATAAATTTTCTCTCCCGGCACAGCTTGAGGTGGTTAGATGTTGTTTCTATATCCAATGGGAGCTACTTAAGCTCTGCCACTAATGCTGGAAAAGCATTCACTTAGTAGGCTTGTCCAAACAATTCCCTTTTTAATTCAGACGTGGTGAACTGCAGGGGAGAAGCAGTGCCCCAGGGCTGCCCGCCTCAATACCATCTCTCCTGACACTGCACACAGCCACACGTCCACCCCAGCGGTCCATTAAAAAGCCTGACAAGGAAACTATGTTTACAGTCAGGTTACAGAACAGGGCGGGAAGGCAATTAACACCTTTTCCATAACCCCTTTCCTTCTATTTTCTCTCCTTCCCGATGGCCACACAACCTGAGCACACAAACCCACCTCCATCCCTGGCCTTAAGTGCTCTTTGACAAGCTCTTCCTCTGGCACACCCACCTCCTTGCACAATGGTTCTCTCAGAGTGCACCTTGCAGGAGAAACCGTGTTCACACGTGGACCACTCACTCACACTCCCTCTCAGATCACAGCTAGACCCACAGCCTCTTCTTTTTGTTCCATCCACATTTTTGTCTAAACACATTCATGTGCCATTTCGTCTCCCTAAGCTTGAATATGCTCCCATCTTCTTTTCATGCACAGTCATTCAGGAAAATATCCCTGCCTCCCCCCATGTCCCCGACCCAACCCTCCACCATGGCTCTTATCTCCCTCCACCTCTCAGCGGCCAATTCAGAGGCTCCTCCCCCGTTCCTGGTACCCACAAGAAGGTTCTACACAAGGCAGTCTTATAAGTATTTTTTTAATCTTTCTTTTAAAAAAAATTTTAACATCTTTATTGAAGTATAATTGCTTTACAGTGGTATAACTACTTTATTGCTCCCTCTCCCTCTCAATACATTCCTGTCCTTCCAACTGAACTAGATTCCCCTGAGTTAAAAAACCTGCCTTTGGATTATGTAACAAGTTCCTCGGGGAATACATGAGGATTCATCCAGTCACTTAAAAGTAAAGCAAACTGCCAACAACAACAACAACAAAAAACTATTAAAAAAATGCCTAGTTTACACAGGAACCTAATTAAAGAAAGATCTAGTTGGTGAAAAGTAGTGGGAATGGAGGCAATTCTAGTGCAGGTAATGCTAGTTTCTTGTCCTACAGCCATTTTGCAAGTGTGAACGGGATAAAAAATGCCATTGGGGAAAACATGCATCTTTGAATACCTAATATTGTGCTTCACGAGGTACGGCAACTGTGTCAAATATAGCAGTATTCACTGCAGCAATACAAAATACATACCACAAGTGTGATTAATTAGCCAGACTATCTACAACACATGCTATCAAACATTCACTATTATGATGAAGTTTAATAACACCACATATCACACTGTGATTAATATACATTCAATGATTCAAATATGGCTGTGCTGTGCTTACAGTTTCTTTGTAAGAAATGGAAATCATTGTAACACATTTCACACATATTTCCATATATAACTTTATTTTTCTGTGATATTTCAAAAAGTTGGATATCGTCCCCATGTGATTGCTCAAACGAAACTCTCGCGCACACTGAGTTCCACTGGCAGGCTGACTTCCAAAAAGAGCGGCTTGAGATGTGCAGGGAATGCAGGTGGCTGAGGGGCAGAGGAGAGCAGGAGAGAGCATGGGAAGGCCTTTCTCTACCTGTCTTTGCAGCACTGACCCTCAATTTACCAGAAAAACTGCACAATACCAAAGGACTGCTAAGCGCTTCTTGTTGGGGAAATTGAGACTACTAAATCCAACGGACAGACCAGCTTTTAACATGCTATCTAGTGCAGGGGTCAGCAGGTAGCAAATCTACCAGTAAAGGGGAAGATAGTAATTTTTTTTGATTTGGGGGCCCTATGGCTTCTGTCACACCTGCTCAACTCTGCCGCTGAGGTCCAATGGCAGCGGTAGTCAGTAACCAGTGGGCGGAGCTGCATTCCAAGAAAACTTTACTGATGGACACTGACGTTCGGATTTCATGTAATTTTCATAAGGCACAAACTATTATTCCTCAGTTTATTTTTTTCATTCAAATATGCAGAAACAATTTGTAGCTCACGGGCTGTGGAAAAACAGGTGGTGGGCTGGATTGGGCTCATGGGCTGTGGTTTGTTGACTCTGATTTAGAGTGTTTCACTGCAGACATTTACTGACTCTCTAAATCCCTCCCTGCCCTGCCTTCTCTCACCCCTCCCTACCTCCTTCTCTCTCTTTTTTTCTCCAGCTTCTGCCTGCTCGGCCTCCAGCAGTTATCAAGGGCATCCTGACATGCCAGATACACCCTCTCTGTATCGATGGAATCCTTTTTTCGCTTTGTTGTGGTCATTGAGAGTGGGGATTTCTGTTATTTCTTCTAGGAAAAAAAATGCCACTGAAGAAATGGACCTCCTCATCAAAGAAGATGCTTCTTCTCACCTCCAGAGGATGGGAGCTCTTTACTCCTATTCAGGAGTGGGGAGGGAGCAAAAACCTTCATGTAACTGGTGCCTTAGCATCGGTGATATTTCTTTACATTTTCCTACAAGACAACCACAGCCAACCCTTCAGGGAGTGTGTGGAGGAGGATGGGGACCTGGTCAGTCATTTGGGGTCTTGAATAGGGTCTCACAAAGCATAGGTACTAACACCCACTCCCTATACCAATTCCCTGCTGGGGAATCTCCGGATTCCACTTTGACATTCACTCTGTACTTATGAGCTGGGAGACATTCAGAGGCTGGCTACATCTTGTCTCTGAGTTCCTCATCCAGGAACACAGAGTTGGCATTGGAAGTGGACCTCCAAGGGTATTGCATGTGAACATGGCATGGGGTACACTTTTGCCTCAGGCCAGCCCTGACCTCTACAGGCTCTAAGAACTTAACAGAGCTAAACGATATGTGAGGGGCTGAGCCAAGTGCTATATGACCTCCAATGTACAGAGACAGACACTGAGGTTCAAAGTTAGGAAGTAAAATGTCCACAGTCAGAATATGAGATATAGCGGCCGCAGAAAATCACAAAGACTTCTATCACCAGTCCTTTGTCTCTACTACAGGAGTCCTGCTGAGTATGTGTTACTTTATTAGTCCTCAGTGAGCATTCTTGCATTTTTATAGACATAACATTTGCCAAAAGGCAACGACACGAGGTCAGTTAATGTCACACTCCAGGCAGCCCCCTCTTCCATCCCCGGGTTCTGGGGGTGGGAGAAATTCGACTAGATGCAAAACAAGCAAAACTGTAGAACTAAAGACAAGTACACGTTGTAAACAAAACGTCTGCATCCCTGCTCTGGTGCTGTCCTTCCTCCGTGACCCAGGCTCTCCACTTGAGGGTACTTGCCTGCAGAGAAACTAGTCAGCAAGGGGAGGGTCCTGAGAGGTGGGGAAAGTCTGAACATGTTCATAGCATTTTAAGTCTCTCTACATAGTCTGATACCATGGTAAGCCTGCACTCTCCCTCCATCTAGTTATTTGTAACAATAGCAAAACAACAGCAGCATAGCTGTAGGGTTGGGCAGCTGGGAAGGACTGTACCAATCACCAAACCTCCCTTCTCCCTGCAAGCAGACAAGCAAAGCATCCTACCTTGGCACAGAGAACTCATCCCTCCAAAGGCCTAGAATCCATATCAGTATTAACCAATTGGTCAAGTCTACTAGAATTCTTGGAAAAACAATAATGCCTCGCTGCTCTGCATTGCAGTTGCAAGAGGTCAAGATGGAGCTAATCAAAGCTCGCATTATGTGAGCAAAAGGCAGGAATCAATATAAAAAATAAAACTGTTATGTGGAAAGGGATAATGATAGGCCAGTGTCTAGTTACTTTGAATCAACACATATGATCTCAAGAAGAGCAGCTAGGACTGGCAAGATACATCCGAGAAGACCCCAGCAGGACTTTGTAATGATGTTCCTCTAAAGTATGAGTTATATGTTAAGCAAGTGTTCTGAAATATTTCATGAACTAAGCTGTCAACAGCCAACTGTTGACCTTGGGTGCCTTCCTTTGAAAGTGCCAGAATGTACAATTGGTTCAAGGCCCAGTATTTAGGACACTGGAAAGGGCAGGTGAGTATACCCAAATCCCAACTTAGAAGATAAGCCTTGCAAGGCCGGTTGAACAGAATTATGCCTAAGCAACTCTTTAAAGAAATGGTTCTAACATTTGAGACCCACATGAAAATGCAGTTTACTCTTGGACAATGTGGCACCCACTCTTGAACAATGTGGCACCCCATCCACTCCCCTTGCAGTGAAAATCCAAGTTACCATCTGCTCTGGGCATCCGTGGTTTTGCAGCTGCAGACTCAACCAACCTCAGATCGTCTAGTACTGTAGTATGGATTTAGTGAAAAAAACCCACATGTAAGTGGACCCACACAGTTCAAACACGTGTTGTTCAAGGGTCAACTGTACTTCATAAGTTCCTCATGGGAACATTTCGATTGATTCCAACTCTTCAGAACCAACAATGAAAAAAAATGTTGACGTGAACTACCAGGCAGTCAGAGACATCTGGGCCCTGACCCTGGAGGAATGTATTAGTACTCACTGCGGATGTACCCATTTTCATAAATTCATGTATTCCTTCATCCAGCTAACATTTATGTGAACACCTACTTGTACCAGGCTTTAGGGGCTGGTGAAATAAACAAACAAAAAAGTATTATATCTACCATCAACTAGCTTACAATCTAATATGGAAATTGACATGAAAATAAACAATTACGATACAACACAATTAGACAATGCCTAAAAAAGATGTGTGGGCTTCCCTGGTGGCGCAGTGGTTGAGCGTCCGCCTGCTGATGCAGGGAACATGGGTTCGTGCCCTGGTCCGGGAAGATCCCACATGCCGCGGAGCGGCAGGGCCCGTGAGCCGTGGCCGCTGAGCCTGCTCATCCGGAGCCTGTGCTCCGCAATGGGAGAGGCCACAACAGTGAGAGGCCCGCGTACTGCAAAAAAAAAAAAAAAAAAAAGAAAGAAAAAGATGTGTAACAGAAATAGTTACTATTTGTGTCAAGCTCAGTAAGTGACCTAGGGACAGATTATTTATATTATTTACATAAAATTTAAAAGATGTGAGGGTCTAGGATAAGTGCCTTAATCTTCCTAGGAAGGTCAGGGAAGGCTTCTCAGAGGAGATATTATTTAAGTTGACCAATAAGGCATATAGGCTGCTTCCCAGACAGAAGAGATGGCATACACAGAGGCACAGAGACACAAGAAAGCATGGTGCATGCAAGCAAATACTAGTAGATCAGAGGCTTCTGGAAGAATTCAGCAAAGTGAAAATCTCCCCTAAATGACACCTTCCTTTAAGGAGACAAGTGATTCTTAAAACCCTGACAGCTTTTCTTCAGTGGGAGACATGGATACTACAGCCAACCTCTTGCAGATCCTTGAGTAACCTCTCCATACTCCTTTTCCTTACATGGTCTGCATCCTAACCATACCGGTAATAGAAGTGACAGACTGCACTCTGGTTTTGCAACCAATAGGCAGAGACAGGCCAAGCAGCATTGCCACAAGCTTGCCCTGCACTCATAACCGGGACCACAGCCAGGGGTAAACACGCTCCGAGGTCCTAGTGTCCAAGCATATTTCCCTGTTGCTATGTCTAACCCTCACTCCTAGATATCTGCTATTTCTACTGACTAGGAAAGCAGCATTTTTAAACACAGTCTGATGCAGTGAGAAGAACACTGGATTAGAAGTGAGGAGGTCTAGGGATCTCTGTGAGTCTACTATTAATTATCATGGTTCTTCTGCCAGGTCTCTTAACCTCTCTGGACTCTGGTTTCCTCATCTAGAGACTGGATGGATTGGCGTAGATGACTCCCACGGTCCCTTCTAGCTCTAAGATTCTCTGAGTTATTGCTACTCAGGGAACACAGTGGGTAGAGGTTGTCACCATACTCACAGTTCAGCCAGACTCTATGTCATGAAAGATTATTCTAGAACAGGGTTAGCAAACTACAGCCCATGGGTCATATCTGGTCTGCAGCCTATTTTTGTACAGCCCACAAACTGAGAATGGTTTGTACATATTTTTTTAAAAATTTAAAATAAAACAAAAAAGAATATGTGACAGAAACTATATGTGGCTCACAAACCTAATATATTTACTATTTGGCCCTTTACAGAAAAACCTTTGCTGACCTCTGCTCTAGAACACTCAGAAACTGGCCATATCAGAGGCTGAAGCCATTCAATATTCTGGAAAAAGGGTATTTCCTAATTTTTCTTAGGCTGTGTGGCAGATTAAATATGGTCACAGTTTTTACATTCTTCCTATTGGTCTGTGTCCCAACACCCTGGCTCTGGGTGGGCTCTGTGACTGCTTTGTCCAATAGGATACTGAGGACATGTACTAAGCCAGTGTTGGGGCCCAGGCCTTGAGAAATTGGCAGTTTCCTCTTTCTGTCTCTTGGGACACTCTCTCTGGAAGCCTGGAGTGGCATCCCCATAAAGGTGACAGACATATGAACTGAAGCCATCTTGGGCCCTCCAGACTGGCCCATGTGCTAGCTGAACACCACCAAGGATCCTCAGTCAATATCACATGGAACAGAAGAATTGTATAGTCAAGCCCTGCTCAAATTTGTGACCCACAAAATCTGCACATGTAATAAAATGACTGTTGTGTTGACCCTCTAAGTTTTGGTGTAGTTTGTTACATAACTAGAAATAACTGGAATAGGACCAGTGTCGGGTGCTTATGAAATATATAGCAGGAGCTTCCTCTGTCTTGGGTGGGATCCCAAATCTGTATTTTAGTAAGGCCCTTCAGGTGATTCGTATTCTCAAACAAGTTGGTGAATTAATCTTCATAGTGACTGTTCTGGTAGCATGATTTTCCGGGGTGTTCTTGGGTACCTAGATTCTTCTGTTGTACCTTCTGGATGTCTCTAGGTATGGCCTGGATCTGCCCACAGCTCACTCCCCAGTACTAGTCACCTCCAAGACACCGAGTCCCGTCCTTGGACAGAACGTTACCCAAGACACTGTGGGGACTGGATTGACTGTAAATATTGAAGGCCAGGTCTTGGTGTCATTTGTCATCATAACCCTCGCATCTAGCATAGATCCCAGCTGGGCACAAAGTAGTTGCTTAATGCACGTTTATGGGTTAAAAGCAAATAATAATTGCCATGCATTTATTGATCATTTACTTCATCCCAGCATTTGGTTTTCTATGATTGTTTCCTTTAATCCTCACAGTGATCCTGAGAGGTAGTTGTCATTTGCTTTACCTTAAAAATAACAAACCTAAAGTTCAGGGGATGAATTCGCCCAAGGTAGCTGGTAGAACAGCTATTCAGACAGGATGCTTGACTTCAGTGCTCTTAACCATCCCACAACCCACCCTCTCATAGGTGAGGCATTCATAGTCCCTGACTTTGAGGGGCTTAAAACCTGGGAGAGCCAGAGCACAAGTGCACACCTGGAAACATTGCACAGAGTAGATTGTGTAAGCGGTCCAGCTCTGTCAGCAGACTGCTGTAGGGATCCATGAGAGTTGTATCAGTTGACTGTTGCTTCATAGCAAATAAACACAAACTTAATGGCTTAAAAACACCCATTCATTAGCTCACAGTTCTGTATGTCAGAGGTCCTAGGGCAGTGTGGCTGGGTTCTCTGCACATGGGTCACCCAAGGCTAAAATCAAGGTATCAGGCAGGCTGCAGTCTCATCTGAAACTCAGGGTCCTCTTCTAAGCTCACTTGGTTGTGGCAGAATTCAGTTGCTTGTGGTCGTAGCACTGACTAAGGTCCTTTTTCCCTTGTTGACTATCAGCCACGGGCTACTCTCAGCTCTTAGAGGTCATGCATTGTCCTCATTCCCTGGCCCCTCTATCTTCAAAGCCAGCAATAGAGAATCTCCCTAGTGTTAAATCCTGCTCACACTTCAAACTCTTTAGGAAGAGCCCAGTGCCTTTTAAGGGTTCCTCTGATTAGGTCAGATTTCTCAAGGATACTCTCTTTTTTGTAAGTCGACTGATTTACAATTGCAAGATCACTTCACAACACCCTTCAAACACAGTCCCTTCAAACACTTAGGTAAGTGTTTGCTTGAATAGGTGGTAGAAGAATGGGGATCTTGGGGACCATCTTGGAATTCTGCTTAGCCCAAGAGCACAGAGCAGACTGACGAATAGAGGCTGCTTCACAGATGTGTTCTCTTGCAAAGATTTTCTCTTTCTCTCTACTTAGAGGCCCCTGTGGTTCCATTCTGGAACCTTAAGGCAGATGATTATACGGTGGCTTCTTAATCTGAGAGTGGGGTTTGGGGAAGAGGGAGTGCTGGCCCATAAAACAATGACTGCATGTTAATGTGCTGTACAAAGGTAGAGAGGCTGTGAAGAGTGGTACCCCATGCTGGTTCCTCGTCTTTCTCCTAATAAGGTCTCTGTGGAGAGCATTCACCCCAGAAGTGTGAGCTGGGCAGGGTCTGAGTTTGCCTTTCCCCCACAGCCCTGTGTTCTTGGCAGAATCTGCTGCTTTTGCAAGAGAAGTTGATTACTGAATAATGAATTATCATTCTTTTTTCATTTTCCAGCTCTCTTCAGAAATGTGCTGCTATTTTTCTACTTATTGAGGCTCAAAATGGAAAGAAAAAGAGGAGATTCATCTTTCACTCAGAGAGGGAAAAAAAAATACAATCTTACCTAACAATTCCGTCTCATTCCCGGGGATGATAGTAATAATTGTTTTAATTAATTCAATTTCTAACCAGAGTAATTTCATTACTTCCTCAACTGGATAATAATGTCTCCAATGAAGTGAAGCTTCACTAGATAATACCAGGCAGGGCCACTTGGTCAGATCAAAAGTCCTTACCCCCTTGGGGGGCGATTTCCTCCCTGCTGGGCAGGGAGGGGACATATCTTGGAAATGAGTATTCCACTCAAAGACAATAGAGCTGTTCCTGCATCGGAGACCAGAAGCGTGCTCGAAAGTCCTCCCAGGGTCGTGGTGGAGGCTGCCCTATATTTCACAGGCGTGGGAGTTCTATATAATATGAGATTTATTCTCCTGGGAACAGGGATGCATACAGGGAACTTGCCATGAGTGAGGAGGCGGGTAGCCATAGGTAAGGAAGGGGTAATGTTACAGGCTAGAATTCATGTACAGCGGAGTAAGAAGAAGGAGCCTGAAGGTGGCATCATGAAAAGTGACCTGTGACCCAAGACCAGTCTTTAAGTAACTGCAACCCAAAATAAGTTCCTGAGGAAGGAAAAGCTGACAAATGGCTGGTTCTGGGATATGACCGCTTAGAGGCCCTTCTTCAAAGGCCAATTACAAGTTGTGCAGCATCAGTGAGGTTCTGTTGTAGGGATCTCAGTGTGTGTGAAGGTATGTGTGTGTGAGGATGAATATGTGAGAGGCTGAGTGAGTGTATGTGTGAGAGGGTGTTGTGAGGATGTGTGTGAGAGACAGTGGAGGGTGAGTGTGTGTGTGTGTGTGTGTGTGTGTGTGTGTGTGTGTATGTGGTGCTGGAAGGAATCCTGACACAAGCCAGGTTTTGCCTAGGTGAACTTTACACCTTTACAACAGATTAAAATCCCCAAGGAGAAAGAATGGCAGGACCTGGCAGGGCAGGGAGAAGCAGGAATGGATTCAGCACTTAGCAAACAGAGACAACTAAATCGGGTGACTGGGGGAGGAGGGGCGGGGAGTGGAGGTCAGGAGGCATCTGAGCATCTGGCTTGAGCAGCTGGGTGAATAGTGGCTCCATGAACATGAAGAATAGAGAAAAATGGGAGCAAGGTTAACAGGACATCATTTGAAACAAGTATTTGCTTTTGAGGAAACCACATGGGTCTTCAAGAAATACTTCTTGTCCTCAGAGTCTGCAAAAGCCTCTGGTCTGCTATCATCCACAGACTGAACTACCAAGAATATTATCTCACGCTTTAATCACCGTTTCCTGTCTCTCGATCTGCCTTCCTCTGTGTCTACCAAACTTCTTCTGTCCTGCTTTTCGAGTTTTGCTTTTTCCCCCCTGCTGATCTTGTGTACCCTTTCTATAAAGCCAGCATTATCTCCACATTTTGTTAGCTCAAAACTAAGTGCAAGCACAGCCAGGGCCCCAGGAGGTACCCCCAGCTGTTTGTTGACTTGAACTGCACACAACTAAAGATCCAAGAGAGAGTAAAGTATTCTGTAGTTTTTATATTGTTTAAAACTTACTTAGGGGCTTCCCTGGTGGCACAGTGGTTGAGAGTCCACCTGTCAATGCAGGGGACACGGGTTCGTGCCCCGGTCCGGGAAGATCCCACATGCCGCAGAGCGGCTGGGCCCGTGAGCCATGGCTGCTGAGCCTGTGCGTCCGGAGCCTGTGCTCTGCAACGGGAGAGGCCACAACAGTGAGAGGCCCGCGTACCACAAAAAAACAAAACAAAACAAAACAAAACAAACTTACTTAGCTTGATACCTACTAAGGAAGCTCCAGAATATCAAAGAATAAATAGAAATTAAAATAAAAGCAAAAGCTTCTTTTGCTTGTGAGAGATCTTGCCCCTCTCCATCATTAGCTTATTCAGCTAAGTACAATTAGTAGAACCTGGCCTTCCATGTGAGCTGGTAGTCCCTAGTGCGTTAAGACAATTGTTGGGGATGGAGTGGTGATGAAATGGCATCACTCTCCAGCTTCAGTTAGAAACATCTGGAAAGGACAAGGAACATTGAGACTTTGAGACCAGGGGAATGGGAGAGGACAATTTCCCTGAAAGGTGAACAGGCAGGCATGGGTCAGGACACGTGACACATCACTGTGTCACAGAAGGCTCCAACTGAGAGAGAGACTGTCCTTTCAGATGGTCCATTACTGGAGGATTACAATTTTAAAAATTAACTAGCCCCCTTATGAGAGGGACCAGATTTAAGACAACATGCTGCTTTGTTTCCTAGTTCTCTTCCATAGCAAACAAGGCTCTAAAAATGCTTTGCAGAACTAAATCATGAATCATGCAGGAGAGAGCAGTAAAGTCCAGATGAAGGACAGGCTGCTATAATAAACTCCCACAAAAACCTCAGGAAGGGTACTGTTGGCAGGAGTTGAAGGGTAAAACATTCTGCAGCAGGAATCGTGGAAATGTATAGAAAGACAAGGGCAAGAAATCTGAGGACTGAGAAAATTGGAGGCAGGGGACGGGGGAGGATCAGGTTATAAGGAGCTATAAGAGAGGCCATGAATCTCATCCTATGAATTGTGAAGTATCCCTATAACAGGTCTGGAACATGGTGGATTGGTGTGCCTTGAAGGGCATGTGGAGAGCTTGCCTACAGACACAGGTCAAATCAGCCTCTGGCAGACGCAGCCTTTTTCTCTGGCACCCAGATCATCAGCATCATAGAGATGAGCAGTCTTCTGACTCAGCCATCACAAAAGCAAAACTCTGGAGGGCCCAGGCAGGCCATGTAAGTGAGTGAACCCAGCTAGGCATAGGAAAAGCCATTCATCTGGACCTCTCGACTGATGGAAACATGGATACAGAGAAATATTTCTCTACCATCAGGAAATCTGCAGTGTGAGAGGATGATCCAGGGTCCCTGGCACTCAGCCTCAGTGTCAGAAGCCAATATGGTATGGACGGAGAGGAGGCACACTGGACGGTTCATGGTAATGGTGTGGCCACACTCTCTACAGCCCACTGCCAGCAAAGGAGATGGAGTGCCCTACGGCTGCCACATCTGATTGTCAAAAGAAGCTCTGATTTTTATATGATGTCTGCCAATTTAAAAATATTCAGATTTGTAAAAGGTACAAATAAAACACCTGGGAAGGTTGCACTCAACCTGTATGCAGTCAATTTAAAATCTCTGATCTGGTTCAATAGTCTCTCATTTTACAGATGAGAAAACTGAGGCCCATGGAGAAGTGTCTGGCCCTCTGTGACACAATGAGTTGGGGCCAAGGTTACACCTCGAGCTTAGATCTCCCTGACTCCAGGCCTTCTGCCATCTCCCTGCTTCTCTGGATATGTTATTGTCCCCTCTCAGAATCTGTTGCAGCCTCATGCTGCTCCCTGGTCATCAGCATCATCACTGCATTACCCCAGTCAGGAAGCTTTCTATGTACCACACATGTTCTACAATACTTGCCAAAAGTAAACAAAACAATATACCTTACCCATTCCTTGGGGTTGGTCAGCAGGAATGATACTTTTCTTCTAAGATAGGAGTCAAGGGAAGACTTCTGGGCTCAGTATCTAGGATCTAAATGTTTTTCAAGGGTTTCAAAAATATTTGAGACCAAAAAACAAACAAACAAAATCCCTCCAAAATATGAAAAAACTGAAAAGCAAAAATAATAAATGTTTAAGTATCTACAAATGTTAATATATCAAATAGTCAACAAAAATTCAAATCAAGGCTTCTATAATCTTGTGTAAATGTGATTTCATGTGGGGTGTGGGTGCATTAAATACATACATAATAGACAAACGGGTTTGATATGGTTTGAGGTGGTACATCCAATAGTATGCATGCCCAGAACCTGGGAAGACCTGAACCCATCCTGAGAGAAGGCCAGTGGAGGAATTTTGAAGCAGAGAGGACGGAAGTAACAAGGCACACTTTACAGGCCATCTATGGCAGGCTGCTTTATGTCACATACATTGTTAAAATAAAGGTGTATTAAGACTGAGAAACTAATCCCATACAAGTATTCTCTTCCTGGAGCCTGGTTACTACCTTCAACTCATCCTTGTTTCATCTGCAGCAATGACTGACATGGAGGCAGGTCTACCAATCATGTCGTTGACCTTCAGGAACAGAGGACAGTCATCTACTATCTTAGCAGTCTAGTGATCTCAGCCCAAACCTCACAAATAAGTACTTGATTATTATAAAAATTGAAATTATTAATAAACAAATGTAGACAAAACAAATTCTTCACAGCCACAAAGAGTAATTATGATATTTTCAGAAACAAGCTACTACTTGCCAGACAACTTGCTAGGCCACTTTCAGCCTGCAGTAAATCTATACACTTAGCTTTGCTGTCTTCATAAAACACATTAACAAAGTAATAGCAAAATGGCTGCTGAAAAGATGCAGTGTCTAGATGAAGCCCTAAGGGAATTACATAAAGTAAAGCAATCAGATGAAGGTAAGCAGTGCCTTTTCCCTTAAAAAATTTCTATGAAATTCTTTTTATTAATTTCAGATTTAAAAATTATTAAAATGGGACTATGTGCACAAAATGTAATCTCATTTATGAAAATGACAGCCCCAAATCCTATTTCAAACCCAATTTTCAATACATGGAAGTTGTTCATGAGTCATCTGAGTCATATTAGGATATTCTTGTTAAAATTACCACAGTCTGTGGAGAAAATTAACTTTCTGAAGCATCCCATAGGTGCAAAATTTATAGGCTTTTTAAAAATTAGCATTCAATTTTCTAAAATATATTGCTGGGTTTTCCTAAGACTGTACATTGAAATAAAATAGGCACCATATATATAATATTAAATGTATATAAATTTAAAGTATATACAGTTTTTAATATAATTATAGTATTTTATATTATATATCTGACATTATATCAATTTCTTCACACATGTATCTTTCTCTCTGATTATTTAAAATGAAAACTCTCACTGGTGTTTTATTACTATATCTCTAAGAAGAGAAAGGCAGAGGCAACTGCCTTCCCTGGCAATCAAACGCTGCCACATTCTTTTCACATTTTCTTCATGAACTTGCATTTCTGAAAAGAAGCAGCCATGGGGGAAGGGTGGGGTGAGTATTATAAGAAACTGACATGAGAAGGCAAAGATAAAGTCGGAAACCAATGGTCATTTCAAAGGACACATATAAGGCCAGGCTTAATTTTTCTGAATAACCAAGCATTATCTCAACCACTTGTGTGTCACCCTGGATATAAAGCTGTGGCTTGGAATATCTCCCTTCCCTGAAACCACGCCAAAGAATCAAGAATATATTTCAGCTCCCTCAAACTGCTGTGGAGTTGGCAAAGGGGCAGCAATCATGCAGAATGATAGGGAGAGTCAGGCTGGCAGTCTGTAATTGCCCCATTGGCACTTTAATGCTTCTCTCTGCTGACTTCCATTTTGTAGATCTTCTATTAATGATCAACAGGCTATGGACAAGGTACTTACTGTGCTTTTTAAACTTTTAAAACTACTTGGAGCCACTTACATATTTGGGAAGAATTCCATTTGCAGAGACCACATTAGTTGGGTGAAAATGCATTTTAAGGATTACATATTAATGAGACCAAGTAAAATTTGGTTACTTGAACAACTGACCAGGTATGCAAATGCTGGGACACTATGTACAAAAGGAAGTTCTTAATTGGGTCACTGATTTGCATAATTGAAGCAATTCCCTTGGTGCTCTCCTTCAGTCTGACCATAAAACTCACCAGACCGTGGAGGAGGGTCTGCATGTCAATCAGAATGATGACAGATCTTAACCCTTCCCCTGTTCAAGTTGTACCTCCAGGTTATCTGGCTGTCTGCCCTGTTGTAGTAAGGGTATACCCAGTATATTAGATCATTGAGGATTTTTCTCTTATGATCAGTTTGGGGAAAGAGTCAGAGTCATTACTTTTGAGAGTCTTGATTTCTTGACTGTCTATGCTCATTGAGCTCAGAGAAAGGGTATGAGAGGGAGGTCAAAAGAGTGGACCACGTGGAAGTTAGGAGAATAGATTTTGATCTAACGCTTGTGGCTACTGGGCTGTGTAACTCTAATCAGCCATGTCCACTCTCCATCCCTCAGAAGATTGCAGGTAGAATGACCAGAGGTACCAAGGTGAGGGCCAAGGAAAGGGTCTGGATGAGGTAAAACCACTTCCTAAAGCTCAAATGTGGCCAAGTTCATCAGAGTGGCTTTGGGGAACCATGATAATGTTATTAGAACGAATCATACTAAAGGGTCATTTTCTATGACAAAATAAGTGGCCTCTTTATATGGTTCAATTTATTTGTAAAGTGTGTGTTTTGCTGGAGTTTCCTCACTGGGTCTTAGAGGTTCTGATGCTATCTCTTTCAATATGTTCCATTTCCTCATCAAATGCTGGTTTTAAATAACAACTTTATAAGTAAACCTGGAATAGCATTTGATAGCTTATGAATTGCTTCAACACATTTAATCTGATTGAATCCCCACAGCCTTATCAGAAAAAAACCCATTATCATTCCCTGACTTCCAACACATGGCACTATTCTATTTACTCTCCCATTCATGGTCCATTCCTTTTCTAACTTCCTAACAGGCTTTTCTGTGTTGGCGGCTTGTTTAAGGGTATTTCTCAAGGTTCAAGCCTCATTCCTCTTCTCTACCCCAGAGACATCATCCATTTTTATACACATGACCTTCACATTTTTATCTCCTACCAGAACCTTTTCCCTAAATTCCACTTCTACCATTCCAACTGCCAGCTGGACACTTGGTACTTGATTTTCCAGCAACACCTCAAACTCAACAATTTTATAGCTGAATTCATCATTTCTTTTCCCTCCTCCCTTCATCCCTTGTGGCTCCTCCTTCTGACTTTTCTACTCCAGTTAATAGCATCGTCATTCTCCCAGGAACCAAAGTTCAATATGCCCATCATTTTGGACTCCTCTTTCTCCCTTGTCTCCCACATTTCATCAGTCATCAAGGTTTTCTGATTATTACTTCATAATTTCTCTCCACCAACAGGGTCAGAGAATGGAGACAATCACAGGATAAGTTACCAATTATTACCCGAATACACTATTACCTCACTAGCCCAAGGAACACACAGATGAATTTTTCCATGTTCCATAACACGTGTGCCCTAGACTTTCCCTTTAGAGTGGTAAGAAATATTTAGTTCAAGAGCATCAGGTACAAAACAGGCAGAAAAAACCTTCCCTGGGGCTGTTTGGTTTGCGGTTGCTGGGTTAAGGAACTAAGGTAGAGAGGGGCTTTTGGACAGTTTACTTGGGGGATCCAGACTTTAAATTTGCAAACCTAAATAAATGGGAGACCACAAGGAAGAGTACAAAACTACAGAGGAAGATAGATCTGGCTCTGAGATGCTAATTTGCTACAATTTCAAACATTATTTTAGCCCTCAGGACAAAGAAAGTGATACATTGCAACTGTCAAAACAACAACAACAACAAAAGGAGGCCCTACTCCATTTTCTTTTCTATTTCTTCTTTCTAGGCAGAGGTAAAAGTACACATTGATATTTTCAGACTGGGCTGATGAGAAAAATAATGTAAAATTTTAAATAAGTAAACAAAATTAATTAGATGATTGGGAGCATAGTGCAAATGTGACCATGGACACAGCAGAGAAAGAGTGTTTGCCATGGAGTTGCTCAATACCCTTAGATCTCTGTTGTAAAATTGTTACAATAATCAAGTATACATACAATGCATGTAAAGGTTATAAGGGGAGATTAAGTCAGTGGATACAAGGGCTGATGTGTACATTAGGTAGAACAATAATATTTAATTTATTAAAACCATGTATGTCCAAGCAATGATTATAACCTTCACATGTTGACACATTATTCCCAAGGGAATGATAAAGCATAGAGGTTCAGAGAAGAGAAATTCATACCAGACAGACTTGAAGATGTGTTTTTTCTTCTGCCAGCTACCATAGTACTTCATTTTTAGGCTTCAAGTTTATCTCTACAACATGGGAATTAATGATAACGTCTACCTCATAGGTTGTGAGGATTTAATAAAACAATGCACGGAAGGCACTTAGCTTTAGTAAATTTTAGTAGGAATCCAATTACTCATAGCTTTATCATCATAGTGTTATCATCCTGTTTTCATGTAAATATGCACTGAGAAATCAAGTCAAGCTGTAGATGGTGCCATTAGTTTAGGCAAATACTCATACTTCTTAACCTAGACTCATGGATACACAGGTAGAATGTGGATAGATGCTGGTGAATTGGTAATCGTTTTAGAAGGTGCGTGCAGAACTCTTTTGTGTTTAAGCACAATAATTTAGTGTGTTTGAACAACCTACAATAACCTTCAGCAAATTAGCATCCATTATTGTTTATTACATTATGGAATACTCTAACAGAAGCATGACGTTTGTCAGTCCTAAGCCTTAGGATGAGTCTCATTTGATTCAGAGAGCCATGGTTGGTTTCCAGCTAAAGCAGGTCTCCCCAACATCTTATATATATATAAATGCCAATGGTTCCCAACGAGAAGACAAGAGGATGAATGTCTCAGCATACCTACTTGAATTGCTACAAAAGCTATTCAAAGGGCACCCCAATGGGATGCTCGTAATCCAGAAGAGAGACTGAGAGGGAGGTCCTTCTCCTGTGTATTCTTCTCATAAGAGGGAAGGAATGGAGGATATTCTTTTCAGGGACAGTATTATGACACCAACATACTGATCATCCAATACATAAGCAAGGTGTTGGAGAGGAGACCATAAAACTTAAATATTTCACAAGGAGAAGGCTTACAAGAGGTTAAAGAACTCTTTGCAAATTATAAATACATTTATATTATTATTTTTTGTTCCAGAGATCAGAATTCCTTAAAGTTAAATGAACAGTTAATGGGCTACTTGGTGGTTTCTCTTTGTATCAACCGTCATTAAATTTGAGCGTTCCCTTAAGTGTGCTGGAAGGCAAGATGGTTTCAGTTTTTTGTATTTATCGTTGTTGTTCTTTCATTAATACCCAATGCATTATTCCTAAAGAATTATCAAAGGTACTAATGACACCGGGTTCCTCTTTTCCACTAACTATCTCAAGTGTAGGAAATTTTGCATTTTTTGGAAAGCTTTTTTTTTTAAAACTCATTTCTTTGGCCTTCAGTTGACCTCAGATTGATCCCTCCCACCCTCCAATGAAGGTTAGAAGGAGGAGGAGGCTGGAGAGGGGGTGAGAAGTTTGGAAGAATGTCATGGTGGTCACAGTCCCCCCCTTACTGTCCAGCACGAGACCAAGGATCTCCAATAGGAAATCAAGACAGCACCACACCTCTTGTTCCTTTGTCCTTTTATATACAGCCACGTAAATTAGCTTTAGGTCCCCAGAAGGTAGAAATAAGGTCTATTTTCAAACTGTGTTCAGGATCTAGCACCTTGCTTAATCAATGTTAAAGAGTAAGAGTGCATTTTAATTGGCTTACTTTCAGAGCATCAGATTAAATTATTCTGCTAATTAATTGGTTGATCTCATATTTCACTTATATTGTCAGGTTATTATTTTTCCCTTAAAGGCTCAAGATACCACTCACAGTTCAAATACTTCTTCATTAATTACCATGTCTTAGATTCCACATAATCTTATTATAATTATTTTGATATCATATTTATTGAGGACCAGCCTGTATTATGAGAGATTAAGAACAGAGAATTAGTTTCACCTCTTCTCACTAATATGCACTTTGGTTCATTGCTCGAAATCCAATGGAAGGTGTACTTGGCTTGGCAGAGGAGAGCCTTCAATTGGGTTTAATTGGTCAGACATTAAACTAGTTTCATGTCAGTGATCACTAAACATTTTATAACATTGGACCAAGTTTCTGTTTTACCAGCCAAACGTTTCCTGTTAATCGGCTCATCCTGTCTTCCCTGGGTAACTGTGATATATAACTAAACCAATCACCACACTTTAAGAGAGAAAAAGGCAAACTGGTAGCTTTTAAGAAAAAAGGAAGCAAGATTTGAAAGTCAACACAGGTCAAATGGTTAAACGAACTGTGAGTTTAGCTTGGAAAACAGAAAACGTGGTGAGACATAAAAGCTACATGAAACATTTAAAGAGTTTACATGGATAAGAAATGGATTAATTTCACGTAATAGAACAAAGTCCAATGGGTGGATGTTACAACGATAGAAAATTTTGCACAATATAAGAAAAAACTAAACAAAATATTAGAATAATATATACATTGGAGGATGCTTATACAGAGTTCCCTGTCATTCATAGAGGCGCTAAAGAGACCAATTTTTTAAAATTCAACAAATAATTATGAATGCCTACTATGTGAAACACGTTTATAAGTAGAAGTGAATAAATCAAACTACAGGCTGCCAAGGAGCTTAGTTTTTAATGTGTGTCCGGTGTGTGTTGGTGTATGTGTGTTTGTGTGTGTGGTGGTTTGGGGGCAGTAACAGCAAATAAGCAGTCAAACCATTGTGCCTGTGGTCATGGTAAATGCTGTGCTGGGATGTCAGGAAAGTGAGGTCCAGGAGATGGTGGGCGTCTAAGCATGCAGGGATTTCTGGGGCAGAGTGGAGAGCTAAGATTTTAATTTGAGTGCAGAGAGCCTTTGGAGGGTTTTCAGCAGAGAAGCCGTGAGCTGATTTGCATTTTCAGAAGCTCACTCTCTCCGTAGTGTGGAGAATGAATCATGGAGGAGGAAAAGAATGGAGGCAGGGAGACCTGCTAGGAGGCCAGTGGAGTGAGACAGGTGAAAGACGTGGGGGACAGATTTGGGAAAAGTTCCGGAGGTGGAGCTGCTGCTAGATAAGAAGTGATGTATGAGGGATGAGTGGAAGATGGTGCCCATCTCCAAGGGATGTTTGAGACAGGAATTCTTGCTTTAAATGGGAGAGTGGAGATGATGGTCTCCGAAGGCACTTTCATCTCTAAAGTTGTATAATCGTATGGTAAAGTTTGGGTGTGGCACCTCTATATCCTCCATCTAACCTTTGTGCTAATACAGAAGCACTTATGTGAGCACCAACATTGATTATGGGACTGAAAAGAATATAACATCTATGTGCTAGCAGAGATGTTCTTTTGTCTTCTCTACTGCTATACCTCTACTGCCTAGCACAGTGCCTAGCGAATCATCAGAATCCAATCAGTAGTTGGTGAGTGAGTGAATGAATAAAAGGATGAAAAGTTTCTAAATGTATATTTTTTGAATCTGTAATAGATGTTAAAACTAATTAATACCTACGAAATCTACCTTGCTCTTGCTGTAACCTACGAGTTGTACTTGATGCCAACACAAAGGATAAACAGTCACTTACATATATGGGTGTCAAAGCTTAACAATTGAAATGGGTCAGAATGCTCCTTTCTCTCAAACTCACGAATCTTTAAGTTGTCTTTTCTTGTACAGTGATGCCAAATCCTCTCAAGTAAAGAAAAATTAAAAATAAAAACAGGAATAAATACCATGCTAATGTTAAGTAAAATCACTTGAATAGTATGTCAAGGATAATGTGTGGTATGTGGACACGAGGGAAGGTTTTTGCCAGATTGTACTAAGAACCACAGGTTACCGGGGAGGAAGGGTGGGAGAGAGGGACAGATTGGGAGTTTGGAATTGACATGTACATACCACTATATTTAAAAAAGATAACTAACAAGAACCTACTGTATAGCACAGGGAACTCTGTTCAATATTATGTAACAATCTAAATGGGAAAAGTGTTTGAAAACGAATAGATACATGCATATGCATAACTGAATCATTTTATTGCTCCCCTGAGACTAACACAACATTGTTAACCAACTATACTCCAATATAAAATAAAAGTTAAAAAAACCCCACAGTTGTCTGCTGGAAACTATGCAGTGAGGGGTTGCACACAATTTGCATGTAAGGCAAAAACAAAAAAAATGCTATTAAAAAAACAATCACCACAGGGCCTATGTCCAAGCAGGCCTCAGTAAATGTCAGTGGATTCCTAAAGTTTAAATTCCTTGAGGATGAGAAAAATATACCAAGTGTGGCTCTACAGTCTACCATGAGGAGATATTCAGCTCTGCCTATGAAGCCCCCTCTTCTTATGATCCTCACAGGAATTGGTCCGTGTCAAGGGCTCTACATACCTGCCTTGAACTCACTCTAGATAAATTGCTTCCTGGAGTTAATGGTTTTTGTTAAATGTCTAACTACCCAGTAGGTTCCAAAGGCCCAGCCGTGTTCTTTCTCAAGGCTTTCTGTGTCTGCTCTCCCCCTCTTCCTATCACTCACTGGACTACTTCCTTTGTTTCACCTAATCCACAGTTTATTTGCCTCTCTTGTACTATGAGGCAGAGGGGAAAACAACAATGACCCAACACTAATCTGCACTTGCAACAAACAGAAGTTGTTGCCAAGGCAACTACACCGGACAGTCTGGCATCCAGACATCATGGTGTGAAGGGAGTTTCAGATGAGCTCACCTGAGGGGCAAGGGGACACTTCAGGAGAAAAGCTGGCCTGATAAGGGAACCAAGGATTTGCCATTCCAAGTGATAGCTTTTTCTCTTTCTTAATAAAGAGAAGAGGTTGTGAAAGCCCTGAAAGACAGGCAGGCTGGGTAAACTAGATGGGATTTCAAAGGATCTTGTTCAATTAATCTGACTGAGGGTAGATCAGAACAGTTGTGCTTGTGGGGACATGCAGAGGGAAGACTTTAGGGCAAGGAGACACAAGGAAAGGGGACAGGGCATGAAACACACTTCTGAACCACAGTATACACTCTAATAGGAGTGATTGCCTTTATTTCTACCATGCCTTTTGTCCAGGATCCTGAAAGCACAGCATAGACATTACCTTCCTGGGCTTCCAAGCACCCCTGTGAGCTGAGGATCAAGGACGGGGATTATTTTACAGATGGGAAAACTGGCACTCAAAAGCCGCATATGTGCCAAGGCCCCTTCACAAGGCAGTGGCACAGCCAGAAACAGGATGCAAGTAAAAATAACAACAATAAATTTCTTTTTTTTTTTATTGCTTCTTAACATCTTCCCTGCTGAATTAAGATCTAGTTCACAAAACTTTAAAAAGCCAAAGTCTCCCATTTTTCCCAGTACGGAATACGGTGAGTTTATACACTCTGACTGCAATTGTTTCAGCTCTGAAACTACAGAATGAGAGGAGGGTCAAGGGTAGGCTTGTGGACTACAGGGATCACGGGAAAATGCCCCCAGACAGCATCGCAGCTGCTCTGGACTTCACTCTCCGCGTTTACTGGGCGTACTTCTAGGAGATTCATTTTGGCATCTCCCAACCATGTGGATTCTCAATCTGGGAATCTTAATCAATCAAACAAATATTTATTGATTGCCTACCATGTTCAGACCTAGCACTGTGACTGAATAACAAATGATAGCTTTGGTACTCTCCTGCCAAAAATACTATGTATCTATCACAGAGCTTTCTACAGAAGAAGTACTAAAAACATGTAGTGAACAGTAAATAAATGAACAGAAAATGAAAATGAAGACACCAGAGACCATATGGCAGAAGCAGAGTGCAGCAGAGCTCTGAAAAAAGTGGAATATGAGGACTTGAAGCCAGGGGAACCTTGATCAAGGAGGGGTCCTTGAACCAATTGTCAGAGGCTTGTTCCCTGAATGGAATGTTGATCAAGGAGGGGTCCTTGAACCAATTGTCAGAGGCTTGTTCCCTGAATGGAATGATAAAGTGCCAGCCCCAGATGAAACAGACCTGTACACACACCATTTTCACAGTACACTTCACATATGTTTCAGTGAAAACATATGATGAATAAATGGATGGATGAATTGACATCCTGAGACAATCATCAACATCATCATCATCTAATGCTATCTTCCATGCAACAAGAATTGATAGTTGATATTTAATAAATAAGTGAGACCTCTGAGTTCCCACACAATACAGAAGGCCAAGATCTGGGGTGGGGGTTGAATCTTGCCTCTGCCCTTTACTACCCTTATGGCCTTAGGACAAGACTCCAAGTCTCTATTTCCTCAGTTATAAAATATGAATAAAATAATGGTGTTTACCTCAGTGGTTTTGATAAGGCTGAAATTAAATAATGCATGCAAAAATGCTTTGTAAAGTATAAAGCAGTGTACAAATATGTCTTTATTGCCATCAATAATGTAATTTAGCATATCATTAATTGATGTCATCTATTGCATACTTCCCCACCAAAGTACTGCCATATATCATAGGTCATTTAAGATAAATAAGCCAAAGTTGATGTAAAATTATTTTTCTCAAGGTCCAACAGCCAAAAGTAGAGCCATGTTTCAGACTCCTGGCCTGTGCCCCTTCCACGAAGCATCTCCTAGAAGGCCCACTCAGCAGATTCATGTTGGAAGGATAGAAGCTGTATGTTTGCCTTTCTCCCTTCTCTGTTCTCATCTCTCAGCATCACCACATCAAAGCAGAGTTGGAAACATTTCTGTAGTCATTTCTTGTCTCTATCCTCACTCAAGGCCAGATGCTGCTCCTCTTTCCTGAACACTGTGGCAGCCCTGGGCCAACCTCCCAGCTTGAGTCCTTCCCCCACCACAGTCCAATTTGGACTCTGATGTTCAATCATCTTCCTCAAGCATCATGTGAGCAGGTGACTGACTGCCCTTCTCAGACTACTCAAGAAGCTTCTGATTGCTTCTTTTCCTAAAAGTCCCCTTTGTGGAGTTTGAACCTCTTACTGGATGCCCTCCCGCTCTTGCAGAGCCCAAGGGTTAGGTGGGATGGGACTATGTCTGTTGTCACTGTATCTACCAGCTTTTTGCATAGTATCAGCCCCCACTAGACCCTTGATATGAATTTATGAACTTAGAGGAATCATATTGAATCCTACAAAGTAACCATTCTTCCAACGTCCCCTCTTAGTCCTAACACACAAGCTCACAAATTCCCAGCCACATCTCACAGCCACAGATTCCATGGAATATATTCTATGACACTTGATATAGGCAGCCCTGCCAGTGGAGGTGGTCATTCGTGATATTTATCCTTCTTCTCCCTTCTTGTCTACCAGCAGCTGTGCTCTTACTCACTGCTTTCCCTGGCCTGGTGGCAGGAATTCCCTTACCTACCAATCCCGCACATGCACCCACTACCCTTCGCACTTTGCACAGTATACTTGTCATTACCCGACAGAACCACCCTCCCCAGTCTTCTTCAGCAAACCAGGCCCTTTTCCCATTTAGAACTGTGCTCGAGTGCCCTCCAGCAGGAACCCCTCCAGACACCCTCACCATATACTCTTCCATGGGGTCTACTGGATTTCAAAATGGGATTCTCTTCAGCAGCAGCCAATAGGTATTGAGTGCCTATTATTGACAGGTCTTAGTATGAGATGCCAAGAAAGCTACCTGATGTGTGTTTTAGTCCCTGCCTTCAGGGACCTTAGGACGAAGTTGGTGATACAAGAAATATGCATCAAATAGGTACATTGGCTTACAAGATCCTTACATCTGTAGGCATTTCTTTCCCACCCTTGCATATGATCTATTTATACAGCTTGAGCCAGCTGCCCACTGGTTGTTTTCATGTCTGTGTTCCTTCTACACTGTGCTTGTTTGTGAATGTTTCTCTGAGTGTCACTTCTACTCAGAGGTATTTGTGTACGTATTTTTTCTATGTATGTCCAAGCTCTCCCGCCAGAACAAGCTAGAGGGTTGTGGTAATTAGGTTCTTTCTGTCACTGCACAAACTGATACGTGCAATGGCTTTCAGGAAGTGCTGGTGATGGAGGCTGGCTGAAAGAGGTCATCTGGCCCAGTTGTCATTGTCACACACACACACATACAGATCTAGAAGTATTGACCTCAGTTAGAATCTCAATGCCACACTTTCCAGAGGA